>NW_017729029.1:27071036-27074211 GCF_001723915.1 Gavialis gangeticus | reverse complement strand
CCTACTGGGAAAGCCACAGCCAGATGTGGCTGGATCTGGCTATGGTTGTCTGGGAACACCTGTTCTGTCCATCGACCAGTGTTCCAAGTTAGAGGGTGTTCAGCATTGCTGGGCATGTAGTGACACCCCACTGCACCTCCTTGGATCCTGGTTTGGTTGAGCAACTGGTGATCCTCAACGTGAACCTCCCACTCCTGTGGTTCCCTAAGCTCCACATGCAAATGGAGTGAGTACCACCCTCCTCACTCCAGCAGCACTTCCTTCTGTTTTTTTCCCCTTGGGTTTCACAACCATTGAGTGACCCACTCACAGAGCTGGAGGGGGCACTCACTGTATCACCATCCAGCAGGGAAAAAAAAACAAACAAAAAAACCCATGTCCCTGCTGAGCTCCTGTGCCAGGACAAACTTGCAGGTATGGACAGGGGCTATGGGGAAGGAGGAGGCCCCAGGTCCTGGAAATGACCGCTAAAAAAAAGTGTCAGGGAGGCCTGGTGGGACTGCTGGTGAATGAAAGCCCCAGGAAATGCCAGGAACAAGGATCTCCCTGGTGAAAGGTGGGTAGGAGGTGACTTATAACCTCCATCCACCACATGCATACACAGTCCTGGCTGAGGAAAGCCCAGACCTGTCACATCTTTGACAGGCCCAAGGCTTGCTGGTTGCAGTGGAGTTGAGGCTCCAGGTGATCTCAGCTTAGCTGCCTGGGATGCCAGCTTTTGGATTGAAAAACCCTTAACCAGGCCAAGGAAGCATCTGTAGTTGGTGTGTATGCTGTTCCTGGATGGAAGGAATAGTAAGGAAGCCAGAGGCTGGCATGCAATGCAAGTAAGAAAGCCAGTCAGTGAAAATGTAAATGGAGGCATCAGGGGGTGAGGGACAGGCTGGACTGGTGGGGGAGAGGGGGTGTGTAGCAGGTGAAAGTTGAGAGGTACCTGGGGAGTCAGATGTCTGGCAGGTTGTAGTGTCAGAATTCCAATGTCTATATTGAGTCCATGAGTTTCTGTATCCAGGAGATTAATGAAGTGAAGTTCATAGGGTCGTCTGTGATATACCTCTCCACTTTTACCTACTACATCCTGCCCCCCAAGTCCAGCCTGTCTCTCACCCCGACACCTCCATTTTCATATTCACTGACTGACTTCCTTGCCTGCATTGCATGCCAGCCTCTGGCTTCTTTACTATTCCTTCCATCCAGGAACAGCACACACACCAGCTGTAGGTGCTTCCTCAGCCTGATGAAGGGTTTTCAATCTGAAAGCTTGCTAAGATATACTTCTCCAGATATACAGTTGATCTACTACAATATATCAGATTGACCCAAAGAACCTTGTCTGCCAGTGCCATGTCCTTAGACCAATACAGCTACAACCTACACCCCTAGTACCTGTCCCCAGTCAGCTGACCAGAAAGAGGCAGGGCTCTGGGCATACCTAAGCCCTAGGGCTGGGGATGGCAGGGAGAGTTCTCTGGCAGCTGCTGGAGAAAAACTGCAGGAAAGGAAAGAAAGGCTCTGTGACAGTTTGGTTGCCTGAGATGCTAGTGCTACTGTGCTGCTTACTTACCTGTTGTTATTTAAAGTGGTGGACTAGGATGAGGCTGTAGTGGAGGAGGAGACCTCATTGGGCCACACTACCATGTCATGTAAAGGCCCCAGCTTATGGGTAGGGTAGGGTGGGGGGTAGGTGCAACCCACCGGAGCAATCAGGGGATGGGGGGACAGTTGCAATCTGTGGGGTGTTGCTGGGATCTGGAAGGATCTGGTGGGATATGGAGGGCTTGCAGGATCCATGGGGGGAGGTTTGGGGGTAACCAGGGGCTATTTTTAGCTCTCCCATCCCTTCCTGGTGAACCTACACTGCCATCCCCCCCACCCATCTCCCTACTGGGACTTACTTGCTTGACTCTGGCAGCATCAGCACCTAAAGTGGCTTGCAGGGTGGGAGGAGGGGACTGGCTGGTTGGGAGAGGCAAGGGTCTGGGGGCAAAAATAACCCAGTGCAGGCTGGGGGATGGGGGGTGAAAAGTGTAGCCCTGGCGCAGGGCGGTGCTGGGGTCAGTGGCCGGGTTTTACCATCCCCAGGGCTGTGTAAGAAAAATGTACAATAGTTCTGTGCACCAGTTTTACCTAAACCAAGTAAGCCTGATACTGCAGTGATCCAGGTTCACCTTAAACCAGGTTTCACAATTTTTAGATTGGTTTATGTTCATGGAACTTCTGTACACTTACAGGTTTAGACTGATTTCCAGTCACTGAGACCAGGTCTGTAAGTGTAAGGTCAGCACTAGGAAGAGCTAAGTTTAAATCAAACAGTCATTTTGAACATAATTAACCTCCCCCAATGTCTGTACTTAGGCAAAAAGTATTTCCACTGCTGTAGTTCTTGATACTCTCTCTTTCAGGATACTTCAGTCTTTTGCCTTTCTTATCTAAGGGTCTGGCAACCCTCTTAATTTTTGGCATAACCTCTATAGTGTTTATTCTACACCTCTGGGTTCCACGGTACTCACTCAGACCTCTATACCCCTGGGATTCTGTCCTTGAGTCAGCATTCAGGAGAGACTGGTGGGGTGATAACAGCTTTATCTTTATTGGGAAACAGGATTCAAGAACACACACTACTGTCATGCTGCAGCACAGTTTTGGGGGGAATCTCAGGCTAACTTCTTCTACTACAGATTCACTCTCTCGTACTCATTTCTGACATCTTCCTCACTATCAAGTCTGCTTTTCCAGCTTAATACAATTCTTTCCAGCTGCCTATGACTCATTTCTTAAAGTCTTCTCTTCTTTTCTAAAATTTTCACCCTCTGTATACAGAAGCTTGCTGATTTTTTCCAAGATAACATTCACTAAGTGTGATGTTACCTTTTGAATTTCCTTCCTTAAAAGACTTTTCTCACCCTTTAGTCTTAAATGCAATACTTTATCTCTACTTGTCCCAGTAATCTAAACTCCATCCCATCTCTTCATTTTCCTCTTTCCAATTCTTGTTCCCATCTCTTAATTTTCTCCTAAACCTTTCACTTATCTCGGACTCATTCCCCATTCATTAAGCAGTGATTTATTAGTCAAGTGATTCTCCATTGCAGTGTCACAAGATCCTTTCATGGGTGCTACAGGTTGCCACAAAATGTTAGCACTGTTTACTTTGCAAACACGATGCACAAAATAA
>NW_017729029.1:27065754-27066036 GCF_001723915.1 Gavialis gangeticus | reverse complement strand
CCAGCCTCTGGCTTCTTTACTATTCCTTCCATCCAGGAACAGCACACACACCAGCTGTAGGTGCTTCCTCAGCCTGATGAAGGGTTTTCAATCTGAAAGCTTGCTAAGATATACTTCTCCAGATATACAGTTGATCTACTACAATATATCAGATTGACCCAAAGAACCTTGTCTGCCAGTGCCATGTCCTTAGACCAATACAGCTACAACCTACACCCCTAGTACCTGTCCCCAGTCAGCTGACCAGAAAGAGGCAGGGCTCTGGGCATACCTAAGCCCTAG
>NW_017729029.1:27057901-27060754 GCF_001723915.1 Gavialis gangeticus | reverse complement strand
TGTTTACTTTGCAAACACGATGCACAAAATAAAACCAGACATTTCAAATAAGAATTCATAGCTGTGGTCTTTATGATCTCTTTGCATAGAAAAAAACCCAGCCTGCTCTATTACTTTTCTGTAATCAAAACATGACTGAAAACTAAGAGCTGGCATTTTCTGAGCCGGTGCCTCAAGTCTAGGGAGGTGTGTTTATTCAATATGTCATAAGAAGATGTTCCTCTTCTCCCCTTCCCTCAGACATTCTGTGATAACACCTTCTATACTGATATCCTTCTCTTCTTCATCTACACAGTTTCTCCAAGTAATATCCATAAACACAAATTCCATTACCATCTCTATGCTGACAATTTACATATTTACTTGTCTGCTCTAAACCTGTTTCTTTCTATCCAAACTAAAAATCTCAGTCTCTCTAACATTTCTCTGTCATTTACTTGTCAACTTAACCAAAACAAAGCTTCCCTTCTCCAAACCTGTTTTTCTTCCTTTCTCAGTTACTGTTGACACCACTTTCCTGTCTGACACAGACCCATAATATGTTTCTCCCCTGTTTTAGGGCTCTCACTTAGTCCCCATTTCCCCAGGTCATCTCCACATAGTTTTTCTGTGTAATAAAACTAAGGTTTGATATTTACTATGCAGCCAAAACTTCCATCCAGACTCTTATCACTGTGCATCAAAATTGTGGCCATACTTTCTCTCTTACCTTGACCAAGGTGATCTTGCTTAACTCATATCCTTAGAGAGTGCTATTGATAATGTTCCTAGGCTGTCACTTTGACCACCTAACTTCAGTCCACTCCACTGAACTCCACACTTATATTTGGAGAGCCATTGGGTGGTTGCTATCACATCAAACATAAACAGCTCATCCATATTTTCTGAATAGTTAGCCTGTAATGCCAGCCTTTCTCACCCACTTGCTACATTTTTGCACAAGGAGATTTGTACATTTCCCATGCTGCCCTTCACACTTGGAAGGAGTTTCCCATAAAAATCTGAAATACTAGCTCATATTGTCTTTCAAACCCACCCCCTGCATCTCCCCAGCACCAAATTAGTTTTTCTGGGATGCCTTGTAAAAGCCTGACAACAGTTAGGCTGCTAGGGAAATAAGACCATTTCTGGTCATGTTAGACAATATTTTTCTCTGTATTTTTGTATTCATTCATTTAGATTGACCCTAGCTAGGTCAATCTAAATATAACCCTGAACATACCCTGACAGAATATTTCTTTTATCAAGAAATCCCATTTCTTAAAAAAAACCCAATAACGTTAGAACTGAGAACAAGTTAATTTGAATGTTTATTTTTTCCTGTGGAAAGAAAAAAACCCTACCCATTGAACTATAGTGTTTTGATGTCATTGCAAGAACTGCGGATTGCTGTGGAATACAGTTCAATACAAAATGTTTAGTCTGTTTTATGTCTGAATATTCATCTTTTTTCCAAATCATGCTAATTTTCTATAATAATTGTTCTGTTGCAAATCTCACCTGGAATGGGGAATTTCTTTGCATCTGTAAATGAGAAAGAGGCTACCCGGTGACAGTACACAGAATAAACTGTAGTTAGTTAGCCTGTGAGCAAGAGGGAGCAACAGTGGTGACCTAAATGACTAAAAGTTACTTTTATATTCCCTACTAATGAGCAGTATCTCTGCTCTTCTATGAGGGCTGCTGCATAAGCAAGTAAACAGGCTCTTGTGTACAAATTAAACAGTTGAATAAGCTGAAAAATTGTACTGGTTGCTTTGGTTTGCAAAATTTTCCATCAATGTGATCCTGAGAGGCGTTGTACTAGGAAGAATGGGAAAGTAACTAGGTAACAGAACTATAGTCTCTGAACAGTTTCATGAAGGCCACCAAGCAAAAATCTTCCCTGAAATATCTCACAGCAAAATTCCAATACCAGCAGAAACACAATTACTGACTGGCAATCTTTAAAATTTTTTTTTTTTTTCATTTACAGAGGTATCAAACAGGAAGAAAAATTTTCTAAATTATGTGAACCCCTTGGCAAGGGACAGCCATAAACTGGTTTAAGTGATCAGAAACTGGTTTAAATCTGTAACAGTGCACATAAGGTCAGTGCACATAAGCCAGTTTCAAAATGGCTGAAACTGTTTTAAGAAACATGGTTGAATGCAGTATTAGACTTAACTGATTTAGGTCAAACAGGTTTATTTAATGTCTGTCCCAGACTCTTGGTTCTGTAAATGTGGGCTGGAAATTCCTCTTTCACAATGTTTTGGCACGTCTGAATTCTGAAATAATCCACATCTCCATTCAAATTAGGGCTAAAATTCTGTTTATTAATGTAGACAATGGGATTAGCAAACAAGAATACTATAATATATACTGATCTCCTGATCCAGTATTGCTACAGCTATAGCCATCAAAGTGGATTATTTTGTCACAGTACAAGGTTGTCAGACTTACAGCTCTGAGATGGATCCAGCCTGTGGAGCTGGGTCATGGGGCCTGTGGTGGGCCAGTAGGGGGTGCCACCCGCCTCACTGTGCCTGACCAGTTCCAAGCTCCAAGTGCCTCCCTGGAGCTGCCTCACATCTGGCCAACCCCCGTCCTGGAGTACACCAGCAAGCCTGGGCATAACGTAGCCACCACGCAGGGTCTGGACTGATCTTGGCCCTGTACCCCCTGGGAAACACATGCCTAGTAGTCCTTGAGGGTACTTGACCCACTGCAAGAACTTGGGATGCTTCCCTCAGTCTGAAGTACAAATAATAGTCTCCCTTAGTCAGCTGGACCAAGGGAACCCCAAGGCATAATCTAGATCCTCTCTCATAGTAGTTTCATAGTTAGTAGGGTTGGAAGGGACCTGAGCAG
>NW_017729029.1:27044753-27054807 GCF_001723915.1 Gavialis gangeticus | reverse complement strand
GATTGATTGATTGTAATTAGTGGGAGGCTGCCCACTTTACGCACCCCAGTGCCAGGGGGCGCTGTCTGTGGCTTTTTCCTCCCCTACACCATAGCCCAAGCCTTGTAGATGGTACTAACGTCGTCTTTGCCTTCTCTCAGGGGCTCCCCTTGCTCCCCTTGCTCTGGGGCTTCTTGCTGTCCCCTTACTCTGGGGCTTCTCCCTCCTCACGGCCCTCTTTCTGGGCTCCTCATGGCCCCCCTTGCTCTGGGCCTTCTCACTGCCCCCCCCTTGCTCTGGGGCTTCTCACTGCCCCCTTTGCTCTGGGGTTCGGGCCAATGCACCCCAAATGCTGCACCCTCTCTGGCACCAGGATCCCCACACTACCGTTGAGTCCCTGTGAGGCCTTCTCCAAGCCCTAATAGCCTCACCCGGTCCTCCAATGTAACAACGACCACAAAAACACAAAGCTCCTGGGCTATAACATAAAAAGCTAAACCGTCCAGCCAAAACAACATTCAATCCCTACTGGCAAATACTTTAACCCATGGCAGCAACCAAGGGATGCTCATGGAGTCGGGCTTCTCCCCTCTGTCTGCACTGGCCAAGATCTCACTTCCTTGGCCGCCAAAGGAGAACTGCCCTCCTGGCCTCATTCCTGGGCTTAAGAAGGGCCAAGCCCTGCCCCTTCCTGTCAGCTGGCTCCACCAGTTGCCGTAGCAACCAGCACCTGTGCTACCCTGGTGACTGGCAGCTGAGCCACTAGGGGGTCTCTCCCAAGCCATTTCTGCTCTCAGGCGCAGGGCACCTGAGTGATCTGCAACAGCCTCCTATGTATTTAAAAAAGCACTTCCTGTTGTCCTTGACCTGGGAAGCTAGTCCCAGTTCCATCTCCACCTTGGCCTTCCTGACTGCCCCCTGCATCCCTGAGCAACCGCATTATAATCTTCCCTGGTGATGGCCCCTCCCTTCCATTGGGAGTGCACCTCCCTTTTAGCTAGGAGACATTCCCGGATGCTTTTGGTGAGCCATGGGGGCTTTTGTGCCCTCCTGCCCCCTTTAATCCGTGTTGGGATTACTTCCCTTTGGGCTTGGAGGATAGTCTTCTTAAGGAGAGAACAGTCTTCTTGGACACCTGACTCCCCTCCCCTCCAGGACCTCAGTGCTTCCCCGACTATTCTTAGCTCATTGAAGTCTGCCCTCCAGAAGTCTAGGGCTGCTGCCTTGCTGCAGGCCTTTGCCACCTTGCACTGGATGGTGAATTCCAGCAGGCGATGATCGCAGTCGGCCCACGTGGTCGAGCACGCACAGCCCCCTCAACAGGTCATCGCCAGTGGCCAGCACCAGGTCCAACAAGGCACCTCCCATGGTGGGGCTGTGCACCTCCTGGGTTAGATGGAGGTCCTGCATTCTCAGTAGGAACCTATGTAAGCGGTCAGACCTGGCTGATTGCTCTTCCCAGCAGATGTCTGGAAAGTTCAGGTCACCCATGATGACCACGTCATTTGACCTATTTACCTCCGTGAGCTGACTTAAGAATTCCTGGTCTAGCTCTTTCCCTTGGTTGGGTGGTCTGTAGTAGATCCCCACTATTAAATCTCTTTCCCCTCGACTGCCTTGTATTCTAACCCAGAGCACTTCAGAGTGCCCCTCCTCTGACTCTTTGCTAATTGATGAGGATGTGTATTTCTTCTTAATGTAGAGCGCCACGCCCCCACCTTTCCTCCCTGTCCTATCCCTCCTGTACAGCCTATAGCCCTTGATATTCACCACCCAGTCATGTATTGGGTCCCACCACATTTAAGTGAGCCCCACTATGTCTGGGTTGGTGTCAGCTAGCAGAAGGGTAAGTTCCTCTTGCTTCTTTCTCATACTATGAGCATTTGTGTAGAGGCATTCGAGGCCTCCTGAGGATGTGTGCACTGGCCTCCTACTCTCAGCATTGCCCTGGCCCCTGTTGCTTACCTGTGTATATGTTCCACTCGTTGGTCTACGCTGGGCTGTACTTGTGGGTGTTGCTTGGTTTGGCAGTCCAAGGCTTTCTCTGCCCTCATCTTCCCCTTCCCCCAATGAGCCTATTTTAAAGCCTGCTGGAGGAGATCCACCAACCTAGAAGAAAACACACGCTTACCTTTAGGGGAAAGGTGGAGCCCATCCCATCCGAGCATGTCTTTTGTCGTGCTGTGTGGGTCGTTGTTGAGGAAGCCAAAGCCCGCCTCAAGACACCATTCCCGAAGCCGCCAGTTGGTCTCTGCAATGCATGTCTCATGCCATCTTCCATGTCTGCTCACTGGTAGGACAGAAGAGAAAACCCCCTGTGCACCTACCTCCTTCAGCATGCCCCCCGGAGCATGGTAGTCTGTCATTAGGTGATCAGAGCTTCTCCTGGCCGCATCATTAGTTCCCACATCGATTAGGACCATGGGGTAGTAATCGGTGGGCTTAGATTATCCCCATCACGTCCTGAATCTTCGCTCCAGGTAGGCAGTAGACCTCGCCTGTCGAGGGGTCCTGATGACAGATGGGGCCCTCTGTACCTCTCAGGATGGAGTTGCCTATGACGATCACTTGACTCTTTTTCCTCCGGGACTGCTTAGCTCCTTCAGCTTGCTCAGAGCATGGAGCGTGTGGAGTTTCCTCCTCTCCGGTTGCCTCCACTCCTTCCTTCTCCTCCAGAGTTGCCAGGGCCTTGTACCTGTTCTCCATCCAGACTGGAGGAATTGGTACTGTTGTGTTGCGAGCAGCCCTGGTTCTGGAGGTGACCGTCTGCCACTCTGCAGTGGAGGGCACTTCCCAAGGTGCTTCTTCCTTGGGTGTGTGGCCCTGCAGGGAAAGGAAATAGATGTCAATTTCATCCTCCACCTCCCTGATTCCCCTCAGCCTGCTAACCTCCTCCTGGAGCTCCCTTACCTGCACCTCCAGGGCCCTAAGGCAGGTGCCTGCAGGACAGGTATGGGGGTCCCCACTTCCTGCCCCCTCAGGCCTTGCTGGGCAACCCCTGCAGGGCAGGGAGTGGGGGGACACCAGCCCCCCCCATGGGCTTTGTCTGGGTGGAGGCCTCAGACAAGACCCGGGTAGGCTGTGCCCCCTGGGCAGAGGCCCTGGCAGCACTCCATGTCGACACCATCGTAGGAGTTGCTGCTTGTTTATGGATTAGTGCAGTGCTTTTGCCCTGCCCTAGCAGGAGTCTCCCTCCTGGCCCTTCCTGCTTAGCCCGCTGGCATGAATACCAATGCAAACGCTGGCGCACTCTTACAGAGCACACCTGTTTGCACGCTCTGTTCATGCGGTGCGGCTCAGGAGCAAGGCTCCCTACCGGCTCAGCTAAGAGGGACCCGGGCGGCTTCCCCTCCAGATCCAGCTCATCTGTGTCTGGTCCCTCTGCCCACTTACCTTAAGGGGATCAGCTGATGCTGGCCCCGCTGCTGGCTCCGCTGCTGCCGCATCTGCGTCCACCTCCGCCTCGGGTCAGGTAAGGGGGCACACATGCGTGCAGGACACACGTGTGCCTGGATCCCTTCTCTCCTCCAGTAAGTTTCCCATGATACGTACAGAGGAGAACTTTATTGGTTACAAGGAGTAGGTTTGAAATAGGGTACAGGGTAGAGCAATATCAGAGAAATATCTTAGAGCTAACAGTAGCACCGTAGCCTTTGATTATGCATCTGTGTTACTATAAACTGTATATCTAGTTAGCTATCAAGTAGCTTACTCACAAGTATCATCTAGAGGCAGGTGGACATTTCCTCTGGAGGCAAGCAGTTCATTGACCATGAGTTTCAAGACAGAGATAAATTTTCAGATGGTCCAGCTTCTCTGAGAGTTCTCATCATGGATGCTGCCCCACCTCCTGGGCAGTCCTTAACTTACATAGACCTTATAACCTTATTTACCTGATCCAATGAAGGCCACCAGCTGTTGGCTGCCAGCCAACCAACTGAAATGCATCACTAGTTGCCGGATAGGCTGGGAGGGTCTCTTTCCCCCTCCCAGTCATGATGGCAATACTTAGAAAAAAAGGGAGTTTAATCTCCTGCCCAGGTGCGTGAGGCCAGTCATGTAGGCAGAGGGAGCAGATTTCTGCCTCCCTCAGGAATGTATCCAGCTCAGGTTACAACTCAGGGTTACCTGAAGCCAATGGGGCCAGGGGTGTCTGCCCTCTGCAGTGACCATAGTAACCAAATTGTCAGATTGGTCATCACCTGATAACAGAGTTTGGGGAGAGACAGTGATGGCATTCTGCCACAGGGCTCATAGGCCTAATAGAGTGGCCAGGAATTCAGGGATAGGGCAAACAAAGGCTGGATCTGGCTCAGAAATCTGGAGTACAGAGCTTTATTAGTAAATGGTTTTGGTGGTGAGTAGTGAGTGATAACTCCATGCACCCCTTCTTCCAGTTACCTTGCCACCAAGACTAGATCTGGCCCAGTAGGAGTCTAACAGTCTAGATCTGGGTGTGGGTGAGTTTGACATCCTGATAGGGAAGATTGATTGTGTTTACCTTTTCCCACTGCCCTGTAATGTATACTGACTCTAAAAGCAAAGTCAGAAAATGGAGGTAAAAACATGAGCACAAAATAATTACAGTAGCGCCTAGTACTGTAGTAACACTAGGTACTTTGCAAAGGAGGTCAGTACCATTATCACAACAGTGGACAGTTTTCCCCAAATGACACTATTAAATGGGCCAACACATAGAAAGATATTATGAGCTTCCCTGACATTACTTGAACTCCATGTAAATTGCATAGTCCCTTTTAGGATACGTACATTTCTTTTTTGTGATCCAAAAATAATGTTTTTATTAACTTTTATTTGAAAGTTCTGGATGCTCAGATCCTGCTCAGTTCCCAGTATTATACTGACAGGGTTTAGTAGCAATATCTGCATACATTTCTCATCAAGTGTATTTTGCTTCCATACACTGAGTACTTAAAAATAATAAATAAAAGGATGGAGCACTCATCAGTCTATATTATGGGAAAAATGTATAGCAAAAGCCTGAATGAAGAGAAAAGCTGTGTTTCAGTGCCTCTTTTAAGAAAAGAGAACATTAGGAATTGTTGGTAATTGTGAAATTGCAGGTTAAACCTTATTGTAACAGAGTAAAAGTTAGTTTGATTAGATCGCTGTAAAAACTTCCTAGGGGAAATTAAACTTGATAATCTCAAGGTGTTTCCCAGAAGACACCATACATTTGGCATTGTTCATTACAGTTTGTAGAATACTAGCTACAATTTAAAGTAAAGCTTTCTACAGTTTAATCAATATAGGTACTTTAAATTGTCCACATTATACACCCTGGTTATAAAACAAAGACAAGCTTAAAGGGAAAAGCCACAATACTTTAAACCAAGATGTCCCTAGCATATCTTCAAATACCTTACTGTTCATGGGTGCCTAATGACTGCCAATTCTGCAAATTTGTTACCTAGAGAAACAAATCATCATGTAGAACCTCAGTAAACTCTATTAAGTTGCCACTTGTCTAAGGCCCACCTAATAAAATATTCACTGCCTCTTATATACCATGTATTGGGTAATAGTGACCGCTTGCAGACATTAAAAAAATAACTTACACTTTACTGAAAGAAGCAATGTATTAGTTTCACCCAGCTCTGCAGCATATGTATAGATCAGGCGCTTCAGCAGGCTTTTGGGCATTTGTATCTAATAGCTGAAACAAGTACTTCCGGGAGCAAAGGGAGCGACTTCTGGTGGCAAAGATCAGAGGCCAGGGAGAAGGACTTCCAGTCACAAGATGGTGACCAGGGGAAGGGGCACCTGTCAGGGGGCAGGGTTACCCTGTACCCTTGCAGTCCTCAACAGATTGCCAAATCACCCTTTTTGCTGAAGTATAGAAGGGAAAGACCAAGAGAGAAACACTAACTGAAGAATTGTATCTGGATATTCCAACCCTCCATGCCTGTGGCTCTCTACCCCCTAAAATGGAGCCACCTTTGAAATTCAGATCCAAATATTAACTCAGTTGTGTCTGGAATTCAACTTTACATGAAAAATAGAATTTTATTTTTCAAAACACTTCAAAATATTTCAAATACATTCAAATACTTGAATGAATCAGGAGAAAAGAAAACTAAGAGTCATGCAAGAAAGGCCTGAATTGTGCACAAAATGCACTGAGCAAATCTCTGAGGGCAAATGGGTTACAAAAGCACCAACTGTCTCCCTAATTCTGAGGCCAGTTCTATACATACATGTTGTCCAAGATTATACCATCTGGTCATGGATATAGGGGAGAGACAAGAGGAGGGAATAAGAAACTACTTGCACTTTTTGTGTGTGTTGGACCCTTTGGGCACATATACACTTGCCAGACATCTCTACCAATTCATGCTAATTAGTATGTGTCAGAGCAGAATTGATTGAGTCTTCTGAAGAGTGCTAATTAGCATGCTCCAGCAGCCTCCACATCATACGTATTCAGCATCCTCACACTTTAAATTGGCAGTGAAGTTGCTATAACTAAAGCCTGTTGAACAAACTTTAGTTAAAGCACCCCTGCTGCCATTTTGAAGTGCAGGGCACTGAATACAAATGATGCTGCGGGGGCTTTAATTAGAGCAGCTCTCAGTGCTGCTCTGATTAAAGTGCCAGCCCCTCCCACCACCACCACCACCCAGAACATGTCTAAAGATGCCCTTTATGCCCTGGAAATAAACCTGCTGAGTATACTATAAGGAGTGAGTGTAACTGGCTGGACAACACAAGATGCCTTGCCTATTTCACACAGTTGGAAACAGGAGATCCCCAGCGTCAGAAAGCCCTATTATAGCCTTTTTATTTTATCTATTTGGATAGGTTCCTGTGACTGAGAAGGGTGAAATCACATTTATGTCACATATCAATGTTTCTTAATTTGGCAATTATAAATGTACATTTCAAATCCCTCCCTTGAGAGGCCGTGAAGAGTCTGGGGCTCCCTGTTTGTAAAACTGAGGTCACCAGAATCTTCTAAAAAAGATATTTCAGCTTAGTTTAACAAAACTAATTATAGTAAAAGAATAGTGCCATATACTGTACAGACATTGATGACTATGTGCACTTATGGTTTATTGTCAGTTAGTTAAATATACTCACAGGATGATCAATAAGGGAGTCTGATGATATGCTATCTCAAAACACCTAGAAAAGATAAGTCTTTTCAGTTTTGATTTAGAGTAAATAAATGTCACTATCTGTGACAAGTTTAGATGAGAGAGTGCCAAACAAATAATAGGAAAAATTAGTCAGAGTGATAGCTTTAATTACTGATGAGAAAAAACAGACTAAAATCAGCTAAAATTCAAGGTGCATACTGACCAGATCAGATGTTCATAGTATGGAGTAAAATCCAGGAGAAAAGTCTAGAATCTCATTAAAGTCTAGTCTAGAGACTGAATGGAAAGTTTTTAGGTGAGCCAGAGCTAGCGTTATAATCATTTTCCATCTGGTGCTGGAGAGATGATATCTAGTCAGCAAAAAAAAAGTTACAAACCCCCATAATATTATATAGGTACATATGTCTCCTCATTTCTTTGATATATAGGGTCTATAGATACACAGTCTCATGGGAATGTTAGCCAAAGCACATGTGGAAGCAAATGCAGAAGCTTGGAATGAGTTTTGCTAATTTTTTATATTTTGGAGTCATGATCTCACGCACACATTTCCTAGGGAAAAAATAAAGCCTGCAAGAGTCATGTTTATTAAGAAATACTTCAATTTTCTGGTTTTCTTTTTTCACATGTTGTCAACACTGAGTTCTTTTCATAGCATGTTTTAAAATAAAGCTTCATAACAGGAAGTAATTAGCCTTCTGTTAATAGGTATCCTCAGAAGCAGATCTAGGATTTGGAAAAAGGACAGCAAATTCACTGGCATGCAGGGTACAACCAGTGGCAGAGAGATCACTCTGAGTGTGTTACACAAAGGTATATGATCACACCACCTAACTCCAACTGGATCTACCCCTGGCTATCCTAGTGCCCCTAATAGAAAATAATTTAACCATGATTTAAATTATATTTTTTTGTTTTTGTCTTTTAATAAGCACAGCATTTAGAGGGCCTAACAGTACCTTGATGATTGGTAAAATTTCAACATTTTTATGGTGTTTTGGTATCATTGAATATTTTTTAAACTGAGGACCAAATTTTATTGAACTGGGGAACCATCAAGATCCTCTTAATCGTTAGAGGTGGCAGGGTATCTTAATAGTTCATGTGTATTCTCCTCCCCTTTTCTCCTTTTTTCTGCTTCTGGCCTGCCCCTCACTACTTTACTAGGAAGGAGTTGTTACCAAATTTGCCCATCACTTTGGGGTATGCTCATTTATTACAGTTACATTTCTGGGGTCTCTGTAATTGTATCAATGTGCTGCTTGTGGCACTTGTGTTTCTATACAGAGCTCTATCTCTCTCTTCTCCAAGTCCTCACTCCCAATGGAGTTACCTTGCAGGGTTTAGTTTCAGTGGGGCTAGGTTCCACCAGCCATCGAATCAATCAAACACATACACACCCACTCAGGTTAACAGAGCACATCCGAGTCAGGCCAGGTTACTCAGCACCTCCAGCTTACATTCCATGTGCCCTGAACTCAGCATAGGAACAGAGTACATCTGAGATGGGCCAGGTTAATCAGCATTTATAGGCTGACCTCCTCATATGTCAAGGCTTAGCACATCAGGGCAACAATAAAACACAGTCAAACACACAGGTTAACTGGGCACATCTGAGCAGGCTGGATCCAATTAGTAGTTTCAGCTGACACCCTTATGTGCCACAACCCAGCGTGTCCCAATCTCTTGTCACTAGTGTCCTGGTAGTAGCTCCCTTGATGAACAGAGCCCACAGGATCTTTAGGATTTACCGGGATCTTTGGCTTAGGTAAAAGAAGTGTTGCTGCAGAGCAAGTGGGGAGACAGAGGAGAAGGAAGAGTAAACCAGGTTCAGAGAGAGTATGGCAACCAGCTTGACAATAAAAGTTATTTTATTGCCAGGTATAGGAAACTTATGATGATACTAGTAGTAATAGCTATACAAAGAAAAACAAACAAGACAGTTACAATATTACACCGTTTCAATTGGGTATTTGGGGAAGTTTAGTTCAAGTTTGATCAGCAGAAGTCAGGTTTAGAAAGCCATGCCTAGAGTAAGAGAGAAGGAGCAAGTGGGCTTAAAAAATGAGGGATAGAGAGAGAGGGGAAGAGAGAATGAGAGGTAGGAAGAGAGTTGGGATCTCATGACTCCATGGTTCACAGGTGTTTTTTGACAGGCAGAGGCTCCAGGGTGGCCATCATAGAGGGCAGTCCAGTTGTCCTCTGTCCTCTATAGATACAAAACTGGAAGACTTTCTGTCCTTTATTTTTCTCTGGAAGAGGACATAAAGGCATTGAGTTTCATATCCATAGAGCAGATAGGACAGAGTAGCAAAAAACCAGAATGTCCTCTATGATGGCCACTCTAGGCAGAGCCCATAACATGATCAGTGAAGATATTCTAGGCAGAAAAGGAGGAGGTAAATTCCCAGTGGAACTGGTGCAGCTTTTTGGATCCAAGCACCAGGACAGAGACTTGAGCTTGGGTGGGGGGTTTATAGGGAAATAACAATAGTTCAAGGGAGAACAATGTATTTATTTATGCTTGACAATAGGAACTGATTATTTCTGGCTCTGGGCTGTGCTACTCAGAGGGAGCTCAAAATGCAATCAGGAATAGACTGTATTTTTGGGTACATGATAAAGGATTTATCACTACAATTGATCTGGTTAAGCTAAGCAGGATGTGTACAGACATGGGTTAATTAACATCTGGAGCAGAGATCTCCCATCATGCAGTGCTTCCCTGCTTCTCTGGTCCTACAGTTCTATGTGGTCATGAATGCCTCCTGAGGCTGCAGGGGGCATGGCAACCGCCCACAGGGGGCAGTGGCGGCGGCAGTGTTGGCAGCAGAAGTGTGGCAGTGGTGAGCAGGGACGACCCACAGGCAGCTGTGGTGATGTTGGCAGCAAGGGCAGGCCGAGCAGAGAGTGATGGTGGGGGGGAGGGTGGTAAGCAGCGGTCTCGGTAGCAG
>NW_017729029.1:27035875-27039753 GCF_001723915.1 Gavialis gangeticus | reverse complement strand
GAGTGATGGTGGGGGGGAGGGTGGTAAGCAGCGGTCTCGGTAGCAGGGGGGGAGGGTGGTGACCAATGATCAGCGACCACCTGCAGATGCCACTGGGGGTGGGGGAATGGGAGGTGGTGAGTGGTGACCGCTGGCAGTGTCAGCAGTGGCTAATCTCAGGGGCAGCATGTGCACCCATATGTACCCCCCATGCATCACCAATGCATGTGGTCCTCACCTTGGACCTCTGTTCTCCACCCTTGATGCTAATGAAGGTGCCTCCCTTTTGACTATTTCCAATGTAAACGAGACTGGGGGAAAGTTGCTGTAATCTTGTTACCCTTACCTGGAGGTGTTTAGATACGTTTCTCACTGTATCTTCATTTCCTTTGGTAAGCTCTTCTTCTGATCAGTTCTGGTTCAGGCAGAGGTGAGGTGGTGGTGGTGCGGGGAAATCTTTTGTGAGTCAGACAGGCTGGGTACTGTGCCAGGGTTTCCCAGGAACAAGAGCTGACAAGTAACAGAGTTGGAAGTTAATTCTGCCATTTTGCCAGGCTCAGACAAGCAATGAAGGTTCTTCCCTGTCTCTGTACTGAGAGCAAAGGGGGTCTTTCCCATGATGATGTCTTGACTTGGAGTCCCTAGGCACTGACACTCAATAATTCTCTTAACAAAAGAAATGGTGCCTTCAGGACACACTTTAGGTCCATTGACAGATGAATGTAGGGAAGCTTGGAATGGTGTAGATGTTATAAATGTCTCATGAATTAATAAGGAACTGCTATCACCAGACCTGTCATTTTGCACCTTTTCCTAGCACTAAATTCTATCCAAAGAAATATGCCGTCTCCTAGAAAGTATATAGAAAAATACAATCGGGAAGAATTCATTAGCTAAGTGATGAAATAAATTTTTTGAAATACATTTCTCCTTTCCATGAAAAACAATATCTGGGGGTTTCTTGGGTGGGGCGAGGGGGGGTGGACAGAGTAGGGAGGGGAAGGAGAAGTAAAAGGGATCGCTGGGTACAGTGCTTTACACCGTCATGCTACAAGTTCAGTTCTATTGGTTAATTTTTTTTCATTTTTCATGTAATTACATTTATTTTTAGCTAAATATCCACTCAGCAGGATTTGATTACCTCAGCCCTGTACAAAACTATGAAACAATTTAAGAGAAAGCATACATTGAAAGTATATTATTTCTGCATGGAATTGACCTTAATACTTTCTCGCTGCCAGTTCTCCCTCTTCTCCATTTCCAGTAATGTGCTTTGTGTCAGGTAATTATGACTCCACTAGTTAAAAGTTTGGGGATGTTTTAGAAGTAAAACCAAAGAGAACTTTCTATTGAATCAATTCTACAAACTCTTTCCTATAGAACTCTTTGCAAAAATATAGCTCCATTTGTTCAGGGGCAACTAAACACTGCTCAGCCAGGCTGAAAAAAAGAAAAGAAAAGAAAAGAAAAGAAAAGGAATGCCCCCCCCCAACCAAACTTCAGGATTGGAAAGCACAGCTAATCTTTGAATCAAGAAATAAATTGCTAATTCAGTGCAAATGAGGCTGCCTCATTTAACAATTGGACTTCCCAGTCAGCATTTATTATAAATGCTGACCAACATTTTAATTGCCACTTAAAGAAGCAGGAGCTTAAATTTACATGATGTATATGTCGGAATCAATGCAATGAAACCTCTATTTGTAAGACTGAAATTACTAAGAGTCTATTAATTAAAACAATACCCACCCTTCTCCTCTACTTTAACTTATGGTCCAACTGACAAAAGAGAAGATTTTAAAGCTTAGGTTAAAGCCTTCTCTCCTTAACTTATGCCATTGTGCCACAGTTTGCCAGCACATTTAATATTCTCTGATCTGACATCTCTGCAATATTTATAGTAAATCAGCTGAAAATGTCATGCAAGCCTCACTTCTCGATTTCCTTGCACAGTAAATCAGATGTAAATGGTGCATGCATCTTACTTCTCAATTTCCTTGCTTTCTTTGTTACCCACACCTGGAATATTATTTAACCATTCTCTTTTACTATGTTATTTCATTTAATGAAGTGTGTAAAAACTGAGATGATTAACAATAACCGACTCTTTGAAATGCAAATTATATAATTATATAGGTTTTTATGGTGTAAATGTATACCATAATAAACTGTATTTAAAAAGGTTTAAAGATTTTTTTTTCCTTATGACAGCATAGTAACACACTTAAGTAAATATCTGACTTTGAGCTATTGGAGGACAGCTCACTTGCTTACAATTAAGAATGTGTCCAGTTACCTTTCTGAATCAGGGCTTTTATAGATCATGAAGCCTCAACAAGAGCTATTGAAAACTGTTATACACAAAAAGAATTAAGATTAATCCAAATTAAGGCAATAATTAGACAAACTGATTATTTCTGATAAATAAATCCTGGGCACAACTATATAGTATAAATATAGTAGTTTTTTAAAACTGCATTTGCCAAAACTTAAAAGACAACAGCACTTGAGAGTCTCATAATGTCTATTTTGTACATTATTAAAAAAAATAGCTAAGGAAATACTGACTTCTCATTTGATTTTATTAAAGATTTCTGAGAAAGTTTCATCCAAAATACCTTTCTTTTTTTTTTTAAATCCAAGCTCCAAAGTATAATTTAGTAATACATGCTAGTAAAATTTCCTCTGCAGATTTACAGATAACTGTTTGGGAAAGCATGATTTATTTTTGTACTACCAGAAATACTTAAAAACATGTATACATAGGAGCCACAAAAGGCTCCTGTGGATATATAGCTCTGAACTCATCCTCACAACCCTATGGGGTAAGCAGCCTGGATGTGTATTATCCCTTATGTGAACCCTCCTACCTAGAAGTGGTCATTCACCAGTGACAATGTGGGGAATCAGATTCCTGCAAATCCCTGAGGGTCCTTTAGGTTTAAGAGTGAGATCAGAAATGTGGAAGGAACCTCACTGAATAAAGGTCGAGGAGGGTCTTCAGGGATATTTCCTTCTTCATGGCTCTCTCCCATTGTTTTTTCCACAGGGCAGGATGACTTGACACTGTATTTGTCTCCCATTCCAGCACTATAATTTTCTTTGTCAGAAGTGGGTGCAGTTTACAAGTATAGGATTGACATTCTCACATTTTCAAACAGCCAGAACAATGAATTATTTATGTGATGAACAGCTACCTATTTGTGGACTGTCTGTGACTGGATTATGATGATTTAAAATGAACATTTAAAGCAAAAAAATCTTCCTCGGGCATTATTTGTGATGTTATATAGAGAGGATTTGTGATGATACACCTTGTACATAAATTGTTTCAGAAATCTAATGTGAACTTTGGATGTAAAATAGATTTTACTTAATTCAAAATATGACCCACAAAGCCATAGATATCTGACCTGTGGAGCTCCCCATGGATTGGGAAATCTGGGGGCAGGACAGCAATGGCAGTCAATATGGCCACTCTCCCCAAATGTCAAATTCCCAAGCCCTGAGACCTGTGCAGCAGCTTGGGGCCAGGTCATAGTTTCATAGGTTCATAGTTGGTAGGGTTGGAAGGGACCTGAGCAGATCATCAAGTCTGACCCCCTGCCATGGGCAGGAAAGGATGCTGGGGTCAAACAACCCCAGCAAGGTATCTATCTAGCCTCCTTCTAAAGACCGCCAAGGTAGAAGCAAGCACCACTCCCCTTGGAAGTTGGTTCCAGCTCCTAGCCGCCCTGACTGTGAAGTAGTGCCTCCTGATATCTAGCTTGAATCTACTCTCTGTCAACTTATGGCCGTGATTCCTTGTTACTCCCAGTAGTGCTCAGGGGAACAGGGAGTCTCCCATTGCCTGCTGGTCTCCCTTGGCCAGTTTATGGATGGCCACCAGATCCCCTCTC
>NW_017729029.1:27027263-27035712 GCF_001723915.1 Gavialis gangeticus | reverse complement strand
ACTTGTCAGTATTGAATCCCATCTTATTCTCATTTGCCCACCCCTGTAACCTGTCCAGATCCAATTGCAGCCTGTCCCTCCCTTTTAGCATGCCCATTTCTCCCCACCATCTTAGTGTCACCTGCAAAATTTAACAAGGTGCTTTTCACCCCCTTGTCCAAGTCGCTGATGAAGATGTTGAATAGTGCAGGCCCAAGGAGTGAGCCCTGGGGGACCCTACTGCCCACATCCCTCCAGGTTGAAAATGACCCATCCACCACCAGTCTCTGGGGGGAGCCTCCAGCCAATTAGTGACCCATCTGACTGTGTAGGCATTGGCACCACAATCTCCTAATTTTTTAATAGAATGAGGTGAGAAATAGTGTGAAAGGCCTTCCTAAAATCCAGAAAGACTACGTCCACTGTGACACCTGCATCCAAAGTTTTTGTGACCTGGCCATAGAAGGCCACCAGGTTGGTCTTACAGGACCCGCCTCTAATTAACCCATGTTGGTTGCCCCTAAGCATACACTCCCCTGCTTGCCCCTTGCAGATGTGTGCCTGGATAATTTTCTCAAAAAGCTTCCCCAGGACCGAGGTAAGACTAACAGGCCTCTAATTTCCTGGGTCTTCCTTCCTCCCTTTTTTGAAAATGGGGACCACATTGGCCCGTTTCCAGTCCTCTGGCACCTTGCCAGAGCACCACAACTGCTCATAAATCTGTGCCAGGGGTCCCACAATGACCTCTGCTAATTCCCTCAGCATTCTGGGGTGGAGATCATCAGGACCCGTTGATTTGAACACATCCAGTCCCACCAGAAGTTCCCTGACTAGGTCCTCTCTGACCCTGGGCCTGACTCTGCCTCCCCTGGGATCATTGGGGATCCCAGTGGGGGGGATGACCTGGTCCCTGCTCAGAAAAATGGAGGCAAAAGTAATTGTTAAATAGGTTAGCTTTGTCGTCCGGTGAGACCACCAGATTTCCTAGTGTGTCCTGCAGAGGCCCCACGTTACCCAGAACTTTCTTTTTATCCACTATGTATTTAAAAAAGGATTTATTGTTATCCTTGATCCGGGTTGCTAGTCCCAGTTCGAGCTCTGCTTTGGTCTTCCTAACAGCTCCCCTACAATCCCAAGCAACAGAGGTATAGTCCTCCCTGGTGATGACCCCTCCCTTCCATCGGGTGTATACCTCCTTTTTAGCTTTGAGATGTTCCTGGATGCTTTTATTTAGCTATGGGGGCTTTTGAGCACTCTTGCACCCTTTGATCCACATTGGGATTGCCACCTTTTGGGCTTGGAGGATCATCTCCTTCAGGAATGACCACTCTTCTTGGACTCACAACTCTCCACCCCTCTGGGACCCCAGTGCCTCCCTGGCTAGTCTCCTTAGCTCAATGAAATCTGCCCTCCTGAAATCCAGGGCTGCTGTCTTCCTGCAGGCCTTTGCCACCCTGTGTTGGATGGTGAATTCCAATAGCCGATGATCGCTATCGCCCAGGTGATCGAGCACCCACAGTCCCCTCACCAGGTTGTCGCTTGTGGCCAGGACCAGATCTAACAAGGCTTTTCCCCTGGTGGGACTGTGCACCTCCTGGGTTAGATGGAGGTCCTGTAACATGGCTAGGAACCTATGTGAGCAGTCAGACCTGGCTGACTGCTCTTCCCAGCAGATGTCCAGATAATTTAGGTCACCCATGATGACATCCTTTGACTTAACTGCCTCCGTGAGCTGATCTGCAAATTCCCAGTCTAGCTCTTCTCCCTGGTTGGGTGGTCTGTAGTAGACCCCCACCATTAAGTCCCTTTCCCCCTTTCCCCCTGACCCCCTTGTATTCTGACCCAGAATACTTCAGTCTGCCCCTCCTCTGAACAAGTGCTGCTCATTGAGAATGGGAATTGCTCTTTGACATAGAGTGCCACATCCCCGCCTTTCCTCCCCATTCTATCCCTCCTGTACAGCCTATAGCCCTTGATGCTCACTGCCCAGTTGTGCGTTGGATCCCACCATGTTTTAGTGAGCCCCACTATGTCTGGGTTTGTGTTAGCTAGCAGGAAGGCAAGTTCCTCCTGCTTGTTCCCCATACTACAAGCATTAGTATATAGGCACTTAAGGCCTCCTGAAGGTGTATGCATCGCCACCCTAGTCCTAGGACTATCTGGGCCCTTGTCTCTTACCTGGGTATTTCTTGTGCTCGTCGCCAGTCTTGGCTGGACTGTTCTTGTGGGCAACACTTGGTTTGGTGTTCCAAGGCTCCCTCTGACCTCATCCTCCCCTTCCCCCAATGAGCCTAGTTTAAAGGCCACTGGAGATCAGCCAACCTGAAAGAGAACACGTGCTTACCTTTGGGGGAGAGATGAAGCCCATCCCACCTGAGTATGTCTCTTGTCTTGAAGTATGGCTCATGGTCCAAGAAGCCGAAGCCCGCCACGAGACACCATTCTCAAAGGTGCAAGTTGACCTCTCTGATGCAGGTCTCATGGTGTCATCCACATCTGCTCACTGGAAGGACAGACGAGAAGACCACCTGTGCCCCTGTCTCCTTCAGCTTGCCCCCCAGAGCATGGTAGTCCTTCATCAGATGATCTGGGCTTCTACTGGAGGTATCATTAGTGCCCACATGAATTAGTACCACAGGGTAGTAATTATTGTGCCAGATAATGGCTGGGATCATCTCTGTCACATACTGAATCCTCGCTCTGGGCAGACAGGAGACCTCGTGTGTCAAGGGATCCTGGTGACAGATGGGACCCTCTGTATCTCTCAGGATGGAGTCGCCTATGATGAGCACTCGCCGTCTCTCCTTCTGGGTCAATTTGCCTCCTTCAGTCTGTTCAGTGCATGGAGTGTCCTCCTCTCCAGAGGTTTCCTCCTCTCCTTCCTCCTCCTCTTCCAGTGTTGCCAGGGCCTCATACCTGTTCTCCAGCTGGACTGGGGGAACTGGTACTGCACCGCCATGAGCAGCCCTGGCTCTGGAGAGAACCTTCTGCTATTCTGCTGTGGAAGTCATGCCCTCCCCCACTTCCTGGAGGCTAGATGGGGCTGGGCCATACTCCCTTCCCCCTGCGGGGCCAGGTTAGGGATGGGCCCTTTTTCCCCGTGCAGGGCCAGGCTGGAGCTGTGATGCCACCTGCCCCCCTCCATGTGGCCAGATGGAGTCCTGTTGTGACCACCCATTGCCAGATCAGGACCATCAGTCAGATCTGGCTCCCTGATGGCCTCAGCACATCCAGCCCACCAGCCAAAAAAGGTTGAGCACCACTGGTCTATAAAGTACAAATCTACCTTGCCTTCTACTTGACTTCAGACCAGCACAATTAACTACATCTCTTTCAAGTGATTTTATGGCTCCTTTAAAGAGCATCCAAACAAACTAGATGAAGATCCTAATTATTTCAATGAGAATAAGTTCTCCTCACTGAAGCTGAAAAAGGGCTCCAATTACCTTCTTGAAAAGGAAGGATGAAACAAGGCCATAGTAGGTTACCTTTAACAATAACACTTGGAGAACATCTGTAAATTAACTTAATTCTCTGTAATGTTTGTAAGCATTATTGCTACATTCCAAGAGCTGGGAAATCTGAAGGAGATTTCTGGAAGGTTGCAGAATGATTCTGTGGCAATGTTACAATTAGTATAATGTTGCAATTCTTGACTTTTCCCTCTGTTCAAACCAGAGGACTCTTTTAGTAAGTCGAATCTATTTTGAGAATCATCAGTGACCCTGTAGGATAGCTGTGGCACACCCTGGTGGCCCAACTAATCCTACCCCACTCTGGTTCCTCAGGGTACCCACTTTAATGTTTCATTTACTACACTTTGATGTACTCTGTATGCTAATTTATAGAGACTCCCCCTAGAGTCTTTGGATAAACTCAGTGGATCTGCACTCAATTTACCTTTATTTGGCAAGGCAAATATCCTGTTCACACTCATGCCAATAGACCCTAAATCTGCTAACCAACATTTCGTGCCTCACTGGCCCTAACTGGCTCTGCTGACTGCGTTCATGGCTCTGAAGCACTAATTGTGCCATCCCCACTATCTCCAGCCTTTCCTGCAGCCACACTAATGCTTTGCAAGTCTCCCTCTAATTCCATTGCTCTGGTCCCTGATCCTGGCAGGCCTGTCACCACCTGCTTTCAGCACACCAGGACCCCAGCCCTGGTAGGGCTCAAAACATAGAGCTTCCCTAGGCACCCCCTGTGAACTTCAGCCACAGTTGTAGCTATTTCCAAACCTCTAGTCAGAAACAGAAACCCAAGCAAACTGCTTCTGACTAAAATACTTAAATATCACTCTGGGTCGCTTTGCTACACCAACTCTTACTTTCCTTATAGCTCCCTGGGGTCCCTCAGCTGCCCATAAATCTATTTCCATCAGCTCCACTGCCCACAAAATTCTCTCCCTATGGAGGTCAAAACTGGACTGACTAAGGAATCTCAGGAGCTTGAGCTTATCTTTCCCTGAGTTCCACCCCTTCTGATCACCTGATCTTCTGATTCTCTGTATCAGGCACAGGGGGTTCTCCCTTGCCCATTAATAAGCCTGATTCCCTCAACTGCAGCCAACCCAGGTGCTCTGCGGTCTTTACTTATCTGATTGTGTGGAGTTCTGCCTCTGTGCAATTTATTACAGGTCACTAGCTCCAGGACAGCCCAGTTTTGTAGCTCTTACCCCAGTTGTCTCTGGCCTTCTTACTCTTCTGCAGGTAGCCCTTGCTCAGCTGTCTGCATTTGATTGTAAGGCTCGCTTGCTGCCTTTTTTGCTTTTAAAGTAGCAGTCCCTTGACCACTGTCACAGACCCCTAATCATCAAACAGCTCTGCTGTTCCTATGATTTTTCGGATGATGAAATGCATATGATCTCCATACTCTCATCTTGTTCTTTAGCAATCCACAAACTGCTACCCACCTTAAATATAAGAAATTACTACAAAAGATTATGGACTGGAACCTGTGGAAGATTTTAAAAGAATCAACCCTCTTCCCTTCAAAAACCCCCCCCAAAACCCAGCATCTAAGGAACAAGCATAGATGCAAATTATTTCCTGGAAAAAACAAAACAAAACTTCAACAAGAAGTAAAATGAAATTACCTTAAACTGAGACTTCTCAGATACTGACAGCACATGACTGAACATCTACATATGAGATCTGCTTCTAAATGGAGAGTAATTTATGGATCCTTTTTCTACAGGAAAGAATTTATATAAAATATGTGAGGAATGGATGGGTCAGCACTATATGCAGAATATATCCCACATGTACTTTGGTTTGGATAAAGAAAATAGAAGCCCCTTTTTTAAAATCTGGGCTTTATTAACAATCCTTTTACCCAAGCAAAAGAGTAATTCACATACTGTAACTAAAGTGAGAGAGAAACACCTCTTAAATGAAAACCTTCAGTATTATTCCAAAAATGCAGTCTCAGCCCTTTGTTGTTTCTTTTGCAAACCTTTGGCAACACTTTATTTATAGCTTTCTCCAATAGCTGTAATCTGAGGATGCCAGGGCTAGCTGGTTTGGTAAAAGAGGTCCAAGGAGCTGAGCCACTGTAGTAGCAAGGTGAGAAGGGTGCTGTAAAACCTGTCTAGGACAAGGGGGAGGGGGGGGGCAAAAACACTGCTACCAAATGCTATTAGGTCCTACTTGTGTTGTTTCTCTCCTCTGCTATGTTTCCTGTCAGGTTCTGCACTGGTGCTAATAAATGTACAGGGGGCAGCATGACTGGTAACAGCAAGAAGAGAAGATTTGCACAACAAAATAGACATTTACTGAGGAACTAAGTAGTCAGCTGCACAGTAAATGTCTTGTATAGATGTGCCCAAGGAGATAGAAAATCCCTTCTCATCTCACCTATGCTGCTGTAAATCAAGAACAATTGTATTAAAGTCAATGGAGTTTCACTGATGTAAAACTGATGAGAGTGTTAATGTAGACAGAGAAAACAGTAGTGATCCCTGGCCTGATGAGTAAATTGTTTGAAACACATTTTTGTTTGAGTACGGTCTGTGAGGTGCCGTTTCTAGGTAGGCTGAACTTTTCAAGCCTGACCTACTTAGCTGGTCCTGAGCTTGCTCAGTTGAGCAGCCCACACTTGGTGGGAAACTGAGATGAAAAGTAAGCGTGTTGTTTGACTGACAGCTGTGCTGTGTGCATGAGAGAGTGCTGTGGAAAATGGCCTGAGTGTCATGTACACGAATATCTGATTGGTTGCATGGATGACTGACAGGTGCCAGTGAGGGATATGTGTAAAATGGAGCACATATGAGGGATCTGTGTTCCCTACATATTTGCCTGTGAGAGAGTAATACCTCATGTCTTGCTGTACAACTGGTGGGTTCAAGCCTGGATCATTGTGCCTGGAGGACTCAGGAGTAGCCAACAGCCAATGTGGCCCAGTGCATATAGGTATTCTATGCACATGGTGAGTGAGTGCCTGGGAATTGGTGGCTGGTTGAGCTGTGTTGGTGCAGTATGTGAGTCTAGGGAAGCAAGCCCTCTGCTGTGGTAGCTGGAGGAGCAGCCAGGGTTGAGTGGCTGGAGGAGTAGCCACTGTACATTGGTGTAAATGGTGCAGGTGCAACCACTGGTGACTACTGGAGAGAGACAGTCAGTGCTCTCTAGCACTGAAGATGAGTCTTAAGAGGACTAATGCCCCTGGTTTACATAACTGAGACTCTGGTTCCAACAATAGGTGGTTACTAGTTTTCATATCTAAGAACAATAAATACGAAAATTAGTTATACCTTCAGGGTAGTACAATGTGAAGAGAGAACTGTGGATGCAGGATATAATATTAATATTTTGCATAGCTCTAGAACTTCTCATTCTAGCAATCTAAGACATCAATTGCAAACGTTAACCAGAGAATCTACACAACACCTATGTGGTGTAGGAAAGGGAGTGAGGGATAGTTTCATCTATTAGTGAAATGCAATTCCTACTGGCATCCTTGTATCTATTGCCCTGAAAGCATAAGATTGCATCAACAGTATGACTGACCTAGCTGTAAGTCCTCAAGATGTTGCAGCAATGAGCAAATTAAAACTGATACACTGCCATTTGCAATGCCATGCGTTGCCCAACATGAAACAAAACAGACTATTCAGGCATCTTCCTGGAGGTGGTAATACCATATATATGTGAATTCAAGACACAGGTTTTCCCCATTCATCATGGGGGGAAAAAGCCCCTCATCTTGGATTTGAGTACATGGGGTGGGTTGGCAGGTGGTTGCTATGACTCTGACCCTGGCCCTAAGGCAGGCACAGGGTAAGAGTTGGATCTGCAACCACTGTTCCCCCCACCAGCTGCCCCTTGCAGTCTCTGCTCCCCCTGCTTGCCCACCCATGCTGCCTCCCCCTCCCCATAACAACACCCCTACCCTACTGCCACTTACTGATGGAACCATCATGGTTGCAGTCCTGTTCTGGCCTGGAGCACAGAGCACATGGATGCTCTAGCTTCCACCCAGCCATGCAGCTGAAGTGGCAGTGGCAGCAGTTCCTGCCCTGGCTCTGGCTCTCACTCTCACCTAGTACTGCAGCCAGAGCCAAAGCTGCCAATGTTGCAGCTACTGCTGCAAGGCCAAAAAATAGCTGATGTGAAATATGCTCTGTGGCCCAGGCCAGAGCCACAACAGAGTCTAAGCAGCGGCTAGGGGGAACATGGAACAAGGGGGGCAAGCAGAGGGGAGCAGGTAGCATGGGGGCACAGGCACTTTGGGTCAGGCAGAAGGGAGGATAAAAATGTATGTGGGAGGCAGAGATAAACTGAATGGGAAGGTGTGGGCAGAACTCAGGCACCAGACCACAGACAGGACAGTGGAGGGCCAGTAGCGGGGACAGATGGCAGGGTACAAATGCCAGGAATCAGGCCACTTGATTCTCCCATTGCCTGTCCCCCACTGCCTGCTTCCCCTACTTCTGCTTGTTCCACTGCAATGGTGGGGTAGGACAAATTTAAGATGACCCTCTGACAATTAGATTCTATGCAGAGAAAATTATAACAGATTTATATATTTTTCATGTATAGAATCTACTGAGTGGTTGATCTTAGATTTCATAGACTTTCATAGACATTAGGGCTGGAAGGGACCTTGGAAGATTATCGAGTCCAGCCCCTCGCCCGAAGGGCAGCAAGTCAGCTGGGGCCATAGAATCCAAGCAAGATAAGCATCCAAATTTCTCTTGAAGGTGTTCAATGCAGGTGCTTGAACCACTTCCGATGACAGGCTATTCCAGACCTTGGGGGTTTGGACAGTAAAGAAATTCTTCCTTATGTCCAGCCTGAAATAGTCTTGCAATAGTTTATGACTGTTTGACCTTGTCATCCCTTGGGGTGCTCTGTTGAACAAACGTTCCCCCAGATACTGGTGGTCACCCCTGATAAACTTATAGGTTGCCATCAGATCACCCCTGATCCTGCGCTTTTCCAGGCTGAAGAGTCCCATAGCTCTCAGCCTG
>NW_017729029.1:27026707-27027050 GCF_001723915.1 Gavialis gangeticus | reverse complement strand
TGGAGAGGAGGTATAGATTGGACATCCGCAAAAACTACTTCACAGTTAGGGCGGCTAGGAGCTGGAACCAACTTCCAAGGGAAGTGGTGCTGGCCCCTACCCTGGGGGTCTTTAAGAAGAGGCTGGATGCCTACCTGGCTGGACTCATTTGAGTCCCGTTTCTTGTTCTGGGGTTTTGCTGTTCTCCCGCCCTGGCGGAGGGTCGGGCTAGAAGATCTACTAGGTCCCTTCCGACCCTAAATCTATGAAACTATGAAACTATGTTAGCGTCGGCCAGTCTGTTAAAAATGCCTCTTTAATAAACTTTTCTAAGACCTTCCCCAGCATAGAAGTCTGGCTGATG
>NW_017729029.1:27010866-27026204 GCF_001723915.1 Gavialis gangeticus | reverse complement strand
TTGCCCTTGCTTTTCCTCTGGCTCCCCACATATCTGAAAAAGGACTTTGTATTGTCCTTAATACTCAAAGCTAGTTGGAGTTCAGTTGGAGCCTTGGCTTTCCTGGTTTGCTCCCTGCAGGACCGGACCAGTGCAGTACTTGGACTTGGATAATAACACCACTATCAACAACAACAATAGCAGCTTATTATGACATAAACTTTTCAGCTATACATTTCATAGTGCTTTGCACAAGGAGGTAAATATCAACATTCCTCATTTGCAATGGCAAAACTGAGCTACAGAAAAGTGATGTGACTAAAGATCTTAGAATGTAAGAGACTGTACAAGGACTCCTTGTTCCTGGATTCCACTCTAGGTATCAAGACAAAGCTTCACTTTTCTATTTTTTATAAAAGGAAGCTTAAAATGTATGCTACCTAAACCCACCTCTGAAGAATCATTAACCTTCTACTATTGCAGAACATTTACTAGTACTTAATAATCATGATTGACACACTCCAACTTCAGTATCTTTCTATATAAAAGCAACCTTCCCTATAGAAAACTATCAGTCCGACAAGCCACTGTTCCAAGTATGCTCTGCTTTCTGGAACAGTAGGAGCACTTGACTAGGATGGTTTAGTTCACAATGATGATGCACTGAGCAGAGTGCTGGACTACTGACCTTATGAGGGCCCTCTTTCCCATGATTCTATGGTATCTTGTTCCCTACACAGTGCTTTGGGTCATGCTTACAATGAAAAGAATGTTTAGGGTCTATTTCCCTGTGAGCTGTCCTTTATATTCCAGTGGTAAGGAGGCAGAAACAGTCTTTCATAATTTCTCCATTTGTAATGGGCATGCCCTATGAATCCAAGCTGCTTTCCTCTCCCACTCTGTAAGGGGTATGTCAGAGATCAGCAATGAAAATGGGGAGGGTTCAGGGCAGTCCAAAACTGAACACAGTAGTCCAGGTGAACCCTTCCTGCACTGAAAAGCATAGAAGAAAATAATTTGGAAGTGGCACTCCCGTTAATGCTACCCAGTGTCCTATTGGCTGGGATATATTAACAGGAGTGGGAAAGCAACCCAAGGAATGCTAATGCCCTCTGAATGGATGAAGGGGACAGAAGAGAAAGAAGGAAGGAGGAGATATAGAGGTTTCAAGTAGTAAGCAGAGGAGGAAGCTGCAATAAAGAAAGCCAAGGGAAAGTGACTGGAAACTCAGTAGAGTAGTAGTAGTAGTAGAGAGGAAGGAATTGGGACATGGGTGTTCACCCTCTGGGTTCTCAGATTGTGCAAACAATCTGATGAGCTCAGAAAGCTCATCACATGTGTGCCCCACAGCCAACGTGAATGTGGCTGTACCCCTGCCATCGCCTTCTAGACCCATTCAAGAACAGAAATTGTAAGAAAACATTGGGGTGGGGGGAACGGGAACTTTAGCAGCCCCCAGAGAAAGTCGAAGAAAAAAGAAAAGGAATGAGGTAAATGAAAATAATGTTCTTCCAGGAGTAGATAGGGGAGACAGAAAAGAGTGATTAATAAAAGAAATGAGACAGCAGGGATGAAAGCGGCACAGAAACAAGGATACAAAATGGCAAGAGCACACACTGAAGATAGTGAGCTCTGTTTTATTTATTCATACTTCTATATTTTATGTTATCGCCCTGGCAGACATCCCATGGATCCATACATTTTGGGGTTTTTTTGGAAAAGGAATGGGATGGCAGTATATTATAGCTTGGGGGATTTACTGTAGCTCTTATTTCTTCCTACTGTTACTGCTGGACATATATTTATAGAAATTACCTGAGATAGTGGCTGGTAGTTTTTCAGAAATGTCGATATCTGATTTGGGACAGAAATGAAAATTTATTAAATAAAACAGGGAGAAGATTCGAAGCAGGAAACAGACTTATGGAATTGATTGGTGGCAGTTTCTCAGCCGTTACAAGTAGCCTGGACGAATATAGATCCTTCAAGTTAACAAAATAACTTTTGACATTTGAATGAGTGTTCATGAGGGCAACAGCTTTTCCTTGTTGTTACTGAAAGTAGCTTCAGCACTTACTTTGGTGATTAATTATGCATTTCATACAACTGCAGATGCTTTCAATGCTAGAAGAGCTGACTTAAAAATACGAGACATATTTTAAAGATAATTAAACAAAACAAGCAAAGTCTGTTCAATTATTTCTTAGAATTTTTCATATTTCTTCAAAGAACCGAAAAGCAAAGCACTGTCAGTTTGGGGCCTTTCCCCCTGCTCCCCCCACCTCCTTTCTCTTTTTCATACAAGTAAGAACAGGGAAAACAGAAACAAAAACAGGGAAAGATGTAAAGTGTTACAGTGTCCCATTTTTGGTTTAAAACAAAACAAAAACAAAAAACCTACTGAATTTTGGCTAGCCCTAGTTCCTATCTTTTATTATTAGTTTGTTCTTTCCTTTGGCACCTCATTATTTTTCTCTCTAGCTGCAAAGCAATTCTAAGCTGCTGGGATTGGCTGCTGTGTAACTTTTTTATGAAGGATCTCATCCTTTTTTTCACTCGCTGCTTTTCTCTCTGCATGTAGGTATTCTTAATGCATAGTTCAGAATGTATTCCTTTTTTTGCACTGTGTAAAATAAGGGACTTATTCCCCCCATTAGCAAACACTTTCTGGGGCAATACTATCAATTCAGTGAAATATATTTAGCATCCATTTTGTAGGATCATCAGAATAAGTGATAACTGGGGTACCAGTCCTGGGTGTTCTCTAAGTTTGTGGAGCTGGAACAAAATGGAATGGGTGGCACCTCACCTTCTAGTTCCTCACTCCCCTGCTCCTATAACCTTTTTTTCTTCAGCTATGGCAGGAAAGCAACAGTGACAGTGCAGGAGCATACATGGGTGGAAGGCAGTGGTGTACATGAATGTGGGGTGACTGGGGCAGTGGCCTGGAGTCAAAAAGTAGCTACTGCTGCAGTGATGGCTGACTGTACTGCCACCACTGGCGCAGCAGGAACCAGTGCTTACTCCTACATCATAGCTGCCCAGATCTGGAGCTGCCCTGCTACATGTCTGTTGAAGGACATTCTGGGAAATTATGTGCTTTTGAGTGGTAGCAGACAGAAGCATAGGAACAGCAGCTAGAGGTCACTGCTTTGGGGGGATATGTCATCCCATTTTTCTGTCAACCGAAACCATAGTTTTTTGGTTGCCCAATGACAGGGGTTGGTAGCCTGCTGGCAGAGCCTTTGGATCCAAACTCTGCTTCTTTTTTTGACTGAAATCCAGAGTACATTTTGTTCTGAAATTGCATCTAGGCAGATAGATAGCAACTATGAGAGAAAAAGGAAAACAATTAGTCGTTGCACTGATGGAAAAATTCTCCCTCACATTGTTTATTTCTATTGTGTTCATGTAAAGCCAAGGGCTTGGATACTAAGGAATGTGGTACTATACAATGTTTACAGTTACAGGACAAATCACAATTATGTCAGAAACCCTTCATACTCATTTTTAATTAATTCTCTTTGGTAAATCAATGACCCTATGCATTAATCTTACTGCAATGGTGAAAAAAATATTTTTTGGTACTTTTAGTAATCCTTCACCTTTTAGTAAAGGTCCTAATAGTAAGACCTATTTGACCTTTTCTGGAAATAGCACAATCATGGAACTGCAATGCTTAATCTTATTACAAATTAATTAATAATTTGGGACTAATGATTTATTTTACAGTTTACAGAGCAGGTTGAACTGATGGTATAAATCTTGATTTCTCTTGATTTGCTAGCCATTGAAAGTCAGAGTAACAATTACTGTTCTAGCTGGGTTGCTCGATGTCAGAAAGGCATCCTATTTACCTACTACTCATGTAAACATACTTTGATTAAGATTAAGGCCAGATCTTGCTCAAATTCACTGTACCAGGCCAGATCTGGTACAATGAATACCAGATACAATGAAGGGTAATATCAAAGTGTCCAAGCAAAATTCTAGAGAGGTGCTGGCAACACGAGTTAAGTCTGATCATGCGCAGATAACGCTGACTCATGGAAATTTCCACAGCATGCCCAGAACGTGCCCCCTGGGTGACCTGAAGCTCTGTCAATCACCGGTGACCTACTTTTCAGCCCTGTCAATCACCAGTGACCTACTTGTCAGCCCTGCGCATGCCTAGTTACAACACAGAGCTCTGACTCACACATGCTCAGTTAAAAAGAGCACGACGTAATCATACTAGAAAATTCTAACAGCCAAGTGGCCTGATTGGCTAAGGGGCTGCTATATTAGTGAGTGAACCCCCACCTCGGGGTGGGTTGTGTGGGTGTCATTGGTGAGAGAGTGGTGAGAGACCGTGCGCTATCTGTAGCAGAGGCTGCTGTCAGCACGGACTGTGAGGCACAGAGCGATTTGGGAGTCAATCCCCCGGTTCACTTCACAATCTCACACAGTGAATTCATACCTTCAATTTCGTTTCCTCGCGTACTGATTATTCCGATTACCGAACTTACTGGCTTTGACCCCGACTTCAATTACTTCTACAGCTCCGACATTGATTCTGGCTTTTACTTACCTGGCATTTGACTGACCTTAGCTTCCATTATCGACCACGATCCAGCTCATCCCTAATTCACCTCTCGGCTCTCGACCTCGGCTTTTCCTTCGACCACCCGGTGTCCATTGGACTGGCATCACGACCACTTCATTCTTCTCAATGAGTTACAGTTGTCGTTTGTTCGTATTGTTCGTTTAACCCTTTATGAGCTGTTGACCAGCCCTAAGACTAACCAACGGGCAGCCGCACCTAGCCTCCTGGGCTAGAAAGCAAGGGCTCATTGGGGAACCTTGTGGGCCAACAGACCCCCTTTGTTTCATTCGTTCTGTTCTGCAACTTTACCCTGTAACTGAAGCAAGCATCGCAACCTACGTCTTCAAAAGCATAAGTGAAATAAACCCACTTTGTTTGAAACCGTTACGTTTCCGTGCCTCAGAACTCCACGCCAAAAATCCCGCCTGTTCTGTGTCCAATTGCCACCACCCGGCCGCCCAACCATGACTCCGTGAGCTTGGTTAACCAACTCCGGGACACAAAGGACCAAGGAAACCAGAAAAATGAGTAATGACTAATGCCTCATGGAGAACATAGAAAATATTTTATTTTGAAACAACTCTGACTGTAGAGTATGACAAATTTTCTGTTTTGCCCCTAGACTTTTCTGTTATTACTAACAGCATTTGTTTTAGTACTTGGATTGAGTTTAAGAGCTCTTATACTTTTGAAGTTTTATAGTCTGAGGCCATAGTCATCAGTTTCTGGAATACCAGTTCTTTCCAAGTATACACTGCTAGGAGAAAATAAGTTTGTACTTTTCCAAGAGAGAAAATTAATATTTATAAGTGTCTACCTCATTGTCTTTCTCTCTCTCTAGCCCATATTGCTAAGACCTTTAATAGGGTTCTCTGGGTTTTGCAAAGTTTCTCCTTTTCCCTAGGTAATATGACTTCGGTGAGGTTTAAAAAAAGGATTTAGGTACCTAAATAAGTGGGTTTTTCCTAAGTACCTGAACACTTTTACATCTTGCCCTTTACTCTTTTATCCAGTGTTTGACCCCAAAACCCAGAGCACCAGATTATGCCTGGCAAAAGGATATAAGAAGTGCCTTTCCCTTTCTGAATCAGGTGCATTACCAGTCTCTGGGCTACAATCAGAGCATGTGCACACATTCACAGGACCCAATATATAGTCATGTAGCTTAATTTAAGCTGTGTAATCACAGATCAGGTCTTCATTTGTGCACTCATTTGCCAGTGCCAGGAACTGTATTGGGAACACAGTCTAACTAAGTTGAGTTGGGAGAGGGGCAGGCAGGACTGGGAGGGGTTCGGGGCTACTGGGTGTGCCACAAGGGCAGGGTGGGTTGGTAGGTCCAAGGGTGGGGGTTACTGGGACTGGGGTGAAAGTAAGAATAGCACAGTTCCAGTGCTAGTATCAGTGGCTGGGCTTTCCCAGTCCTAAGGCTGTGCTCTGAACATATGTTTGGTTAGTTAGGGCGGAAGTTAGCCTGATCTACATAGTGCACCTCCTCAGCTGAATTAAGTTAGATTGGGCCAACCACTTTTTGCCCAATCTAAACTCCCTGAACATATGTAGTGGCACTTAGATTGATTTAACTATACATAATGTCTGCACATCCCTACAGATTGCTAACTCTTGCCTCCCAAGAAGCATACACTGCTAGAGAAGTTACAGGGACTAGGCAAAACAGTGAATACTCTGATATTTAATAAGCATTTCTAGGGAAAGTATTCTATATCACTTCAAAGCACACCTTGAGCTGTAGGTCCAAGATTTCCTGTGTGCCCTGGAGATCCTAGACAGACTACCCTTCCAGCAGCATTCAGTTGCCAAACAACTCAACTGTGCTGTACTGAATTTAAGTGCAGCTGCAAATCTGAGCACTGCTGGTTCTAACTACACTACAGGGGGTACAAGTCATATTAAAAGAGGTTTTTTCTTCCTCGCAGAATGTATTTTGTGGGTACAAAATACAGAACCTCAACCTTTATGAAAATGTACCTCAATATGCATTCTGAGAATGCACAGACATTTTTAATGGGCTCACAGTTTTATGATTTCCCACCTATACAAATGATTTTAGAATGAATTAAAATATTTGAGAGTCATTTGGCACTCTAGCTCTATGTACTCTGTATTTGTCAACAATGCCTTTCAGTCAATACATCAGACTGGAACTGTATATCCATCGTAATCATGACTACCTTTTTGACACAGAGTAAGTAATTTTATCTGCTTTTATTCCAAGGGCAATTGAAAGGAGACTTTTTAACCTCATTGCATACATTTGACTCAAATGATAGCATTTCAAGAGAAATGTGTTGCAACTGCAGAAACATAATCAGCACTTTCTTAGATCTCTGACTTTTATTTTTTGCCTTTTTGCAAGAAGGTGATTAATGAATTGTTGACAGTAATAAAGAAGTAAACATCTTGGAAATATTATTATGCATCACATATCACTTGAAACAGCAACTCTGCCTCCGTAAAAGTTTTATTTGTGATATTGTGAAAATCGATCGCAATTTGCTACTGGCTTCTTTCAAATACATTTCTTCAGTGCTGCGTTGGTAAATAATAAATCATGCTAACTATTATTTCAAAATTGAGTGTTCCAATTTAGTTATGAAAGAAGAAAATAGAGAGACTTTAAGATAGAAAATCTGCTAGCAGCTCACAGAAAAAATGCTTGCTACTTATGAGTTGCCACATCTAAATTTGTTAGAGATTGACTACAGTGTATTAGCTGGTCTAACTTTGTAATACAGTTAGACTAACAGCACTGAAAATGTTAAATTATAAAATAGGTTTTTTATTGTTACTTACTCTTAGAAAAAAAGGAAAAATACATAACAAAAGTGGGTGTGAAATTCCTGTGAAGAGAAAAATAAATAAGAGAAAGGGCAACTGTGTGTTTGTGACTGCATCATACATAAAATGAGCCCATCGAAATGCTACTTGAAATACTTAGCTCCAGCGTTGCTCCAATAATAGAAAGACCCAGATTGAGCATCCCTGCACAACATCAAAGCATGAGTAATAAATTCCATTTAATATTACCAATCTCTTCCTCCCATCTGAAAAATTAAAAACATATGGGAGTTTTGACACTGAGTTCACTGGTGTCTGAAGACCTCATGCAGATCTTGTTGCTACAATTCAACAAAGCATTCTTTTTCAGTAATTCATAGAGTCATAGAAAATTAGGATTGGAAAGGACCTTAGGAGGTCATCTAGTCTAAGACCCTGTTCAAACCAGTTCAAACCCCTGCTCAACTATATCATCCCAGCCATGGCTTTTTCTAGCCAGGTCTTAAAAACCTCCAAGGATGGAGAGACCACAACCTCTCTGGGTAGCCTTTTCCTATCCTTTGCTACCCTTCTAGTAAGAAAGTTTTCCCTAATATCTAGCCTAAAATCCCTTGCTGCAACTTTAAATCTTTGTTCCTTGTTCTCTCACCTGTCACCACTGAGAAAAGTCTACCTCTGTTCTCTTTGGAACCACCACTCAGGTAGTTAAAGGCTGACATTAAATTCCCTCTCAGTCTTCTTTTCTCCAGATTAAATAACTCCACTTCCCTCAGCCTCTCCTAAGTCATGTGCCCCAACCCCATTTTTGTTGCCCTCCGCTGGACTTTCTCCAATTTGTCCACATCCTTTCTGCTGGGGGGGCTGGGATTCCCAAAACTGGACACAGTACTCCAGATGTGGCCTCATCAGTGCCAAATAGTGGGGAATAATCACTTCCTTCAATCTGCTGGCACCACTTCTATTGTTGCCTTTAGCCTTCTTGGCAACAAATGCACACTGTTGGCTCATATTCAGCTTATTGTCCACTGTAACCCCCAGGTTCTTTTTTGCAGAGCTGCTGCTTAGCCAGTTGGCACCCAGCCTGTACAAGTCCATGGGATTGTTCCATCCAAAGTGCAGGACTTTTCACTGGTCCTTAATGAACTTCATGACATTTCTTTTGGTCCAATCGTCCAATTTGTCTAGGCCTCTCTGAATCCTAGACCTACCCTCCAATGTACCTACTACTCCCTGCAGCTTGGTGTCATCTGCAAACTTGCTGAAGGTACACTCCATCCCATCTTTCAAATTGTTGATGCAGATATTGAAAAAAAACCCAGCCCCAGGACTGACCTTTGGGGCATTCCACTTGATAACAGCTGCTAATTACTACCCTTTGAGCCTGATGATCCAACCAGTTTTCTGTCCACTTTAAAGTCCATTCATTCAAGCCAAACTTCTTTAGCTTGCTTGGAAGAATGTTGTGGGACACTACATCAAAGGCCTTGCTAAAATCATGGTATATCATATCCACTGCTCTTTCCACATCCACAGAACCAATCACCTCATCATAAAATACAATCAGGTTGGTCAGGCATGATTTACCCTTGGTTAATCCATGCTGACTGTTCTTAATCACCTTCTCCTTTTCCAAGTGCTTAGAAATTTATTATTTGAGGCTCTGCTTCATGATTCTGCCAGGGACTTAAATGAGACTGACTGGTCTGTAATTCCCTGAATCCTCCTTCTTCCCTTTCTTAATGGTTGGCACTATATTTGCCCTTTTCCAATCATCTGGCATCTCTCCCAATCACCATGAGTTTTCAAAAAAGAGTGGCTCTTCAGTCACATCAGCCAACTTCCTCAGTACCCTCAGGTGCATTGCATCCAGCCCCACGGACTTGTACCTGTCCAGCTTTTGTAAATAGTTCTAACCTGTTCTTTCATCACTGTTGGTGGCTCACCTCCTTCCCTACCTATGTTACCAGGTGCAGTAGTCTGGGAATTGACCTTACTTGTGAAGACTGAGGTAAAAAAGGCATTGGGTACTTTAAACCTTTCCACATCATCTGTCACTAAGTTGCCTCCCCCATTCAGTAAGGGATCCAAACTTTCTCTGATCTTCTTCTCATTGCTGACATAGCTGTGGAAACCCTTTTTGTTACCTTTCATGTCCCTCGCTAGCTGCAATTCCAATTGTGTATTGGCCTTCCTTATTTCACCCCTGAATGCCTGAGCAATATTTTGATACTCCTCCCTAGTTCTTTGTCCAAGTTTCACTTCCTGTAAGGTTCTTTATGTGTGTGTGTTTTGGCACACTGAAGAGTCCCCTGTTAAGTCTGCCATACTTGCTAGTCTTCCTGCGCACTGGGATGGTTTGTTCCAGCACCCTTAATAAGTTTTCTTTAAAATACAGCCAGATCTCCTGAACTCCCATTTCCCCCCAAAATGGCCTCCCAGGAGATCCAGCTCATTTGTTCCCTGAGTGAGTTAAAGTCTGCTTTTTCTGAAGTCCAGGGTTCATATTCTGCTGATCTGCTTCCTGCCTTTCTTCAGGATCCTGAATGCAATCATCTTGGTTAGTGCTGTTCAAGTTGCCATCCACTTCTACATTCCCTACCAATCCTTCCTGGGTTGTGAGCAGTACTCAAGAAGAGCATGGTTTTTGTTGTTTCCAGTAGTCTCCAAAAAGTTCCTGGATTGCCTGTGCACTGCTGTATTGCCCTCCCAGAAGATGTCAGGGTGACTGAAGTCCCCCATGAGAACTAGGGCCTATGATCTGGAAACTTCCGCTAGCTGTTTAAAGAAAGCCGCATCCACCACTTCCTCTTGGTTTGATGGTTTATAGCTCACAGCCACTATGGCATCACCCTTGTTGCTCTTCCTTCTGATCTTAACCCAGAGTCTATCAACAGGCCTATGTCCAGTTTTGTCCTGGAGTTCTGAGAAATCATACAGCTTTTTTACATACAGTGTAATTCCTCCCCCTCCTCTTCTCCCCTGCCTGTCCTTTCTGAATGAGGGCAGGGCCAGAGAGATATAAGACAGGCCCAGAGGCTGGTCAGGAAGTCTAGCCATAGAAGCCAAACAGGGAAGTGCTTGGCAGAGGGGCCTGTGGCTAAGAAGGTGGTTGGGAATGATCTAAGCCTAGTGACAGCAAGAAAGGAAGAATGACAAGGTGTCGCCTGTTGCTTGTGCTTCCTCCCAGTCACCCACTTCCCCACTTACATCAGGGCTTTGGACTCCATCCCCTGGTGATCCTGGTTTAAAGCCTCCTCACTTGGCTAGCAAGCCTGTCTGCAAAGATGCTTAGGTGGATCCCATTTCTTCCTATCAATACTTCTTTTTGAAACAACAGCCCATGGTCGAAGCAGCAAAAGCCCTGCTGATATCATCTGTGCAGCCATGCATTGATCTGCAGGGTGCGTCCACTCCTGCCCTGGCTCTTCCCCTTCACCAGAAAGATCAAGGAGAACTTCCACAACATCTCAGATGTGGGCTCCATACAAGCAGCAGACTTCCTGAGACAACAGGTCAGGCCAGCAGATATATGCCTCCATCCCCCACAGAAGGGAGTCTCCAACCACTGCTACCTGTTGCTTCCTCTTGGTGACAGTGGTATTAATCCTCCCAACCAGGCAAAATGTTTCAAGTGGAGAAGAAGACTTCTTACTACCAGAGGTCACAGACTTTCAGCTTTCACCTTCCACGTCCTCATCCTTCTCTAGTGCTGCCTTTGGTAGTCCTTCCTCCACAGTCCTAGAGATCTCCTCCAGCATTGGATCAATGAAGTCTTCACAGCAGATGATGCTTCGGAGTCTCACCACCTCCTCCTGTAGCTCTGTTGCCTTTGCCTTTAGGGATACCAGCAGGAGGACACTGACATTGCAGTCACAGGCACTCCCCCATCTGGTTGTCACTGGAAGGCACCTAGAGTCTGCAGTCTCCACAACTTCAACCTGGGTTGAAGTCTCAATGGTGAGCAGTCCTGCCTAGACAAACACCTCACCTGTGCAAAGAGGAGAAGAGCTGGCAGTGGCAATGGCTCTGACATCGCAATGTCCTCCAGCCATTTCCCTGGATCTCTTAAATCTGCTGTCTCTCTCTCCTTGTCTCTCTTTCCAAGCAGACCTTGCCTAGCAAACTACCCTGTTAGCTGGCCTGTTCATTGCTCCTTGGTCCTGAAAAGTTCCCCTTTCCCTGCTTCCTCTCACTCAGCTTAGAATGAAGGAAGGTGACAGAGAGTTTCCAGACAAACACTCTAGTGAACCTCCACCTCGCTTGGAACTCTAGTTAAGCAATTTGAGTAAATGGTTAACTTTAGCTGTGTAGTAAGTCCCATACAAAATGTGTGTGTTGCTTTAATGCTGTTTCTAACCTGGACACCTGATCTTCCAACTTAGCCAACTGCACAGCATCCTTTAAGGATGAGCCTTTCAGGGTTTGATTTTTCTGTTCATAAATTCATTTCAGCTTCTCCACTTCCTCCTCTAAATCTTGGATTTTTTCTAATGCTGTGTCCAAATGCCTTTTGCTGCCATAAGCAACCCCCAGTATGTTGTATGTCTTTTTGCCCCAAATGAAGGTTTACACTTGATGTTTCTAGATCAGTGCAAATAAGAAATCACAAGGAAAACCAAGTCTCCAAAAAGTAAGTAGCTCTATGTTTTTGTTTGTTTGCTTGCTTGCTTGCTTCTGGTTTGAACTATAGTAAAATACTAAGCTTTTTTATAATTGTAGCATCATACACAATAACATTCCTTGAAGCTAAAGAACTGGATTTGGATGTTGAAAACGTTGATATCTCCTATCTGAAACAAAAATATTTTGTGAGATATCCATGATAATTTGGATTACAGGTTTTATTGTCATGTTTCTGTGTTAACTGTGTTCATGTTGTTATAATATTGTATGACTCGGTTTACTTCCTTTGATGGTGCATAGAGAAGGAGGGATTTAGTGCCAAGCAAGACTAGATCTGATTTACTTTTAGGGTCATCAGTCTTGAATGGCTTTGTTGACATATAAACGAAGGTGAGATAGCCAACACTCAAGAGGTGTCAAGAAGGGTTAAACGTGACACAAGGTAAATCAGACCTGGAAAAAAATATAGTCTGGCAAGTCTGGAGGCAGAAGAATGGGGACGGATACAAGTGGAGAAGCTTTGGGGAGCTGGAAAGATAAGAAGGGAAACAGATTAATATCTTTGGGTGTGAGAAGGAATTTGGGATCCTCCTTCACTCTAGAATCCAAGCCTGGGTTGCCTTCAAGGGGGACTCTCAGAGACCAGATAAGGTTGCAGCTATCCCAAGCAAGCACCCCTTGGAAAGCACTCTGTGACAATAATGTATCTTTCTCTGTTTTATAATTTTAAGACCCAAGAATTCCATAACTGCAATATTTTTCACAAGTGCCAACTAAAAAATGGTTCGGTAACATTTCCACATCCCCCTGTCTCTAAGGGCCCCAGCACAAGTTACATTTAAGATGCAATTAAGCTGCTAATTGTTCCATAAATAGTAACTGGGCTACACATTAAAGCCAATATGGCATGATAATATAGCAAATGAGTCACAAAGATATGCTCTATATAGTCACACATCTAGAATGGTGTAGCCTCAGGATCTGGGATACACCCATTCCCTACCCAACCAGTGTGATCAGCTAGCAGCAGCACCAGGATCTGGACCTAATACCCCAGTCTGATCCCTAGATGCAGATGAGGGGGAAGAGGGGGCAAGGCTGTGAGCTTGACATCAAGGAATTTCTTCTTGATCTCAAGCTTGTTTCACCCTGGACCTTTAAAACATGGACATTCAGCTGAGCTCCCCGGTTGCAGTACAGGATATGGACAGCCAGGGAGCTGGGAGCTCTCTCCTCCCCATGCCCCACACTTGGGTCTTCAGATTAGAGACTTCCAGTGGGGTTTTAGCTCTCCAGCAAGGGAAGCCCTTTGCCTACCCCTTCTGCCCCCACCATCACCAGGAGCCTCTCATCCCCTGCACACAGTACCCTGCCCAGAGCTGTCAGGCACAGAATTTTGTCAATCAGCTGATTGTCCACCCTCCTCAGATAGCCATGGTCTCAAGCTAGACCCAGAGCTGTCCCAACCAGGGTGAACAGGACTGAGGCCGGGACTGACAATCAGGTGATTGTTAGCTCTGGGTCCAGACTGCACTGGAAGAAGTTTGAGTCCCCAGTAGTGTCCCAAGGGCCCAGATGACAATGGTTGTTGGCCCAGCTGGACCTGCAGGCATTCTTCTTTCTACTTGCTGGCATAGGGAGAGCCCCAGGCTCCCCCTGCACTGGCAAGCAGTAGTGGCACAATTAGGATCTGATCTCTGATTCCACAATCACACCTCTTGCCATGCAAACATAGCTTGGCAGGAGGCTTAACGGTTGGAATTGTGGATCAGATCCACTGTGCTATTAAATAAATGTGTGCTAGGGGCCTAAGGTACATGGGTTTTTCTAGCTGAATTTATATGAATATTTATTTCCTGCATGCACAATATTAGCTATCTCTACTTCGTGTATGGAGGGAATGCATTTTTCTAATTAATTCAAAAGCTCAATAAAAAGGTTGGGAGGAGATTCCATTCATATTAATATATATGAAACACTTAAGCTCCCAGAAATGCAGTTTCACTGGAGCATTGTCCTCCCACTTAATCACCAATTATGTTTAACACTATAACTTTATGAAGAATAATGTGATCTCAGTTATTGTTGTTACTTATTTATTGTTTGTTTTTAATGGTACCTAGAAGCTATAGTCATGGACAAAACCCCCATTGTGCTAGGCACTGTACAACAGAAAACAAAATGATGGTCTATTGTGTGAAGACAGGACCCAATAGTCTAAATATGAAGTGTACAATCTGTCTGAACCAGAATTGAAAAGGATGCTGACAACACAGAGTTAAGAGAAACTAGTGTGAGTATGCAAGTGGAAAAACCCCAGAAAGCCAATACGCATGTCCAAAATGCCCCACATGGTCAGTATGTAATTGAGTGAGGTGATTTGAATTGGCAAAGCACACATGCCCAGTCATGTACTAGGCATTATGTAATCTGGCTAGAACTTTCCAAAAGGAGAACCGTGTGATTGGCTATCAGGAGAGTATTTAAGCCAGCGGGCTTCTGCCCAAAGCGGAGACCAGCTCAGGAAAATCAGAGAGCAGAGACCAACTCTCACAGAACCCTGGTTCGCACGAGCCCAGAGTTACCTCACAGGCTGGCCACTTGAGATTGTCTCCCCGCCATCGTCGTGTCCCGGAGTACCCCATCCTCACACACACTTGACTCGTTTCAACTAGCTCGTCCGTCTGCCACCGTCATCTCCTGGTGTACCCCACCCTCACACACGGTTGTCTTTGTTTACTGCTGTTGTTGTAACCAAGCCTGACCTGCGCTACACTACTGTTACCTGGTGGCATAAGTAAAAAGAAAATAAAAGTTTGTTTTTGCAACCATATGAATACTGACCGCCTGACCCCCTCGCCGCTAGCCCCCACCTGCTCGATCGTGTCGGCTCAGACCACGACCAGGCAACTTGGTCGCCACACAATCATGTATTTCCAAGCAAATATTTGGAAAGAACTCTAAGAAAGCAAATATTTGTTAGCGTACATGCTTTGCTAAAAGGTTCACTGAAAAAGATGTAAGATGTTGAACCAAAAAGATAGAGTTAAGTGAACTAATAATTAAACTTTCTCTTACCATGTGGTTGCTACATCACCATAGTGTTCTCTCTAGTGGTTTAACATTAGGTTTTTCTTTTGCTGGCTGAACCTGGCCAGCACATATAAGTGATGCTGTTGCATCCAACTCTGCTGCCTGCCAGGAAGATATTCTAAGTAATGTTTATTTTTATGACTACTATATCTCAGCCTTGGTCTTGATCAAAAAAAAATATCCATTCTTTCTTGCACTAAGATTTCCTTTTGGGGGGGGGGGGAGGAAGGGGAGCAGAGTACCTCACCATCTATGAAGT
>NW_017729029.1:27005462-27005866 GCF_001723915.1 Gavialis gangeticus | reverse complement strand
TGGGGGGGGGGGGAGGAAGGGGAGCAGAGTACCTCACCATCTGTGAAGTTCAAGTACTACTTCTTTGAAAATCTCAAGTAGTCCAAGATGACTTCTTCTTTGGTTTCACTTCCCATTACTGTGGTCTTGTATTTCTTTCCCACTAAGAAAGCAGGTAAAGAGTGTACCCCACACCTTCTCTCTATGCAGCTTACTCAAAAGCAACCAGCTAAATATCTAGATTATCTTGTATCTCCCACATACACATGTAAAGGCTAAGTCTGCAATAGTTACTTCTGGAACTCTTGCATCTATTTCTCTTGAACTAGCCTGGGCTTTCTACTCTGTTAGATCAGGCACACCTTCCTAATTTTCTGATAATACTATTGTTGGAATTGCTGCAGCAGCTTTTCCCTTTCCCTCCA
>NW_017729029.1:26985610-27000462 GCF_001723915.1 Gavialis gangeticus | reverse complement strand
ATACTATTGTTGGAATTGCTGCAGCAGCTTTTCCCTTTCCCTCCGAGATAAATTGTATCTGATTCTCAACCAAGTGAGAATAGATAACTTTCCTACTCTGCTCCAAATAGAGCTTAAAAACCCTGGATTTACCTTTTGTCTTTATTGGTAACTATTATAAAAATAGAGGAACATGAACATCAGACTAACCCTTTTTCATTAAGCCTAGCTGGGTCTAGGATTCCCTGTGGACTTTACTGTTTCTGGTCTAACTGTAGCAAAAGACCCACACACTGGTCATGCTAATGGATGTGCATCTGCTATCCGGTTTTAACAGGGCAGGTCAGCAGAAGAACAAGTCTTCCTACACAGGATGATAGACCCTGCTACCCAATTACATAAGCTGTTTGCAGCCTAATAACTTACAATCAAAAACTATCATTTCTTTCCTAGTAAGGAAACGATTAAAGTCATGTCATGTCTATATTAGCATCCAAGCTATTGAAATTTGGGTATAATTACCCAACACCTTTCTTATTTAAATGATCGAGCAATAAAGAAGAGCCATATTTTAATCGCCAAATGAACATTCAAATTAAGCAGCTCTTCTGGGCTGAGTGGTTTATTACAGTCTATATTATTCCAATTCCAATTAGTCTGTATTAGTCCAGCTCCAATTAGTTCAAGAACTCCACAGCTGGCTTACTTATGATACAGTACTTGCTTCATGTAACAGAGCTGATCTTTTCTCCCAAGCTCAATATAGAAGATGAGTCACGCCTTTTATATGTGAAATAAACAAACCCTGAAGGAGTCAGTTTCAGAGCACTTCAAAGAAAAAGCTTGGGAGCATGAAATACAATATGTAAATCCGTTACTGTTGTACCAGTCTCCTGTGCATTTCAGAAAAATCTCAACCCTTCTTTTAAGGACCCATTTTTCAAATTGCTGAGCATGCTCTGATAGGTCCTAAGGTCAAAGAATGGATGCGGACTAGTGTAACCCGTGGCCAGTCTCAGAATGCTCCAATGGAACACTTCTAAGGCTAAAGATTAGATTTTTTGCCAAGAAGTTGGTAGAGAGAAAGAAAAAACAAAACAACACAGCACAATACAACACAACAACAAAACCCTAGATAGATTTCAAGATTTTCTGTGATTTCACCCATAACTTACTATTGTCTTTACATAAAAATGCCTTTATTTTTTTTCAAGTGTTTGTAATCTTCATTTCTCATGCCACAATAAGGGCTGTAACCCCCATTTTCAAAATACTCTTCCTTGTCTAATGTTAGAACAAACACTTGAAAAAAATAAAGAATACGTAAGCATAATTAAATCCTATCATCCCATTTCTTTATAATTTTTCACCACAACATAGTAATTTAATGGTATGGGATTCTCTTTCACTGGAAAAAAATAATAAAATGACCCCCCACACACACACACTCCTCACCCTCAGTCAATGGCTTAACACACTAGGTTTTGCTGATGTTCTTTTGGCAGCTATGTGCTGTTTATGCTATTATAATATTATTTTTATTCTGAATATCCTAAAATTCCATGAACCCATTAAAAACAACTAACATCCCCCCAAAAACACTGTCATAGATGTATTAGTTTCCTGATAATGTCTCAACTTTTGTAGAACAAAGAATATTCAAGGGCTACTTTCTTCCATACGGACAGAAATCCTTTTGTGACCATTGTTCAAAGCTGATACATCAACATGACGACCTACCAACCCCAAAAGTCCAAATTAAAAAGAATCCTTATTTCTATTTGTCGCCTGATTTTTGACACTTAAGAGTTCATATTCTCAAGCTTTTCTCTGCAACCATCAGCACTAGCAACATTTTTTTTTGTATTTAAAGAAATCTGAGTATTTTCAATAATTGTATCCCTACAGGAACAGGACCATTAAGGCACACAGCATACAGCAAATACTGCATGATCGGCAATTAAACTACATCACTGGCAACACAGATTGAGTAGATGTGATCATTACTATTATTATTTTGTATTATTGCACTACAGTAGTTCCTGGCAGACCTAACGAGCATGTCTATACCACTCAAAAACATACCTCCCCACTTGCTCTTGCTCCCCAGGCACCATTTTTGGAAATACAACTGTGAAGCCACCCTGACAGGCTTCCCACTACTGATCTGAAAACCCCTCAATGTGCTTCAGAATAGCAATGTTGAGCATTCTCAGAGAAGTTTCACCACCTTGTTTCTGGGTGTGTTATGGCTGAAACAGGAGAAGGTGGATGAAGTATGCTTCTCAGTAGCACACCAGATAGAAAAAAATAAGTTGTATAGATGTAAATATAAGTTTCACTGTACCCTGAAAATACTGCATTTTCTCACACACCCCAAATAAGAAATGCACCTTGTTTTTAAAAGCAAAAATGTAGAAAAAAAAGTTTTTTTTTTTCTTCTGGACTTATAGCAGACTGTGTTTAATAGAGTAAATATTCCTTGAAATAGTCTCCAGGGAGTGTGGCATCTCAGGAGATAGCTTGGGTGAGGCAGTATGTAAAACAGCATATTTCTTCTTGTCTTTCCTGGCATGCAGGACAATGATAAAGGTAAGCCCCAGACCCTTCTAAGGGCAGTAGCAAGACTGTTACTCCTTTCCTATGCATAGTACTTTATTTAAGTTCCTGAAAAACTACTGTTTCCACATCATAAGCCTCAAAGATATTACAGTTTTCAAACAGCAGCTTACTTGCTCTGATCAGCTCAAAGTGCTTGGGCTGTGAGATAATTAACATGGAACTATGCCCACTTTGCTTTCAGGGCCATAGAGAAGTGACAGCCTTCTTAGCTGTTATGAGTTACAGGGCCTTGTTAGACCTTATGCTGTAAGCCAAACATATGTTAATTAGCTTAGTGTTGTTCAGTTTAATGGGAAAGTCACATGGGAAGGCATAAAACTTGCTCTGACTGTCCTCCACCTGCTACTAGAGGCTTGGTGAGCGGGGCAGGATGAGAAGCAGGACCCACCTGACGATGCCAACAGGCAGAGAGTGGGCCTACCACCACGTCAGTTGCAGTGAGACCAGAAAGCACCAGGGAAGCAGCTTCTCTGGGTGTCTCTGCTTTCACTGAAACCAACACAGCAGCTCTGCACTGGGAGCAGGGCTGTTGGGTTTAAGCCCTGGCAGCCCTGCTGTCAGCACAGAGCTACTGCAGCTCTACAATACTAAGCTGTTCCCCTGGGGCTCTCTGGTCTCACTGAGCTGTGACAGCTCTGTACTTAGGCAGGGCTGGCAGGGCTTAAGCTTGGTGGCCCTGCACTCAGTCTGAAGATGCTGGAGGCACAGTGGCTTCCGGGAACTCCAGGACTATGGTGTTCGCTCTGCCTGATGTCCCTGGAGGACAAGGCACCATGCCTGGCCTTACTGTGCTTCAGTGTCCCCTCTCACCCTGGGTCAGGAGGAGCTACTGCATTCTGGGATATTGGGAAACTTCAACTTGGATGGAATTGTTCTAGGAAGTGGCCACATGGTAATGGAACAGGAACAAAATGAAGTGGATTAGAGATAGTCCTGCCCTGGAGTGGTGTAATTTGTAGCCAAATTAGTGCTTCAAATCACTTAAAAGGTGTTAACGTGCAGCCAGTCCAACGGTTAAGAGCTCTAGAAGTGCCTAAATTTACCATGCAATCAACCCCACAGTATCTGCTTCCTTCTATGTCACCTTGCTTCTGTCTAGCAAAGAAAAAATAGCTTCCCCACTTAAGATATGTACACTAATTTAAGGGTACACTCACATGGGAGGCTGATTTTGGGGAAAAAAAGCTGTAGGTGATATGCAAGTAAATATGATATGCATAGTTTACCATCTAATTAGCTAAATCAGACAAAGCAGTATTATCATCTCCATTTTACAATAGAAACCCAAGTCACAGTGACTCAAAGTGACTCAAGAAATATACAGGAGACCTAGGAAGTGAACTTAATTCTCCTAAACCTCATTCTAGTGCCTTAGCCACAAGCTCATTCTGTCCTCTTGCTATTCTTTATTCCAAGTAAAACAAGTTTTAATAAAGAGAGAGCGAAAATAAAAACCACAAAACCTAAGGCAAACAGAATGAATCTACAGCTAGACTAATATGATAAGATTAGGTAACCAGTAAAAGCTGCAGACCATTATTTATTTACAGTCTATTAATTTAGCAGGATTAAATATCTTAAGAAGTTTACTTGTTTCTGTCCCTTCAGCAGTAAGCTGTCAATTTTTTCAGCATCTGTCACCCATGACTTGTCAGGTTACATACATTTCTGTTAATCCGCAGTCTAAGGCTTGTTATTCACATAAAAGTTTTGCTGGCATGACTAACAGCAGTAAAGACAAGCACCTGCGGGCGCACACAAAATAACACCCCTATCTGATGTATACATAGTAGCAAGGTAGACAGAACAATCTTATTCAAAAGCTTCTCCTGTCCAAGGAACTCATTTAAGCTACATCAACAAAGTTTTTTATCAGTAGAAGATACATCTCCACCAGGAACATTTGTCAATATAGCCCTACTCTATACTGTTTTAACTGTAGATAAACCCAACATGTAGAGGATGCATTTCCTTTGATGCTTAGGATATTTTTTTCCACAAGTCCGTCAATGAATTAGGAACATAAGGGTAAAATTTTCTAAAGTGCAAGGTCCCTTTGAAGCATAATTTCCATTGACCTGTGTCCAGACTTCTACCCCTAACAATGAGATTCTCAGAGATATGTAGGCCTTTATGATGCAAAGAATCATGAATTGAGGTTTCAAAAAGTATTCAAGTAGGATATGAACTTGAACTTGAAATTCTGCCTGGTTACTGACAGAATAAATCAAATTGGATCTGTTTACATGTAATAGTTCAATTTCAATTAATCAGCAGAGTTTATTGGAGGAAAATTCCATAAAGCTCTTGCTAATAGAATCTTTTAACTTTTTTTAATGCATGTAACCCTAGCCATGCTGCTGCCCACGGCCATATCCAGATTCAGGGTCCTGGGGTGCCAAACAGCCTTGGTCAACCTTCCAGCCCCTACGGCTGGGGCCACCTGTCCATGGAGTGCTTTCTTGTGGTTCCCCCACACACGGGAGTACACACAGTCTAACTATTTACACAGTTTATTATTTACAAAAAGTCAACATACGAATGAGGTTAATAGCAGAACAGGATATCAATAATCTAATTGTCAAAGGCAGGTATCAATGAACTAAAACACTCTCTACAATTTGAATCAAATACACCTTTAGTGCAACTCCCCATCTTAAACCTTGAGACTCCAGTGAATTTCAGCAAGAGATCACAGGGTTAACAGAAACATCAGGTCTCCTTCACACTGGCAACACAATAACCATGGCTGGTGCTGCTACTTCAGAAAGTCCTGCTTTCTGCTAGAGCCTGCAGGGGGAAGAGAAGCTCTCCTCTGCTCCAGCTGTCTGTTGTATCTGCAAAGAAACACACACTGTCCCCTTTCCCTAAAAGCATCTTTCTCTAAGTCTCAGACACAGCCCCTTGTGCTGATAATTGAAACAACCCTGGGTTTATCACCCACCCAGCCCCTGGCTGTTTTTCAGTTAACTCTTCCCAGAGCCTTCCCAGACCAACACCCTGCCCTCCTACACAAGTCAACCTTACCACCCTTTTTCCTCCACATGGGTCCCTCTGCCTCACAGAGGGGAAAAGGATTCCAGGTTATCTTCTCCCCATCACTAAGTGCAGGTTCACTTCACATTAGGCTACAGGGTGATTCCTCCCAGAGCTCTGTGGTCCTGGGGATCCTTCCTTCCTCTGAGCCTGGCTGAGTCCCTCCCCTCTCCTGCCTCAGGAGCCAATCAAAAATATGCATATGCTCTTGCAAGCAACAACTTTCTGCAACTTTCCTGCTCTACCTTTACAGGGATCCTAAAGCCTGCTACAAATCCAGCAGCAGCTATTATGTACATATATAACCCTGGGTGGAGTTTAACCAACCAACTCCTTCTAGAAGACAGGTTCAGGGGGTTAATGAACTTCTTCCATCCATGAGTTCTCTCTTCATATGGATGAACTGTCAGGAAACCTAAGATCATAGGATCATAGAAAAGTAGGGTTGGAAGGGTAATCTAATCCAGGGTCACAGAATAATCTAGCTCAGCACTCTGCTCAAGGCAGGATCAATCTTGGCTAAACCACTCCAGCAATATCAGTCAAACCTGCTGTTGAAAATTTTCAAGGATGAAGATTCCACAATTTCTCAAGGTAGCCTGTTCCAGTGCTTGACCACCTTAACAGCCAGAAAGTTCCTCCTAATCTACAAGTTAAACTTCCTCTGCTGCAGCATGAGACTGTTGTTTATAGCCCTATTCCCAATGGCCACTGAGAAAAGCCCACCTCTATCACAATTATCTGTCTACTATTCCAGACTAAATAACACTCGCTTTCTCAGCCTCTCCTCGTAAGTCATGCCTCCAAGGTATCTGAAAATTTTTGTCAGTTCACTGGACTCTTTACAATCTACCCGGATCCTTGAAGTATGTAGCCCAAAACAAAACACAGTATCAAGGTGAAGTCTTAGCAGTTCTGAAAAGAGCGGAAGAAACAGTCCCTTCATTTGCAAGTGACTCCTGTTGATACAACCCAGTATGATGTTGACATTTTTTGCAATGAGAGCCCACTATTGTTTTATATTCAGTTTATGATCTACCATAATCCCCAGGTCCTTCTTTGCATACTGCAGCCCAGCTAATCATTTCCTTGTCTGTATTTGTGCATACAATTATTGCATCCCAAGTTCAAGATTTCACACTTCTCCATGTTGAATCCCACCTATTAATCACAGACCATTTCTCCATTCTATCCAGATCATTCTGGATCCTAGCTCTACTCTCCAGAGCATCTGCAACTCTACCCAATTTGGTGTCTTCCACAAATTTGTTAAACATGCATTCAATCCCATTGTTCCAATCATTAATGAAGATATTAAGCATTACTGGATGGACCCTTGGGGAACCCTGCTTGATACCTCCTACTAACTAGACATTCAGCTATTGATGATTACTCATTCGGCATGATGATCCAATCAGTTATGTAGCCACCTTACAGTATTTCATTTAGGTTATGGACCCTGGCAGAAAAAGTACTTAATATAATATTCTTTGTGTAGCAGAGCAAGTATGGTGGAAGAAAATGAATCCTCGCTCGCACCCCTTCTCTTACCTGTGCAGCAATGGAGTTTCATCCTGTGCAGCAATGGAGTTTCATCTTGGTTGCTGCTGAGACAAGGGGAGCAACAAATGTTGCAGTGCTAGGGCTGCACTTCTGACTAACCAGGTAGAATCTGCTGTGCCAGACAGTGTGGCCCACAGGAGGGGAAGTGATGGCTGGGGAGAGAAATTACCCCAGCTGGAGGCTGGGCCTGTAGGAATCCCTGGTCCTAATGGGGAAAAGCCACCCCTTACTGATCAGCAGCATATGGCTTTCTGGCAAGGATGCTATGTCTCAGGTGTTTGACAAAAACTGTCCCCAATTGGATGGAGTACCTGGTGGGAAAGTACAAGAACGCACTGGAGCTGAGGGAAGGAGGTTGCCGAATGACAAGTGGTGAGACAAGCATCAGAAACGGGTGAGAAGCAGCCAAGCTAGAGATCTTCAAAAAATGTCTTGACACCCATCTTGCTGGGGTCATTTGATCCCAGCAGTCTTTACTGCCCACATGCAGGGGGGTTTGACTCGATGATGTGTAAGTTTCCTTCCAGCCCCTAACAACCACGAAACTATAAGATGCTCACATTTTTTTATACTTGTACTGGACAGACTGGCAAGGATTCTGGGGATGAAACTCAGGGCCTTTGGCCAGGGTCTGTGTGTGGGTAATACTTGGCAACCTGTCACCCAGCTGATGGTACAACACCAATGGGATGCTGGACTCAAATAGTATATGGAGGCTCGAGATGGGAGTGGGAATCAATTCTCCTACTTTCCATGTAAGTCAAGGTGAGTGTGACAGTAGGCAGGAGCCAACTCTCCTTGGTGAAGAACATACAGTAGCGCCAACTTCCTGTATGGGGTGGGGTGCTGGGACATGTCCACTGAAGCGTTCACACCCTTCATGGGCAATGTTGTGAAAAGGTGATTAGCCTGTCAACTGTATCTTAAATAGTAACCTGGCCTCAAATGGAGCCACAAAAAGGGAAACCAGTTAACAAAGTATTACTTAAAAATGTTTTTGTGGTTGGTTTCCATCACATCTTAAATTGAATGTGTAGAAGGGTCTCTGCCAGCCCCAGTGCCATTTCCACTGGCTGATAATCACCAGATCATAAGCTGGATCTGGGACTTCCCTAGGGCTCAAACTGGCCCCAGCGCAGTCACTGCCAGCCAATGATCAGCTGATTGGTGCTGGGTCCTAGGCCTCCCCCTACATTGGCAAATAGGGCACAATTGTGACCTCATCCCTAATCCAAACAATTGTGTCTCCTGCGATGCTACACGTGCCTTTAACTAAACCTTTGACAGCAACCAATCCAAAAGTTATCCCCAACACACTGCAGGATTTTGTTGGACTGTTTATGTACTGCTATGTTTCCCTCCCAGCAGATATTCCAATAATTAAAGTTATGAGAACCATTTGTGATTTGGAAGCTTCCATCAGGTGTTTAAAGAAAACCTAGCTCATCTCCTCCTTTAGTGGCCTGTAGCAAATGCCTGCCATGACAGCCCTCCTGCTGCTCTCTCCTTACCCAGAGACTTTCACCAGACATACCTTCTATTTTATACTGTTTCTTTATATCTAGGGCAAAGTATCCTCCTCTTTTGCCCTGCCTATCTTTCCTCAACTAGCCATAACCATCCATGAGAGTACTTCAGTCATGTGAAGTATCCCACCATGTCTCTTTACTACCAATTATATCATAATTACTTGATTGTACTAGAACCTCTAATTCTTTCTGTTTATTTCCCATATTTCTTGCAGAAGTATATGACCATTTCAGGTATCTAATTCTCCCGAGAACAACTCTATCTTCCACTATTGCTTCCCCTTACTACTTTTTTATCCAGGTCCCCTAGCTCTTATTTATCTTTAGGTTTTTGTCTCTATCTCACAGTAAACCTAGTTTAAAGCCATCTTCATAGAAAGCCTATACTAAAAGACATTCTTCCCTGTCATTGTCAGGCTGACCCCATCTCTTCCCAGTAGTCATTCTTCTTGGAACACCGCCCTCTGGTTGAAGAAGCCAAAGCCCTGTTGGTGACACCATTTATACACCCATGTATTGATATTCAGGACGTGTTGGTGCCTAGATGGGCCTTTACCCTTGACTGGAAAAAGATGGATTTTGCAGGCCATTCTAGTGTCCAGGCCAGTTGATGTAAATTGAAGCAAAAATCTTAGATTCTGCTGCTGCAGGCAGAGGTTGCTGCCACTCACAGTGCCTGGCCTAGTTCCTGCTGAACAGTGGCTGGAGGCAGGGAGACAGGCTGGGCTGCTTGTCCTGGGGTAGGGATCAGCCAGGGCTGGGGCTTGGGCACCTGTATAGGGCAATCTGGGATGACTACCTGCCACCAGTAGCCTTATGCCCTGCTTCTGCAGCCACTGCTGAGGTCTTGACTAAGCATGGTGGCCCCAGGCAGCTGCCAGTAGTGGGGAAAAAGGGCCACTTCCAGCCAGCTCCAGCCTCTCCTCATAGAGGCTAGAACCTGACTGCAGGCCTTTGCACTGTCCCTCCCCACCCCCTCCCCACCATCAGGAGGGGAGGTAGGGTTGAGTATGTGCACATGTGTGGTGGCAGCACCCTCCATTCTGGATTCCCTTACCCTTACTGGATTTTCTTAACCATAATAAGATTACCCTATCCTCTGGGATCAGATCAGCTGCTTGTGGTATCATGAGGAAGCTACATTGCTAACAATCAAACCAAGAAGAGTAGAGCTGCTTGGCAATTTTTCAATGACACATTTTTTATCCAGTTAAAAATGATCCAACTTTTAGCATAAATAAACTGGTTTCAACTTAAACCTTCATCATACAGGTTGGTCCTGCATGGCTTTTCGGCTGTGTATGTGTGAGAAAGAAGTGGGCTGGGGGGAGGCACTCTATTAACATATTTTACCTGAAAAGTGTGGGATAAAATCTGCCAAATCCCAGATGCATGTCTGCCAGGGAATGCAGTTGGCTACACCCAATCACCTGAGGGTGGGGAATGGAGGAGATCAGGAAGGTCCCTAACCCCCAGCTGCACACCTTGAAATGGTTCATGTGCAGCTAGCTGCATATAGGCTGTGGGTCAGGGAAAACCTGTATACATGCTTAAAATATCTAATGCATTCATGTGTGTGTGTGTGTATGTGTGCACACGTGTGTGCATGTATGAATGTGCATGCACGTGAGGTGATGGGGGGAGATAACAGGTAAGAAAAGAATGTAAACACAAATAGAGTAATAGAAGCTGCTGTTTGTCTTGCATTATTTGAAGATAAAGGAAGGAACAATAAATAAGGTAGAAATTGCTTCTAAACCTCAGACATCTCTGTTCTTTTCCCCTATGCTATCTGTCAAAGGGGGGGCCCGTGCAGTTCCCTTTACTCCATGCCGAAGTCTCCACCCCTCTTGGTAGGGTACTGTCCTCAGGGACTCCCCTTGACAATGCTCATCTGTAGGTTGGTTGCCTCCGGACCGCCTGCCACGACTTTGATGACCTCTTGGCTCAGTGAGAATAATCCGGAGTGTGTCAGTCCACAGATGAGACTTCTATATCCCAGGGGTCCCACACTGTCGAGGGCTCCTCCGCCCCTACACCCTCGCCCGTACCTCCATGAGGTTAATCAGCCGTCTGCTCAGCCCCCTTTTAGTGATAGTATGTCCAGGGTCCATAAATCAAAGGAAAAAAAGAACAACTTAAAGCTAACAGTCAGGGATTCCCCGGAGCCCGGAGGTTGCCAGGACCTTTCCCGGGCTTCCCCGGTCCTTCCCTGTCCGCTGTGGGGCTACCACCCTTCCTCAGGCTCCAATTGCAGTACTGGATTTGTTCCAGGGCTTGTGAAGTCCACTAGTCCCTCTCCGTCGCAGCGGCAGCACCTTCCTAGCTGTGAGTGCCCCTCTATTCAAGGAAATATGGCTTGCCGGCTCTTGCCAAGCCAAGCCGTTCTCACCGGCTTAGAACAGTCAGTGTCTGCATTGGGGCGGTTGCTCCTTGGCTCCCAGGTCCCGTTGGGGTTTGCCTTTACCCCAGAAGGTCCTCCCGTGCCTACGGGCTGCCTTTCTCCGTGCCCGGGTGCTCCCGCCGACCTACGCACCGCCGCTGCTTCCTTCTGGTTCCTCTCCTCCAGCTGCCTTCGGCGTCCCCTTTGTAGCAGACGGAACTGCCTCAGGGCCTTTTCTCCGGATGCACCTGTGAAGGGTGAGTGTTCCCGCCCCGGCAATTTGTGCCGCGGGGCGTAACCCGGGTTTGTTAGCTCCGGGGCATGGGGTTTTGGGGGCGTCCTGCTCCCTTCCTCCCCCACACTATCCTATTGCATTCTTCACTCAGAACATGTCTATGGAAGGTTGTAAGATAATGCATTGTGGCTGAGAAATGTAAAAACAACAAAAAATTGTTTCAAATATGTTTCCCTGGGGTAGTATAAATACCAATTTTTAATGCAATAGTCTGCTTCCTTACACTAACCAGAAAGCCAAATGGCTATTGCTAACGCATAATCTTATTCTTAAACAAAGATGAACAGATTCTTCAAAATTAATTTTGCTCCAGATAAATGACATCAAGAAGTCAAGCCAATCCCCCAGTGACTTACCTAGAGGATGTTTCCAACCTGCCACTAGTACTATTTGTGAGGCAAGTCAAGGGATCTGTCAGAGAGCAAGCCAAATAATCAAGGCAAAAAGCCAAATTCAGCTGCTGGAAAGATTCCAGAGTTTCTATGTCAGTCAGATGTTTTATGATCTTGTTCCATGAGTGGGTATGAGGGTGTGTGTTTGTGTGTGTGTGTGTGTGTGTGTGTGTGTGTGCGCACGCGCACTCATGTGCACTAATGCTTTATACTTACTGTTTGGTAACTTGGTTACATATGTAGGGGGAAGAAACATAGGCAAGACTTCTTGGACTTTTTAGCTTTAGTCAAGTAGATAATCAGGGACAGTGAAGCATATCAACTGTTTCCTGTATGATTTTTCTTTTATTCTGGAAAATTCTTTAGCATCCATAAGAATAAATACTCTCATCAGAAAGTGAATGATTCAACTTTTTTGTCATCTACATTTCTATTCTTGTGGAATATTTTATTTTTGGAAAATATAGAAAAATATTAGAAAAGATGTATATGTGAAAAAGAGCATAACCTAAATATTAACAGATAAATAAAAAATAATGGGCAGAAATCTTCCCTAATTCACATCCATGTTCACCTGCCTCATCTCAGAGGTGTTTTATGGCTATAAATAATTCAAGAGCTTCTGATATTTATATATACATTTTGGAATTTTCTATTTATAGTTGAGTAGATGGCTACATTTTTGCCCTTTAGTGGATATGATAAATACATCTTGTACTGATATATTGTACCACATTAAAACACACAGTACTTTATGAAAAGCATACATCTTGTTTTATAGTAAAATGTGTACATTGTAGCCTGCAGCCATTCTGTGGATAGAAATATCAGATTTTGTGGAAGGAAGGACCATGAGGTTTGAAATATAGTGTACACTGAATTTAAAAAGATTTAGAAAGTCACATTCAGATAAAGTAATGCATATGATGGACTTATCTGTATGAGGGATACCCAAGATGTTGGCTGTAGAACAGAACTTTCCTCTAACCTAGACACAAAAAGCTTGGAGCTTGATCCTGCACTTGCTCACACGTACTCTTAGGGCTGTGTACTCTGATTTTTGGATTTCAGTCAAGTTAAACATATCCAAAATCAGAATTGGGTTTGCAAAATCTGCCACAAAGTGAAATGACCTGTTTTTATTTATGGATGTATCCAAATCCAGAGATCAAATGTACTTATTTTCTACTAAAGGAAGAAAAATACAAAACAAATCCTCCCATCCTTCTGCCCCTCAAACAGGAATTTCTTTCCTTTCAGTCTTGATGAAAGGGACTTGTTTTAAATTATTTTTCCTTAAACACAAAGGAATGCGAGAAAATAGACCAACTTGATGGACATTTCTTAGGGACACATGATTTCTTGCAATTCCCTGAGGACGAAGCCATATTTGTTGTTAATCCTTTCTATGAAGGTTTGGACAGTGAAGAAACATTTTAATCCATCCCTTTCATGCAGTTTCATTTGTTCTCATGAGTGTAGTCAATGGCTAGACAACTTCTGTACATAAATCATTTATAATCATTGTGGTATCTACATGAAACATAGGGCCAAGCATAAGCCATATTTTGAAACTATTAATAAATTACTGTGGAATAATTCTGCAATGCATTGTAATATAGACTCTCAGACTTTCAATTCATATTTTTAATAACAAAAACACTTTATGACAATCATAGGTTAGGTTCTTGTCTACGGATGATCATATGCTTTTCACCATTTTTTGTAGCATACACACATTGAAAATATAATGTAGGGTTTGGCATTAAAACACTTTTATTTTATATTTTAAGAAGGTCTTTTTTTTTCTCCCCAAAGAAACCAATACGATTCTCCATTCACTAAATGGTATTTATATACTTAGTTTATACAATCAGGTTTAACAAACTGCAAACAACTTGTGCTTCTGCCTGGCTTGAAAAGTTCAGGCTGCTAAAATATAAAAAGTGTTAGCACTAAAGAGTGCACTTCTAGGCATTGGGACATATTGGGCTGTCAATTACTCCTATCCAATCTTATTTAAGTCATCTGGGCTGTATGAACATAAATGAGAGTGGAACTTGACCCAGTGACTGTAAAATGCAAACTGCTGCATATACCTAAGAAAAAACAAGACAAGGCATGCTGCTCACCTTCCTGCCATACAACTCACTGCAGCTGCTGCCAACTGGATCAAATGAAGATTTGGAAAGGTATACTAAAAGGTAGCCAAGTCCCATTCTCTCTTAATTATAAGGCCTTCATCAGGATGCTGGACTAAATCATTCTTGCCCAGATGTACTATAATTACTTCTGAATAGCCTTATGCTGAATAACTTTGCATACCAGAGATAGTAATTAGCCTGAGAACTTATCCCTTATACTGTGCCAATATATTTGTGTTCTTGTAGAAAGAATGTCCACACTGCAAATACTCCCAGGTCTTGTCTAGAACACATAATGGACACAAACTCAACTCCTAAGTATTTAACCCATGTGCAATCTATTTTAATCTGACCTTCACCTCCTAACCTATTTCATCTGGATTGCTCAAAAATCCTGCCATAACACCTGCCAGGGAAGAAGAGAAAGCTGAATTTGTAATGATCAAAATCTGAAGATCACTGTTGTCTTTAACATGGCATTTACATTAGGGCTATGTGAAGCTTCAGGTGCTCATTCAATTCAGAGGAGATTCAGTAGCCAAATCTCCAAATCTAAATCAAATCAGGGGACCAATAAAAAGGTTCGAATTGATTTGAAGCTCTATGAATCAATTCAGAAAAGATTTGGAGACCTTTGACAATTCGGGATGTTCCTGCCCACTGTAGCAGGGAGCTGGAGCCGGACTCTACGTTGGTAAGAAGGGGGTGGGGGAGGGGGGCCTGGAGGAAGGGGGAGGGGACAGTGGGTGGACCCGTGCCAGGCCACCATCCCCTGCCTGTTCCCCAAGCTCACCTCCGTGACTGCCCCAACCGCCTCAGATTCCAGTACTTTAGAAATAAGCCCCAAATAACTGGATGCTGCCAGGTGGGGAGGAGATCCCCGCTGTGTTACCAGATTTGCCCATCACT
>NW_017729029.1:26981507-26985561 GCF_001723915.1 Gavialis gangeticus | reverse complement strand
GTAATTCTATCAATGTGCTGCTTGTGTTACTTGTGTTTCTATATGCAGCTGTATCTCTCCCTTCTGCAAGTCCTCACCCCCAGTGGAGCTACCTTGCAGAACTCAGTTTCAATGAGGCTGGATTCCTTCAACCACAGAATCAGTCAAACACATGTATGCACATACACACACAGATCAACAGGATATGCTTGAGCCAGGCTGGGTTATTTAGCATTGCCAGGCCAACACCCTCATATGCCTTGAACTTAGTTCATCAGGGCAACAATAAAATGCAGTCAGACACAAGCACACAGGTTAACAGAGCACATCTGAGTCAGGCCAGACTGTTCAGCATTGATAGGCTGACACCCTCATGTGCCTTGAATCCAGTTCATCAGGACAATAATAAATGCAGTTCGACACACATATACACATGGTCACAGAATATGTCTGAACAAGCTGGGTCTGATCAGCACTTTCAGCTGATACCCTATGGGCCTCAAAACTCAGCATGTCACAATCTCTTGTCACAATGGTCCTAGTAGTAACCCCCTTGATGAACAGACCCCACTGTGGTCTTGGGCATTACAGGGATCTTTGGCTTAGGTAAAAGAAGCATTGCTGCAGAGCAAATGGGGAGGTCAAGGGGAAGAAAGAGTAGGTGAGGTTCATAGAGAAAGTATAGCAACCAGCTTGACCATACAAGTTATTTATTGCCAGGTATATGAACTTTTGATGATACCAGTAATAATAGCCATACAAGAGACAAATAAACAGTTACAATATTACATAGTTTCAATTAGGGTTTTGGGGAAGTCTAGCTCGAGTTTGATTAGCAAAGGTCAGGTTTAGAAAGCTGTGCCTGAAGTAAGAGAATAAAAATCAGGTTCCTGGAGTCAGAGAGAGAGGGAGGGAGAGAGAGAGTTAGGATCTCAAAACTCAGCGAAGCTTGAACCAGTCTAAGTTCCCAGGTATTGTTGGAGCTGGCAGACAGGCAGAGTTTTGAGCATGATTAATGGAGGGATTCCAGGCAGAAAAAGAGTGGAAATGGTGGAGCTTTGGATCCAAGCACCAGGACAGACACTTGAGCTTGTGTAGGGGTTTTTGTAGAGAACTAACAATGGTTCAAGGGAGAACACTAGGTTTGTTTAGGGGTAAACAATGGTTCATATACTGGATAATAGGAATTGATCCCTACTGGCATTACTCTGAGGGAGCTCACAAAACAGACAGGAAGATTCAGCATTTTGGATACCAATAGATGAGTCATTACTAGACTTGGTCTGATAAATGCTGAGCTGTGTGTGTGTAGATGTGGGTTGATTAGCATTTGGAGCAAAGATTCCCTATCATCCAGTGCTCCCCTGCTTTTCTGACCCCAGAATTCAGTGCAGTCCTTGCCTGGAATCTCTGTTCTCCATCGTGAATGCTAATGAAGGTGCATGCCTGTTCCATCTCCCATTTAAATGAGTTGTCATCTGGTTCCATCTCAGATGCAAATGAGACCAGATGAGTTGCTTCACTCATGTCACCCTTGTCTGGAGGGTTTTAGGTGTTTCTCCCACTTTTTTGTCTTCTGTAAGTCTTTCCTCTATTCAGGTCTTGTTCAGGCCAAGGTGGAGAGGGGGAGAGTTCTTTGTGAGTCAGACAGGCTGCATACTGTGCCAGGGTTTCTCAAGAACATGGATCTGAGAGGTAACAGCTGCCTCCCACTGGCCCATGCTGCATGGGCGGGGGGGAGCTCTGTCATGAGCAGCTGGGCTACTTCCCCACCCCACCATGATCTGGCATCGGGGATGGAGAGGCAGCCCAGCTGGGCTGCTTTCCTACCCCCCTGCAATCTGTTTAGGTTTAGTAAAGAGAAAAGGAAGAGTTAAAGGTGCATACAATTAATACAGATGGCCAGATTTCTAAAAGTGTTTGCTGCCTAATAGCTCTCATCTAGCCACCTGGCTGGATTTTCCAAGGCACTCAGCAGCCAGAAATTCCATAAACTTTTTTAAAGCATCTAAGAGGCTTTAGAGTCTAATAGCTTATTTACATCACCTCTGTGCTATGCCATACAGTGCCTAAGTAAAGCATAGCCTACCCATTCCTTGCCCCTCAGCATATGCCACATCCTGGAAATGAAGCAATATACCTCCATTAGAGTGTGCACCAATTAGTCTGCCTGATACACAATCCAAAGAGCAATCCTGAGTGTGCATTCATAGCCAGTCTAAGGCAGCTCCATTGCCTCATTTTAGGTAATTCAGGCTGAATCTTATTCAAGAGCTAGAATCATAAAGGGTAGGCTTTACATGAGACCCAAATAAAGTGTAGGCTTAATTCTATTCTGCCCAGAGGGGTGCATAAGTGTCCCTATTATAGGTATAGGGAGATGTTCTGGATGGCAATTCTAATTTATGTCTGCTCTCTCACACAAACTCCATACAGTTAAATTGGTGAATCTCCATAGCTGCGTCACTGTCCTTGGCTATATGCCCACAACTGAGTTGCTGTGTTCACAGCTGACTAAGAGGTTCAAAAAAGGGATGTTTATTCACCTAGAGGCTCAGCCAATTCTGTTTCCCAGGGTATGGAGCCCAGGGTCAGAAAAATCTCTCCCCCTCCCACCACACCCCTTCTAGCTGTTGTGGCCACATGTGGAAGCATATTGCCCATCATGTAATCTCTGCCTGACCAGGCAGCCCCATGCTCCTCTTAAAGGGTTATGCCTGAAGATTTCCCATTGTTGGCGGTGTAGACAGATGCTCTGTGATGCCCCATTGTACCACCCCAAATTCTCCCGCCAAGGAGCTGAAGGTTATAAACCATTTTATAGTGTAGTATCTGAGGACTCTGATGAAGAACTACTCTCAAGGATAATAATCTGTGGGGAGAGCTGCAGCAGCAGGTTAACACAGTGGAGGACCACAGTGGGACTTCTGTATCCATCCAGAAAAAAATGGAGCAACTGAGGAGGTGGGCCAATATATAGATCCAGCAAGGCATGCTGGAATATCATGGGAACTTTGACTGGGAAGCCTTTATCTGGTATCTGGTCCACCTGTATATGGCAGTCTTCACAGTCTCTATGACTGTGACTAGCTGTGTCATCAGGTTCAACGTGGCTTAAATACATCTCTACAGTCAAAGTAGATGTAGCATGAGCCTAGTAATAAAATCTTCCTTGTTTGGCTTCATAGTCATGGAGCACTAGGCCTTGCACATGGCACACCTGGGTGAGGGTTGTGAGGCACTAAGAGGCATTGACTCAGGGTCACCTGAACTCAGAGGCTCAGTCTATGGCTTGCCCGGGCATAAGCTTATAAGCTTCCCTCCAAATGCTTGCCTTTATCCAACACTGTGCTCCCTTCCTTTCCCACTCCCAGAAGACTGGAAGTGTCATGTGTCCCACAATCCTGGGGTAGGTGCAGACCACCTGAGGTGGGGGTGGGGGGAGAGCAGGGGATGCAGTCTGCTGTGAGGACCATCTTGGGAACCGGGGGAATAAAGAAAATTTTATTTTTTACTTCACAGCCACCTAGTCTAGCCTACACCACTCACTCTGGGGAGGGTAAGACCACTTGTCCTACTGAAGGGTCCTCAAGGGAGGCTCTAGGGAAGGTGGCTGGCCTGGCCATGTTCTCTTATAGCTTTCCTCATGCTCTGAGCTCTCTAGTCTGTGGTCAGGGCTCTCCACAGCCAGATTAGCACTCACTTGTTCTGGGTGCCTCTTTTGCATTTTCCCAAATCTGAGGCAGGGGGGTTGCAAGGCAGCTTATGGGGAAAGAGAAGATGGAGCACCTCTGCCCAGACTGTGGATATAGTGCAGAAGTGTGATAGAATCACTTCAGGGTGCAAAGTTTAACAATAGATATGTGCACCTCCTGAGAGGATGCATAGCTCCACTGAGCATGCTTAGAGGCTGCACTGAACTTTATATGGACAGAGCTAGTTACATGGTTCGTCTATAACCATAACTGATTCAAAAGTGAAAAAGACATGTTGAACAGCAGTTAGATGCATCATATCATGCAACTGAGACTTACATGTGTCGCGCCCAGATGCCGGTGCACCCTTGACCTGCGAG
>NW_017729029.1:26974132-26981496 GCF_001723915.1 Gavialis gangeticus | reverse complement strand
CCAAGTTTTAGGTTCTCCACCAAACTCTGGGTTAACACGGTCGCTGTTGATTTGCGTCAACAGCATCATTCCAGGGCCTAGGATGATTCCATAGCCTTTTGACACTGGCTTTGCCAACTGTGACACCAGCAGAACCTTCCCAACAGTTCCATATCAGTGTTGGGCATCTTGTAGAGTGTGATGGGCAGCCAAAACAAGATGGTCTTGATCATGCACTGTCGCCTAAATATGTACATCTGTATAGCCAACTGCAACAGTCAAGTCGTTGTTTAGGTTGACCACGTGAAGCTTGGTGTTTTCACATTGTGTAATTAGATCTTGAATGGCTTGATCATCTTTGGGGGTCCATGAGTCTAAATAAGATAGAAACTGAAAGTGGCGCAGGCACTTTTGAAGTTTAGCCAGTACTGCGAGCTCCTGAGTTTGGACATAATGTTGAAGCCAATTGATACGTCCCATCATTTGTTGGAGGTCTTTTCACGACAGGTCGCTGTTGTGGTGACTAAGAAGTGGCAAAATCAGTTCGCTCGGTGGTTTGTGGCTTTGTCTCCACGGGCCTTTAAACTTGGTTCTGAGAAAAGTGATGTCGTCTGAAGGATCGAGGCATGATTTTTGTTGGTTTATCATCCAACCCGCAGCCGTAAGGTGTTGAATCAGTTGTTGCGCCAAAGATGCAACTGTGGAGTTGTCCCGGCCGAGAATAACGATGTCATCTACATAACTGCACAGGAGGACGTCGCTTGGGAACTGTTGATTTTGCTTGAATTCGCTTAAGCATTTATTCATAGCTTTGGTGGCAAGGGCAGGAGAGTTACAATAGCCTTGTAGACAGACATTCCATCTGTACATTTTTCCTTCAACGCACATATTGAGTACCCTTAAGTGATCGTCGATGGGGATGGAGAAGAACATATCGTTCATGTCGATGGTTACTCCTACCCAAGGGTGGCTGTGATACTCAGCTATGCTGCACAGTTGTTGCAGAAGGTCTGAAATATTTGGCTGAATGATGGATACACAATGTTTGTTCGCCACGCGGTAGTCGACAACGAGCCGGGCGTCATCTGGGCGTCCAGGCTCGGCTATGCCCCATCCAGCTGATAAGTAGATGCTTTCGGCGATGGGTGTGATGCGACCTTCTTGTTCCAAGCAGGATAGCAGGGTTTGAAGACAGGCTTGCAACGATGCTTTCGTCGGAATGGGTCGGTATCGCCAAGCAGTTCCATTATGTAAGGGCGGATGATGACAGTTGTCTGGTGACACAGCAAGTGGAAGAGCTTGTAACACATGTTCTTTGAGTTTTAATGTGCGAATTGCAGGGATGCCTAGGAGATTGATGCCCCCTAGAACACCCGTTAACACCTTTCGATGAGCTTTTACTAAAAATCCAATTACAGGTGTGGGCTTTATGGCATTCAGGCCCTGTACCATGATGACTTTCTTCGTTACCTGATGAGGTACATCCGCAGTAATCATGCTGACTTGTGCTCCCGTGTCAAGTAAAAATGAGACACATTCTTCTTTGAGGGGATTCGTTGGATCGACGAGGGTGAGATCAGCATAAGGGCGAGGATCATCTGTAGCAGCTTCCTGGATTGCGCTGTTGGACCTGCCGATGGCGACTACTCATTTTTTGGCAGCTCGTTGTATTTGAATCCCAGTTGTTCTGCATCCAGTTGAACTTCTGTCCTTCGTCCCCTAGTGCCCGTAGTTGAGCTTTGTTGAGTTTTGTGTGGTTCAACAAAAATCTGAACATGGCTCTTTCTTCCGCCGATCTTTGACGGAAGATGGTGTTGTTCTGGGCGGGCCCCGACGACTGGTCTTTTCAGGTGGTGCTTGAATTGGGTAGGCCATAACATGGCTTTGGGTAGAGCTACTGGTCATTGCTGATTGTAGCTGGGATACCAGTCCCCAGATGTTTGTCACTGGGGTGTTAATGGACGGATTGAGAACTAATTTTACAGTGAGTTTTTGCGGGCCTCCATATACTTCAGATGCTGCTTCGACGGCTTGGTGGAGGCAGGGAACTAGGCCTAGGTTGTCCAGGTAATGGTGGGGCCACGCTTGAGCTTGCTGTTGTGCGGTTAAGCCCAAAGGGTCCAAAACTGGATTCCACTGGGCATATGATGCTCCAATCATGGCATGGATTAAGTGGACGACATTGAGTTGTTTGGAGCCTCCATCATGCCAGACATGCGTTTTCCTTATAATGGCTTCCACCACTAAGGCTGGCAACGTTATTGGCCATTGTTGATTTGCTGTCATGGATAGTGGGTCCGTAACTATCCCTCTACTCCAGGCTGTATTTCGAACGAGGTGCATAGCTTCATCTAAGTCAACGGTTTCATTTGCTGCCTCTATTACGAGACGGGCCATCCGGATGATGGGGGTTTCTTCGGGTTGAATTCCTGTTTCCTTGCAGAGATCGCTCAATTCTGCCCGAGTTCTGGGGCGAATTGTTAAGGAAGCTTGGGGTGGTCCCGCTCCTGTCATAGTAAACTTTTGTACGCTGATAGGGAGAGCCGAAGTTGTAAGTTCCTTCTTGTTAGCTTCACTTCTGCTTTTTATTAACAGCGTGCTACCAGGCCCCTCTGGGTACGGTGGAGGCAGAGTGGTTGTGAGGACAGGCGGAACAGGAGGATGGTCCGACCAAGGGGTAGGCGTAATCACGTCTGGTGACGTCAGATTGTCCTTTGTCAGGGGGGCAGTGACGGGAGGATGGCCCGGCCAAGAGGCGGGTGTGGCTTTGTTCGGTGACATCTTGTTGTCCACCATCAGTCTCCCCAGGCTTGGGTATAGCCTCTTCTTTGGCTCAGCACTAATTTCAGGGCGTGCCTTGTTGCCGTCAGTGACATTTGCAGGCGGTGGCTTCTTTCTCTGTTCAGCGCCAATTTCAGGCGTTAGCGTCTCTGTTTGCGTAGCAGTATCTTCTAGTTGCGACCTCTGCTTTTGTTCAGCACTATCTTTGGACGTTGACGGAGCACTGCACTTTACTGCCAGATCCTCAGCAGTTTTGCACGCTTAAAAAATACCTCTAGCTTCTTCTATATAAACAGTTCCTTGATTATGAAAACTGTCATATAACTTCATTAAGATTACCCATTCAGATATTCATAAAAATCAAATGCAATATAATTGACTTGCAATAAATGCATTGGCTGTGAGCAACATTCACTTCAGAAGCTCTAGTCATATTGACACAATACAATCTTTGAGGCTAAGTATGAAATATAGTCACCTGTCAGAAACAGACTTAGGTCTGTCCTTGGTTAGCAGGAAGTCTAGTTCAACAGCCAGCTCCTCAAAAGCCTAAGGTTAAAATAAGCACAAATCAAACACTTTACAAGATTGAAAAACAAAAATCCATTCAGATAATGTATTGCATTCAGCATTAGTTACATGCTGAGTAAAAAAATCACTCCAAAATGAGGCATGAAACTAAAGAGCTCAACTGCCTAAGGTCACAATATCTGAAAATAGCATTGTCCTTTGCACCTGAAAAGTAAGACCTACACAATTAAAATCAAATAAACTAATTAGTGTTCAACAAAGAGCATTCTCTATAGTGTGCTTCTGTGAGCTAGTAGCATGCCTTTCCTGCAACTCATTATATCAAAATCCTAGAACAAGTGGGGCATAAGTCACTGTACTGTGAGCAGGGTCAGTGAAATCACTAACTGGCCCTCTTTCAGGATATATTCAATGGAGACAGAGCTTACCAAGGGACATTTTTAAGGTATGACCCTACTGTATGTCAGGAGCATAGATACCACAGACTATGAAAATGAATCTATAGTTCACACACACTCAAATCCTTTTAATGTTCTTGTTAACATTTCTGAAAAGAATGAGTTAAAACTGAATACTGAAGCTACTCAAAAACTCATTAAGAAAAAGCAAATTTTGATTATAAAATAAGGCCCTGTATACCTAGCAATATGTTCTCAACTACCTGACAACTATGAACCATGACTAGCCATATTACATAGATTACAAATTATAGAGTTTCTTGTTTTAGCTGCACCACCAGGACTAGCACACCAGCCAGCAAACAGGGGAGTTTGCTTGGGAGTTCAAGCAGGGAGTTTGCCCAGACAGTTCCTCACACCCTTCTCTGTGGGCTCTGCCCAGGTACAGTCACTGTCCACCAAGGCTTCTGGTGTTGCAAGGACTGTAGTCTGCATGTTCCTGCCAGATGGGGTAGTGTTTGTTGTACAAGAGGTGCTTCCTGGTGTATTCTCTTAGAAATCAGGTAAGGAAGCTGGTAAATAGGTTCAAAAGCCACCCACAAGCATGAAACCTCCATCAACTTGATGCACAGAGACCTCCAGCATCATGGAAGAGGGATAGCCACAGAAGGCACCAAAAGACACTGAAGATGCAGATACTTAGAAAGGTGGAAACTGGAAGCTTGTGACCTCTGGCAACAGACGGCACACCTTTTCTGAACTTATATCTGTTCAGGCAGAGATATGAATCTCTGGCATCAGATGAGGAGGAGCCTGGTCTGCTGGCAGGAGAGATCAAGCCTTGAAGTTGGAGGATTGAGACAACGGCTGCTAAGAGGAAATATGAGATGGTGATTCATAACTCCTTCCTGTGGGTTACAGAGGCATCTGTTGGCCTGACCTGTTGTCTCAATAGGTCTGCTCCCTGTTAGGAGCTCAAGAAAGATTGTTGAGACTCACCTAGTTCTCTAACTACTATCCCATGCTGCTCATCCGTGTGGGTGCTAAGGATACTGCCAGGGCCAACCTTGGACAAATCAGCACATTTTATTGTTGATTTTCCATTTTATGATTGTTAGGGAATCACTGCATGGTCCTCTGCACCCTGATGACATCCACCTGCCTGTCCATGCTGGGGAAAAAGCCCAGACCAGACTGGGGTTCCTCATTGTTCTCTCCTGCCATGACTTGATGGATCATTTTTAATTCCGGAAGGGGTGGTGTTCACCCGGGTCTGACTCTGATGATAGGCAGCCCCTGTGGGACTCAGCTTCCAAAACAAAAAAAAAAATGGAACAACAGCAACAACAACAAAAGAAATAAAAATGTCCAGTGTGCTCAGCTTCCTCCGTGCTCTCAGCCCACCTGGGCTTGTAATCCTTGCCCCACCACTTTTGCCACTCATCCAGCTAATTAATGCACAGTCACAATAATTAATGAATCGTTGCAATGATTAATACCCTCTGTGATTCCTGAGCTCCTCCTAGCTCTCTGACTGACTGGTCTGCCTCCCCATTCCCGGGGTAGTAAAGTCTCTTCGCTTTGGGTGGTCAGTGGGTCCTCCCAGCCTGTACTTGCTCAAACTCACTCGCTCGTTCACTCTCACTCTTCTCTTCCCCCTCCATCTCTCAGCTGAGTCACCCAGCTGGAAATAGGTCCCAGGGCATTGAGGGTGCCAATCTAGCTCACTTGCTGGGCTGATAAGGCTTCAGGCATGCCAGGAGTTCCCTCTGCAGCGTCATGACATTCCCTTCAGGTAACCCATGGCTAGTGCCATCAGGCTTCTGAGAAGAGGTGCCATAAGCATTTTCATAATGATGCCTGAAATTGGATGCACATATAGCATCCTTGCCACTTACAATTAATGTGTTATTCATAGCATAAATGTAATATGTAGAGGGGGCCTAAGAAACTCTGTATCTGTCATTGGTTTCCCAGGAAAACAGTGCATTCATGAAGACTATGCAGTCTTATCAATCCACTTAAGTAATCTCTACAATTTGATACAATTTTGGTATTTTAATCTGCATGTGTTTTACAATAGTCATCTGGTAATGTGATCAACTGGGAGACAAGCAGGGATGACAGCTGCTTCTAATGTTACTGATAATCACAGTGTTGAGATAAAGAGGCAGTATGAAATAAGCAAAAGCACAAGCATTTTCAGAAGGTGCATCTACATTGGCAATGATCTTCTACTGTATTGCATACCTGATTCCTTTTTTCATTATAATTTTTTGCTTAAAAGCTAATGAGTCTTGTAAATTAGCATGCATCAGTGAACTGCTGCAAAATGACAAGTTCTCAGAGAATGAATGAAGTTGTTCTGCCATGTGTATCAGGTGCACCTGACATGGATCAGATGCCAAGAATTTATTTAGACCTGCACTTATAAATATAAGGGCCTGATTCTGCTTTTATGGATACACCTATCTGAAATGGTTCCTATTACTTTTTCTTTAGTGTTTTTTTTTTCTTTCAGAACGTAATGGATGCAGCACATTAATTCTGTGAGTGTTGCATACAATGTGCAGAGAGGCTTCTGATATACATTTGAGCTAGTGGAACTGTCCATTCAAGTAGATTTATAGATTGTAAAGCTAAAAGGGACCTCAAAAGCCCCCTGCACCAAGCAGGAAAAATAACTGGGGGTCAGGTGACTCCAGCACCAGTCTTCTTTTGAAAATTTCCAGGGTAGGTGATTACACCACCACTGGAAGAAATGTATTCCAGTCTGGACACCCTAGTTGTAAAGTAATTTTTCATAATGTTGAGCCTGAAGTGGTCTTCCAGGAGTTTGTGACTATTACCCAAACTCATAGTTTTCCCCAAGGGTACCCTGGTGAACAGTTGTTCACTGAACCCTTAATGTACACCTCTGATGTAGCTGTAAGCTGCTACCAAGTCGCCTCCTGGTTTTATTTTTTTCAGACTGAAGAGTCCCAGAACCCTCAGCCTTTCCTTGTATGGCTTGCCACACAAGTCTCTGATCATACAGGTGGCTCTTCTCTAAACTCTTTCAAACTTTAACACATCTTTGTTAAAGTGTGGTACCCAGAACTGGATGTAGTACTCCAGCTGCAGTCTCACCAATGCTGAGTAGAGTGGGAGAATCTCTTCCTTGGTTTTGTTGGAGATGCGTCGACTGATGCATGCCAGAGTATTATTTGCCCTACTGGCTACAGTATTGCACTGCCGGATCACATTCATGGCTGTGGTTTATTATTAGCCCCAGGTCCCTTTCATTCATGGTGCTAGTCAAGTTTGGTGCTGCCAAGCCTGTAGTTGTGTTGGGAGTTGCTCATTCTGAGGTGGAGCACTTTACATTTCTTAACATTGAACTTCATCAGATTCTGATCCGCTCAACTTGCTAGCCTGTCTAGGTCTGCCTGTATCTGTACCCTATCTTCAAGTGTTGCCCTGAGGGGTCAGACCAACACTCAGGATCTCAATATTGCACTGTTAAACAGGAGGGCATGGTGTACAACTGCACGTGCACACATAAAAACCAATTAAGCACACACTCACTAGGTGCATACACCCCTATTAGGTATACACACTCACACTACCAGCTCAGGCACATACACTATACACCCCAAAAGTTAGACACAGATCACTAATTCGTATATAATGCAC
>NW_017729029.1:26959945-26969132 GCF_001723915.1 Gavialis gangeticus | reverse complement strand
CGAAGTTGCAGGGAGCAGCAGTACGTGCTGGAAGCCGGAGAAAACTGGACAGCTAAGAGGAGCTGGGAAGCTGGGGGGTGGGGGAGGGGGGAGATTACAGAAGGTGTGGGGGAAGCCCGAAAACAGAGAGACGGACAGCAGAAAAATCACAGGAAAAGCAGCAGGCCAGCAGACAGTCACAGGGAAAAGGCAGTAAGAGCAGGGAAGGCTGAGAGGTGGCAGAAAAGGGGAGATGGAATTGGGAGGAGATGGGGAAACTAGCAGAGAGGGTGGAAACCGGAGCTGAGAGAGAGACGGGGAGAACGAGGCAGGATTTTAAGATAGGGAAGGGACTGGGATTCAGTAAAACATGACCCAACTTGGGTTTGCAAATGACAGTGGTTATATTGAACAGGGGAGATGGTGACACAATGCCAAATTGGTTCCCTTGCACCACCCACCCACCCACACACACATACACACACACTGGCAGCAGGGGTTAGAGAGGCTTGGTGCAGGGGCTGAAGTCCACTGAAGTCCAGGAAGAGAGAGAGACAGAGAGAGAGAGAGAGAGTCCAAATTGTAGGAGGAGATATGCAGGTAATATATACCTCTCCAGGCTGGAAAGGAGTCCTTGTCCAGTAGATGTTGTCCAGAGGGGGGTCGCTGGCAGGGCCTCTAGGTGTATAGGTGGTGTGGCATGGTGCTGGTCCACATGGAGAGGGCATCTCACTGGGTTTGTCTTCACTGACCCTTTTTATAGAGGCAGGCCTTGTGTGACCCTAGTGACAGGAGGCATGCCCAGGCAAGGGTCAGCCCCTGGCGTACTGAGCATGCGTGCTCTATGCAGGGATGTGCCATTTCAGGTGTCTGTAATGGTGAGAATTGCTGGTTCTGCAGGGTCTTCTGTTTTTCAAATGCTGGTCTTGTCTCTGTTCCTGGGTGAGGTCTGTGGTTCCTGGATGAATCAATGTAAGGTGATGGCCCCATCATTACAGGCCATTCAGTAGAGGTCTGATACCATTGTATTTCTATCATGCCCAATCATTCTCATTCATCAGGGAATCAATTTACTTGGGAGGGGTACAATGAATCATACTGTTGCAACATGGGATGCCCAGGCAGAGGACAGAAGATGGAGGCTTGACATATAACATGGAAACTTGACATGACTTTGGTTCACTTACAAACACAGGCCTAAACCATACAATATCCATATGAAACAATAAAAATCAATACAAAAATGATAATAATACAATATACAACAGTAAAAATCATTACAAACCTAATAATAGTATAATATAAAATAGTGGATATCCAAAACCAAAAACTTGCTACCAAAATAAAAATGTTTAAAGCTTATCCTAAGTTTGAGCTCACTTATACTTATCTATAGGGAATAGAGAGGGAGAGAAAAAGTCAGAAATGGTTGGAGAAGGGGAAGGAATACAATAAATAAATAAAAAAAGAAACTGGGCATTTTGCTACACAAGCATGACCATGGTTCCCCATAACTTGGTATCATCCATGAACTGGGCCAGTGAGCTCTTCACCCCCACATCCAAATTATTAATAAAGATGTTGAAAAGTACTGGACCAAGCACCAAACCTTGTGGAACACTGCTGCCCATTTCTTGCTAGCATGACACAGATCCATTCACTATGACTCTCTGGGTCCTATCCTGCAACCAACTTCTCACCTACCTGACTGTCTCAGAGTTAAGTCCAAAGTCTTCCAATTTTCTCATGAGAACATTGTGGGATACGAAATCAAAAGCTTTTTGGAAGTTGAGGTATATAATGTCAACCTCTTCTTTCTTAGCCAGGTGGTGAGTCATGTGATCGTAAAAGGAGATAAGGCTGGTGAGACGAGACCTGCCCATGACAAAACCAGGTTGCCTGCCATTCAGAATCCTACCTTCTGCAAGCCTATTGCACATAGACTCCTTAATTAATTTTTCCAGGATTTTCCCTGGGATAGAAGTTAAGCTAATTGGCCTATAGTTAACCGGGCCCTCCCTTCTCCCATTCTTGAAGATGAGCACTACAATGGCCATCCAGTCCTTAGGGATCTCCTCTGAGCACCATGAGTTTTGGAAAAGATTCACCAGGGGTTCTACAATTACTTTGGCCAGCTACTTCAGCACTCTTGTATAAAGTTTATCTAGTCCTGCTGACTTATATATGTCCATTTTCTTTAACTGATCACACACCAGTTCTACAGCAATATTAGAAAGGTAGTCATTTGAACCCTGCTCATTCTGTGCCTAGCTGGCATGATTTTCCCCTTGGTCTGGTGAAAGACCAAAGCAAAGTAGTCATTCAGGAATTCAGCTGTAAGTGACAGTTATAGTTTATATCAATGACTTATACTCTGGAATTAGATGAGTTCTTTTGAAATCTTTCTTGTTGTTCAGAAATGAAGTTTATAATCCAAAATTGCCAAAATTTGGCATCTTCCATGTTTGAGTGATGTATTTGGTACTCATGTTGGTCTGAGAAAGATTTCTACACCTCCCTGCCTGTCTGCCATCTGACAACAACAGGGAAGGAATCCTACTTGTTCTGCATAACAAATTACACCTCACAAAGACAGTCTCATGGACCCAGAAGGACAGATTTCCAGCTCTAGTTTCCTCTGTGCAAAAATAAAGTTTATTTTCTACATATGAGGACTTTATTTACGTAAATGGACATTGGTCCCTAGATGTGATCCTATTCCACCTTGCAATATTTTGTTTACATCTAGAACCAGTATCAAGTTGTTAGTATAGAAATAACTAAACTAAAAATCTAGAATACAACTTTAATTCTGTCAAATATAAATTAATATTTCCTGAAGAGACACTGAGTGAGTGAATGTTCCTGCAGTTAGATATATGTTCTGTCCAAAATGCATTACTCAGATTTGGACTGTTTATTGAAGCACTGCAGGAACAGACAGGTTGGACAGAAGGTATATCTAACTGCAGGAACATTCACTCACTCTGTGTCTCTTCAGGAAATATTAATTTAGATTTGACTGAATTAAAGTTGTTATCTAGATTTTTAGTTTAGTTATTTCCATACTAACAACTTTATACTGGGGTGTGTGTGTGTGTGTGTGTGTGTGTGTGTGTATACACCTCCCCCCACACACTACTTACCAATGATCTGTTATATAGTTATAGCAGGAACGTGCACATTATTGCTGAAGGGAGCAGAAAGTGCTGTAAATAGTAAAGTTAAAAGAAAGGGAAATGAGTGCTTGCATACTGCTTGAGAAAAATCCGCAATAAAGCAGCCACTGATTTTTCATTCAACTGGACTGAAAGGTTTATTGAAAAGCAACAATGCCCGATCATTCGAATTTTCAATTAAGGCACATGTTCCACAGACACATTTACTATAGAATTCCAATGACATTTATTTGACTTTTAAAATCCCTAAACTATTGTATTGGGGTTGTTTTATATCAAACTACCAATACAGAAAGATTTAAGATTTCAATACTGCTGATTACAAAGATACTTTTAGAAGGATATATGGACATGCTTTAAATGATTCATCATATTTACAGGGAGTACAGCACATCTAGTCTTTAGGACTATGGAACTACAAGGTGTTGTAATGAGTTCAACTATGAAGTTCAGCACTTAAGCCCCAATAAGTCAAGATCTGTGCTTGTGGTGATCTTTATAAACACTGTATAATTCAGATGAAGGCAGAGTAGTTTATCAAAGGGTAAAATTACATGGGTAAAAGCTTTGATCAGGGCCATAGGTAAATTCAGTATAAGCCACACCAGAACCCAAAATCCCTTTATCCTTTGACCCATGGAGCTAGAAAGCACCACTGTGGTCTTCATAGCCTGCTATAATTAAATTTTAATTTTATTAATAAGTAATTACTTCGAGATTATAAATAGGTCAATGATGCCTTCATTTGTATTCCTGTCCAAAGGTAATAGCTCATTATTACCTACTATTCTTTATAGCAGGGATGTAAAACTCATCTGGTTCCATGCAACCTTGGTCCTGGGACTTGCTGGAGTGGGCACCATGCATGAAGTGTGTCCTGTGTATGTGGGAGGAAGTGTGTGGAAGGGGGGAGGGAAAAACCTTATGAAGCACAGATTCCACAGCAGCCGAAACAGATGTCATGTTTGTTATGCATCCTGGGTCCTGCCCAGAAGACTGGGCTGGCACACATGGGTCAATGGACCAGGGGGCTGGACAACAGGGTTCTACTAGCCAGATCCACCCCACTGTCTGTATCGTTGACACCCATGCCTTATAGCAATGGTACAGTTTAACATAGGGTTACTCAACCATAAATATATTAAAAATGCTAAGAAGACATAAATGTTTTAAGACTGGTGGAAAGCTCCTCCTTCAAAGATGATATTATATGTTTCTTTCAAGAGTGATCTCAGGTAGTTCTCAGAGCTTCTTACTAACCAGGGAAGGTATAGGTCTGTATCACAGCATCAGTGCCTCAGAGTAAAACATCACTTTTTGAAGGGGTGTAGTGGGGACAGAAAACCAGACAGAATGGATATATAATATCATTGCCCACAACTCTGGTCAATTGCATAAGGTAAATAATTTCAGGTGCACTTGGTCTATAGGGATATTAAGCAGGTATTATGCATAGTCCTTTCTGCAGTAAGTATTATTTTCCCTTACTCACTTTTTCTAGCCCCATATTTTGGAAACCAAATTTAAATAAAGATTACCTTACCATAGAGCAGTGGGGGCCAACTATTTCTGCAGGCATGCCACAAACTAGTTGTGCACCATCTTGAGGGCCACTACAGTCCTCTTCCACTGCTCTACTTTCTACTTCCCTTTCGGTGCTTCCTACCTGACTTGCTATTTTGCCTTCTTCCCTTTCTTCCCACTGTGCTGCTTCACCCCTCCTTAATTTTCTGTGTGCCACACACAGAGGCTGCCTGTGCCACTTGCATCACCTTGACTGCATGTTAGTCAACTCTGACTTACATGGTTTGACAAATTCATGTTTGCCACCAGCTCAAATGTGACTTGAGCTGGGAATGCCAGAAAGTGTGGAAAATCCAGTACTGTCAGTGATTTTGTTTGACCTATCCTATACCTAGTAGACATGTAACCACAACACAAATATCACCATCACAATTGTCATGAACTGACATTTTGATTTCTGCAAAATCTGAGCCTATAAGTCATTCAGCTTGTGTTCACTCCTTGTCTTACTGCATTCACCACCACTGTGTCTGGGTTACTACTATACTTATAGTAAAGTAGTAATTTCACTCCTCTTACCCAAGCAGGGGCCTCCCCACCTTAGCTGAGGATGCCCATATAGAGTGGGGTGTAAAGAGATATGTGGATGCTATCCATTGATGGAAACACTGAGGAGGCTAGGAAGTAACAGAGGAATAATAGGAATGACAGAGGCAAGAAAGGATAAAATAAACAAGTAGGACAAGGAAAAGACCTGCTAGGGGAAAGAATGAAGAGAGATATTTGAACTGCGGTGAAGTGTCATAATGTCAGTAAAAGGGAGTCCTTTGTTTTGGAAGCATGTTCCATTTTGCAGCAATAAATATTTGAATGGTGGGAATATCATGCTTATCTACTGGGACTACTAAGAATATTTTACATATGCCCTTAGAGAGTAATATTCTGAGCCACTTAGTCAACCTAGAGAAGTGTTTGCTTCTGACCCTTATAACACTGGGCATTATACAATCTGACAGGCAGATGGATTTGTTGGAGATCACATATATAGGTATGCAGTCTCCAAAGGGTTTTAAGGCAATCTAATATAGTGCAATACTTGAGGTGCGCTGCTCTTTACATGGCCCTTTAATGAGGATAGACGGTACAGATGTACTTAGTGAAATGTTTCCAGCTCTTCCATCGTCTGACTGAGATTTCCTGTTAGAGCTAATGAGGTTCTGCTCCCACTTAATCTCTAAATATGGCACAGTTAGCATTTTTCAGTTTGCTTAATGACATGCTATTAATAAAGGCATGACCTGAACATTTACTTGCATTTATTGTCTTTTTGGTCCACTTTTTTAATTATGCTGAGGCAATTTAATTTTTTAAGATTATAAACTATTGTTTTGTTTGACAAGTTGTATATAATCATCCTACATCCCCATGGAAGTGCTCACCAAGGTCAGTGTATGAGCTAGCAATTTAAATAAAACGTTTATCATGATATTTAAATTGCTTTGCTACTTTTTCAAGTTATTATTTTTGTCTTATTGACAGTATGGTGTTCTGAACCACAGTGAGGAGGTGGGGCATGAGTCCTCTGTAATTATGTTGTTTTTCAAGCTGTCATGAGCCACGCAAAGCTTTGAACTATGCTAAACAATAGCCTTGATGCACAGTCCTACAATTTCTCTTTGGGAGCCCAATAAGACGCAATCACTAGAAAAGGAAAAGAAAGAAAGAGAGAAAAAAAAAGAATAAAAAGAAAAGGCTAACATTCCACACAAACAAGTTCTAATTGCTGTAAGTAGAAGAACCAAACATATTTTTTACTAAGTTGATGAAACCATAATGTAATGCTGTGATTGAAATCGTTACAAGATGATCTTGCTCCAAATGAGATTTTCTCTGTGTGTGTAAGGACCGAACATTAAACAGTGGAGAATTAACTTCAACATCATTATTTTAAATTGAAAACAAACAAGCAAGCAAAATAATAGATTACCTTTAATTTTAAGAAGGGTACTATGTTTGCATGAGTAGAATAAAGGAATTCTGAAAGTCAATCTGATTTAGCTGTTTTATGTCTTTAGGTTCCTTTGAAAATCCCAGTCCTATTATCTTTCATAAATGGGTTATTATTTTCCCTTTTAAATGATAAGTGGCTTGAAAGATGTTGTGGTTTCCTGTTAATGAATTCACTGATTTTGACCAGGTGACCAAAAGAGTAGGGCACCTAAACTGGAATTTTCCAAAGGGTTCAACTTTGTAGCTGGATGGGAAATAGTATTCTCCTCCTATGAAACTTTGGGAGACCTCAGAACTGTTCCTGTTCCACACTGGTATGAAAGCAAGATCTTTTGAAGTCTTAATGGAAAAAAAAACCCAAAACATGACACAGAAGGCACAGAACAGCAAATAGCTGGGTGATTTGGAAACTAATATGGAATTTAAGAAGCACAGCCCAATTCCACCTGATTCATATCAGGAGCTTCAAGCTTTGATTTCCTAACCCCAGGCAAACTCCCCAACTACCAAGCCACTTGCTATGCTTATGCTGGGATTCCTTTTATTCTAGCTTAGAATTTCATCCTGATCAGATAAAAGTATCACTGTGAAAGTTGCATTATTAATCCACATGATACTATAAGTTTTTAAGTTGTAAGGAATAATCATTCACTAGAAAAATATAATTTAACTGAAAACCTTCTAACCTGTCCTGTTTAGTATTCACTACCATTACAAAGTGTTCAAAAGAACTCAGTACACTGGATGCTGAGCTCTTTTGAAAATCTGGCTATATGAAAGAGGAGCAGCTGAATGTTGATTAATAAAATCTGGCTATTGTTAGTTGCCTTAGAACAGGGGTACTGCAAGTGACATGGACAGCCTCTGTGTGTGGTACACAGCAAATCAGGTCAGGCAACACAGGGAGACATAGGACAGAAAGCAGAAAGTGGAGCACAGGGAAGGCATCAGAAAGCAGAGCATCAAATTAGACAGGGTAAGGAGATCAGAGTGGCACTCACACGGCATGTCCAGATGAGCATGGCTGTGTGATATGTGGCACCACAAACACATCTGCAGTGCCACATATCACGCAATCAGGTGTTCTCCATACTGCAAGGGCACTCTGTCCATGCGCATGCTGCTCCAGAATAAAAAACACTCTGGATATCCAGGGGGCAAAAACCTGTGGGAAAAAAAAATGGAGCAGTGCATAGATGAGTAGCGCATGCCACTGAGAAGTGGATCCAGGCCACCCAGAGCTGCACTGCAGCTGCCAGTCAGGCTCTGCCCAGCAGGTTCACCACAGCTGCAGCCCCAGGAGACCCCCAGGACTCCAAGTAATGCTGCTGCTCATGGCCACTGTGACCTGGTAGCACAACCCACCAGGGAGAGGTGTGGGTGCCAGCATGAAGAGGAGCAGCCAAGATAGTGGCTGCAATCAGTGATGAGGAGTGGCGCTGCACACTGGACAGCCCTCTTGGCCAATCAGTGGTGAGGGATACAACCATATGTTGAACAGCTCTCTCAACCGATCAGTGGTAAGAGGCATGGGGGGAAGGGCTTACTAGGATAAGCCCAAGAAAATAGAATCCAGACCCACAATTTGCCTGTGAAATCAGCCACCTGCCTCCTCGATTTGGGTAAATCCCTATTCATGTGCAACAGACCACTTGTCTCCGGATCTGACTGGAAGAAAAAAATGTTTCTTCAAATAATAAAAGTTGACATAAATCATAGGGAAGTAGAACTGGTAGGGACTTCACAAGGTCACCTAGTTCAATTGTCTGCTCAAGGAAGGATCATCCCTGTCTAAACCACCCCAGCCAAATGTCTATCTAACCTGCTGTTGAAATTTTTCAGGGATGGAGATTCTACTGTTTCTTGAGGCAGCCTGTTTCTTGACCACCTTTGTAGTGATAAAGTTCATCATAAATTTCAGTTGCTGAAGCTTGAGTCTATTGCTCCTAGTGCTATCCTCTATAGCCATAGAGATAATCCCATGTCCATTCTCTCTGTAATTTCCCCCTCCATCTTCTGTTCTTCAGATGAAACAATCCTAGTTCTTTCAGCCTTTCCAGATAAGTCTTTCCTACCAGGATTCTAGTTACTTTTGTTGTTGTGTGCTGAACACTTTCCAAACTGCCCACACCCTTCTTGAAGTGTGTGGCCTAAAATGAATACAGTGCTATAGGTGTGACCTCATCGGTGGTGAATACAATGGAAGAATCACTTCCCTTGATTTGCACATGACACTCCTGTTACTAAAAACTACTATGCTGTTGGCCTTCTTTGTGACAAAAACACATGTTCAGTTTATGGTCCATTATGACCCCAGGTCCTTTGCAGTATTGAAGCCTCATTCCATTCATTTTAGGCCACACACTTCAAGAAGGGTGTGGGCAGTTTGGAAAGTGTTCAGCACACAACAACAAAAGTAACTAGAATCCTGGTAGGAAAGACTTATCTGGAAAGGCTGAAAGAACTAGGATTGTTTCATCTGAAGAACAGAAGAT
>NW_017729029.1:26949723-26954945 GCF_001723915.1 Gavialis gangeticus | reverse complement strand
CATTCATTCCCCAGTCCATATTTATGCATATAATTATTTAGTCCCAGGTGCAGGAAATTGCACTTGTCATTGCTGAATCCCTTTGGCTGATTGCAGACCATGTCTCCAGTCTATTCAGGTTATTCTGGATCCTATCCCTACTATCCAGAATATCTGCAACTCCACACAACTTGGTGTAACCCAAAAATTAAGAGCAAAATTTTAAAGGTGTTTTAGTTTAGACAACTAAATACCTTTGAAATCTGACTCTCGTCTTTTATACCAAAGAACATTTTCCTATTTCCTTACCCAAGCAACAATCTTTCTTTGTGTTACAAATTGTCTTTTGCAAGTGAAATGAAAAATAAATTGCTCAATGAAGAACAGCAGATGAAAAAATCCCCTAAATACAGAACAATAAAACATGGCCAAGGCATCCCTATCTAGTTTGCTATATAAACCCAACTTAAGAATTATATGCACGCTGTATGCTTACAAATGATCTTAATTACAAACTAATTACAATTTGGTTCAGCTAATCTGATCATCAGCTGCATTGATTTTTATCAGCTGATTAACCCTAATATAAAGTACTGTGAAAATTTACGTGACTGATGTAGACTAGTCAAGATTATTTTCCAGTACTTTGGCATTAGAAAAAATATACACCATACTTGGGGCCAAATTCTGCATTCCTTGCTTAGTCTTACTCAGGAAAAGCTCTTGATGAAGTGAAAGATTAAGATAGTATAAAACAGAAAAATGTGGCCTACATAGATGCACCTATGGATTTGGGGCAGCAAAGATATCTCATTAGGTTTCTGCTTTAAATAAATTAATACTTGCAGAAAATTCAAATGGGATTCTACAAATGTATAATAAAAACTATTTCAAAACTGCACTCAAACCATTCCTGCATAAACCTGTAATGACTGTAAATCACAAATGACTGATGACAATGACAAATGAGGACATAGAAAGAGCCCTGTTGTTTTTTTTTTCTGTATGTTATGGTTGAATACTTCTGAATCTGATAAATATTCTCTCCATCAGTTTTAATGCCAGGATGATTTGAGAACAAGAGATAAAGCTGGCCTGAAGTTTACCTTTTTAATGAACTGCAACTTTTAGAATATTCCTTTGTGACTTCTTTGGCTGGGAAGCTCGAACATCTTGAATAGTTCCATTTGAACCATATGCTCTTGTGATATCAGCAACTACAGAAGAGTAAGATCAGTTCAGAGCCATTCACTGATAAAGAGAGGCTTATAAAGGATGGAAGACAGGAAACACCAGTAAGGAGGAGTATTCTGCACTGATCCACACCTGCAGGGAGTGAACTAGGAAAGCCAAGGCTGTGACTGAACTCCAACTGGCTACATGAATCAAGGGCAATAAAAAGTCCTTCTTCAGATATGTGGGGAGTCGGAAGAAAAACAAGGGCATCACTGGACCCCTGCTAAACCAACTGGGACAGCTGACTACCAACACCCAGAAAAAAGCCAATCTGCTTAATGATTAATTTGCATCAGTTTTTCAACAGCCCAAAGGGACCATCCTTCCTAACATGATGTGGGATGATCAGGGTGAGGGTGAATATATGCCCACTATTGGGATCTTGTGAGGGAGGATCTTGAGAGGTTGGACCCCCACAAAACAACTGGTTCGGATAGATTGCACCCAAGAGTGATAAAGGAAAAGGCAGACATCATAGCACAGCCACTGGCAAGGATATTTGAGAGCTTGGGGCACTCAGGTGAAGTACCTGAAGATGTACAGGCTCAGGGATGACTTGGTGGCAGCCTATAAGTACATAAGGGATGTGCATCAGGTTCTGGGGGAATGCCTGTTTACCAGAGCACCCCAAAGGACGACAAGTTCCAATGGTCATAAACTCCTGCAAGATTATTTTAGGCTGAACATAAGGAAATCTTCTTTATTATCCGAGCCCCAAAGGCCTGGAACAGACTCCCCTGAGAGGTGGTACAAGCACCTACTCTGGACACTTTCAAGAAGCATTTGCACACTTATCTTGCTGGGATCCTTTTTTTCCCAGCTGACTTCCTGCCCCTTGGGCAGGGGGCTGGACCAGATGATTATATGAGGTTCTTTCCAGCCCTAATGTCTATGAAATCTATGCAACCTATGATAACAAAGTACTGTTCTGAAATGAAATGCATGCAGACATGGAAGATGAGAACACATGACTGTATGAATAAGTGTACCAAGATTACTCAATGCAGGTGTGAGATCTTGTTCTTTGTGCAGGTGTTCAGTGAATTAGCATGCTTCCATTTGAAGGCTGTGAAATCTGAATTACTTTTTCTCTCTCTCTCATTTATGCTGTTACCATGTTTTTAACATTTCACATTTGCTTTCTGGGCAGATTGCATTTGTCTTTCTATTACTATTACTGACACAGCCTTCTTATTTTAGAGTCTTACTCATTCTCAGTAGCAAATACTTGGCACTTGGCCCTAGCTTGACAGAAAATGCATCTCTTGCACTATCTAGGTTAAAGAAACTTGAAATATTGATAGTGACTTCTATCATCATTACTAATATGTGAAGTAAAATATATTCTTTTCTTGATGTGTATTTCTAACTCCCAACAGCACTAATGAGTTCTACACCTTCAACAAGAGAACACTATATCACTATGAATAGAGATGAGGGTAAACTAACATCATGAGGGTTACTGAGCAATCTGAAATACAGAGACACTGAAAATGGATTGATTTTCATATTGGGAGATAAAACTGAGATATGCAAATGTTGTTTTATAATCTAATTTACTTGAAAATATATCTATACTCTGTTGGCTAATTTGGAACTCAGAAATCAGCATACTAGCAATTTATATTAGATCACTGTGCTAGCAATCTATACTATATACCTGTAATCCACATAAACTGTCTATGTTTTACAGTGATAGATATTATAGAAATTGAACAGAGACCTGTTATATTAGTCTAAAGGACAAATTAATCCCAGATGCAGAGAGAGAGACTCCATTAATCCATGGAGTTGCACTAGAGATAATTTTGACCTGTATATTTAATCTTTCCACACATATTCATTTGTTTGCTGTATTATAACAATACATAGAATATATATATAGCGTTTTCATCTGTAGATCTCAGAGCACTTTGAAAATATGGGGAGAAAATAGGATTACATTTTTCCAATTCAGAAATGTCTGTGAAAAAAGTGAAAAAGTGGGCAGATGTAAACCTGATGATCTCCAACACCAACAAATGTAAGGTATTCGACCTTGGGGAAAAAAAACCAAAACCTGCAACATGCTTATAGGCTTAGCAGTGCTATGCTCACTAGCACCAAGGCCAAAAGAGAGTTGGGGTCATGATTGACCACAAGATGAACACGAGCCACCAATGTGATGTTGCAGCCACTAAAGCAAACCAAACTCTGGCTTGCACCCATAGATGCTTCTCAAGTAAATTTCAGGATGTCATCCTCCCACTGTACTGCATCCAATTCTGGACTTTGCAATTCAGGAGGGATGTGGAGAAGCTTCAGAGAGTCCAGAGGAGAACCACATGCATGATCAGAGGGCAGGAGAATGGGCCTTATAAAGAGAGGCTGAGAGACATGGGAGTCCTCAGCTTGGAAAAGCACAGGCTCAGGGGTGACCTTGTGACTCCCTATAAGTACATCAGGGATGTGCATCAGGATCTGTGGGAACATCTGTTCACTAGGGTGCTCAAAGGGATGACAAGGACCAGTGGTTACAACCTTCTCCAAGACCATTTTAGGCTGGACATAAGGAAATACTTCTTTACTGTCCAAGACCCAAAGGCCTGGAATAGGATCCCTACAGAGATGGTGCAAGTACCTACTTGGGACTCCTTTAAGAAGCATTTGGACAGTTATCTTGTTGGGATCCTTTTACACTAGCTGACTTCTTGCCCTTGGGACAGGGGGCTGGACTTGATAATCTCACAAGGTCCCTTCTAGCCCTAATGTCTATAAAATCTATTAAATCATTTTTTTTCCTGTTCCTGCTGCTATTGTGTATACATTATTTTTATTTTATTGTTGTCACACTAGAGAATTTAAGATAATTAACCAGATTACAAAGTAAATGTGAAGCAGAACCAAGAATAAAACTTAGGTCTCCTTGTTCTCATCTGGATCAAGCTGGCTCCTGAAATCCGCACTTCCAGATGCATAAGCCTGATGCCGATTAAAACTATCACAGAACTGGAGCTAATTAGACTTTATTTGTCTGTCATGTACTACTCAAAACCCATGTGGGATAGTGATCTCCAGATTGGGCAACAAAGATGATGCTGGGGGATCACACAAGTCTGCCAGAAAGGGATAAAAGGCAGTGAAGCTTAAAATGGCTTGTAGAGGAGAGATTTGTAATGGCAAATTCTTCTGGCGAAGCTATTGTCGATTAACAGCCAGAGGTGCTTGGTTTGTCATTCATACTCACATTAATTCAAGAGACAACACAACATAGCAGATTTTATTATTTTACAATTACAATTTCAATTTTTAACAATGGTCCAGGGTGTAACTTCATTCTACAGGGAGTATATTCCTTAAGGGCTTAAAAATATAAAATATAAACTACAAAATGCCATGGTAAAGATGATACAGATGAAATATAAACACACACTGTGAGAAATATATAAAAATGCAACATGTGTTGCCCTGAGGGGTCAGACCAATGCTCAGGATCTCAATATTACATTGTTAAACAGGAGGGTGTGGTGTACAATTGCACATATACAAACACACGAAGCAATTAGGTACATACACACACACACACACTACCAGCTCAGGCACATACACATCCAAACCAGCCTAGGCACATATGCATACCTATCACCAATTCAGGCACATACACTATACACCCCAAATATTAGACACAGATCACTAATTCATATATCATGCACACAATGCCATATATACATGTACATATATACACATATACACATACACACACACACACACACACACACACACACACACTAGCAACTCAGATACACACACACTCAAAATAACCAGTCTAGGTTCATGCACACCTATCACCAGTTTAAGCCCATACACACTACACACACCAAATTTAGACAGAATCAGTTACCAACACGTGCACATCCAATACACATACATGGATTACTAATTCATATACCACACACACATAATGATATCTATATATGTGTGTGTGTATTTATATATATATATATATATATATATATATATGTATGTGT
>NW_017729029.1:26925075-26944097 GCF_001723915.1 Gavialis gangeticus | reverse complement strand
AAGAAGAGAGAATGAGGCTGGAATTTAAGATTGGGAAGGGACCGGGATTCAGTAAATCATGACCCAACTCGGGGTTGCAAATGACAGTGGTTTTATTGAATGGAAGAGATGGTGACACAATGTCTTATTGGTTCCATTGTACCCACACACACACACATTGCCACACCAACCCACCCACCCACACACACACAATGATAGCAAGGGTTAGAGAGGTTTGGTGCAGGGGCTGAAGTTCATAGTTCACAGTTTCATAGTTAGTAGGGTCGGAAGGGACCTGAGCAGATCATCAAGTCCAACCCCCTGCCATGGCAGAAAAAAGTACTGGGGTCAAACAACTCCAGCAAGGTGTTCATCTAACCTTCTCTTAAAGACCCCCAGGGTAGGAGCCAGCACCACTTCACTTGGAATTTGGTTCCAGATCCCAGCTGCCCCGACAGTGAAGTAGAACCTCCTGATGTCTAGTCTGAATCTACTTTCTGCCAGCTTGCAACTATTATTTCTAGCCACTCCTGGTAGTGCTTGGGGAAACAGGGACCTCCCCAATGCCTGCTGGTCCCCTCTGATTAGTTTGTAACAGGCAACTAGATCCCCCCTCAGCCTTCTTTTGTGGAAGCTGAACAGGTTCAGGTCCCTTAGCCTCTCCTCCTAGGGCATGCCCTGCTGCCCCAGATCATGTGAGTGGCCCTCCTCTAAACCCTCTCTGTGTTGTTCACATCCTTCTTGAAGTGCAGCGCCCAGAACTGGACTCAGTACTCTAGCTGTGGCCTGACCAGTGCTGCATAGAGGGGGAGTATCACCTCCTTGGACCTGCTTGAGATGCATCTGTGCATGCATGACAAGGTGTGGTTAGCCTTTCTGACTGCATCCCCAGACTGCCGGCCCATGTTCATCTTGGCATCAATGATGACTCCAGGTTCCTTTTCTGCCTCTGTACTGATGAGAAGGGAGTTCCCCAGCCTGTAACTACAGTGCTGGTTCTTCCTCCCCAGATGCATCACCTTGCACTTGTCAGTGTTGAATCCCATCCTATTTTATCCGCCCACCCCTGTAACCTAGCTAGGTCCGATTGTAGCCTGTTCCTCCCATCTAGCATTCCCACATCCCCTCACATCTTACTGTCATCAGAAAATTTGAACAGGGTGCTTTTTATCCCCTTGTCCAAGTCAATGATGAAGATGTGGAACAGTGCAGGCCCAAGGACCAAGACCTGCGGAACCCCACTGCCCACATCCCTCCAGCTCAATAATGACCCATCCACCACCACTCTCTTGGTGCAGCCCTCTACCCAGTTAGTGACCCATTTGACTGTGTAGGAGTTGGCACCACAGTCCCCTAGTTTTTTAATGAGAATGGGGTGAGAGACAGTGTCAAAGGCCTTCCTAAAGTCCAGAAAGACCACGTCCACTGCTACCCCTGCATCTAAGGATTTTGTGACCTGGTCATAGAAGGCCACCAGGTTGATCTGACAGGACCTGCCTCTAATGAATCTGTGTTAGTTGCCCCTAAGCATAACCTCCTCCACTGGCCCCTCGTGAACATGTGCCAGGATAATTCTCTGAAAAAGCTTACCCAGGATCGAGGTAAGACTAACTGACCTATAGTTTCCCGGGTCCTCCTTCCTCCTTTTTTTGGGGATGGGAACCACGTTGGCCCTCTTCCAGTCCTCTGGCACCACACCAGAGGACCACAAGTGCTCGTAAAGCCATGCCAGGGGTCCCACAATGACCTCAGCTAATTCCTTCAGCACTCTGGGGTGGAGATCATCAGGACCAGCTGATTTAAATATATTCAGTCCCTCCAGAAGTTTCTTGACCAAATCCTCACTGACACTTGGCCTGGGTGCACCTCCCTTCGGGCCTGAGGGGGACCCAGTGGGGGGGCTGATCTGGCCCCTCCTCAGGAAAATGGAGGCAAAGCAGTTGTTAAATAGGTTAGCGTTGTCATCTGGTGTGATGACCAAATTTCCTAGCGTGTCTTGCAGGGGCCTCATGTTACCCGGTACCTTCTTTTTGCCCCATATGTATTTAAAAAAGGACTTCCTGTTGTCCTTGATCCGGGTAGCTAGTCCCAGTTCCATCTCTGCCTTGGCATTCCTGACCACCCCTCCTGCAGCCCCAAGCAACCGCAGTGTATTACTCCCTGGTAATGGCTCCTCCCTTCCATTGGGTGTATGACTCCCTTTTAGCAAGGAGGCTTTCCCAGAGGCTTTTGGTGAGCCATGGGGGCTTTCGCAGCCTTCTTCCTGCTTCGATCCATGTTGGGATTACCTCCCTTTGGGCTTGGAGGATCATCTCCTTAAGGAGAGAACACTCTTCTTAGACACCCGACTCCCCTTCCCTCTGGGACCTCAGTGCCTCCCCAACTATTCTTCTTTGCTCATTGAAGTCTGCCTTCCTGAAGTCTAGGGCTGCTGCCTTGCTGCAGGCTTTTGCCACCTTGTGCTGGATGGTGAATTCTGGCAGGCAATGATCGCTGTCACCCAGGTGGTCAAGCACCCACAGCCCCCTCAACAGGTCATCGACTGTGGCCAGCACCAGATCCAACAGGGCTTCTCCTCTGGTGGGGATGTGCACCTCCTGGGTTAGATAGAGGTCCTGCATTTCAGCTAGAAACCTATGTGAGCAGTCAGACCTGGCTGACTGGTCTTCCCAGAAGATGTCTGGAAAGTTTAGGTCACCAATGATGACCACGTCCTTTGACCTAATTACCTCCATGAGCTCACTTAAGAATTCCTGGTCTAGCTCTTCCCCTTGGCTGGGTGGTCTGTAGTAGACCCCCACCGTTAAATCTCTTTCCCCTCAACTGTCTTGTATTCTAACCCAGAGCACTTCAGAGTGTCCCTCCTCTGATTCTTTGCTAATTGATGAGGATGTGTATTCCTCCTCAATATAGAGTGCCACACGCCCACCTTTCCTCCCTGTCCTGTCCCTCCTGTACAGCCTATAGCCCTTGATATTCACCACCCAGTCATGCGTTGGGTCCCACAATTTTTCTGTGAGCCCTACTATGTCTGGGTTTGTGTCAGCTAGCAGGAAGGTAAGATCCTCCTGTTTGTTTCCCATACTATGAACATTTGTGTAGAGGCATTTGAGGCCTCCTGAGGATGTGTGTACTGGCCCACTAATCTCAGCATTGCCCTGGCCACTGTTGCTTACCTGGGTATTTGTTCTGCTCATCAGTCTAGGCTGGGCTGTACTTGTGGGTGCTGCTTAGTTTAGTGGTCCAAGGCTTCCTCCACCCTCATCTTCCCTTTCCCCTTCTTTCCCAGTTCACTGAAGTCCAGGAGAAGAGATAGAGACAGAGAGAGATTTCAAATTGTAGATGGAGGTGTGCAGGTAATATCTACCTATCCAGAGGCTGGAAAGGGGTCCTGGTCCAGTAGATGTTGTCCAGAGAGGGGTCTCCGGCAGGGCCTCTGGGTGGATAGGTGATGTGGCATGGTGCTGGTTCAGATGGAGAGGGCATCCCACTGGGTCTGTCTTCACTGCCCCTTTTTATAGGGGCAGACCTTGTGTGACCCGAGTGACAGGAGGCATGCTCAGGCAAGGGTCAGCCCCTGGCATACTGAGCAAGTGTGCTCCATGCAGAGATGTGCATGCAGGGTCTTTTGTCTTTCAAATGCTGGGTTCTTGTCTCTGTTCCTGGGTAAGGTCCATGGTTCCTGGATGAATCAATGCGAGGTGATGGCCCAGTAATTAAAGGCCATTCAGTAGAGGCCTGCTACCATTGTATTTCAATCATTCCCAATCATTCTCATTCATCCAGGTACCAATTTACATGGGAGGGGTACGTGACTCATACAGTTGCAACATGGGATGCCCAGGCAGAAGACGCAAGGTGGAGGCTTGACATGTAAAATGGAAACTTGACATGACTTTGGTTTACTTACAAACATAGGCCTAAACCATACAATATCCATATGAAACAATACAAATCAATACAAAAATGATAATAATACAATATACAACAGTAAAAATCAACACAAACCTAAAAATTATACAGTATAAAACAGTAGATATCCAAAACTAAAAACTTGCTACCAAAATAAAAATGTTAAAGCTTATCTTACTTCTTAGCTTACTTATACTTATCTAGGGAATAGGGAGGGAGAGAAAGCATCAGAAATGGTTGGGGAAGGGGAGGGAATGTATTTTAAAATAAATTTAAGAAAAAGAAAATCTCAGGGTTTTGCTACACGTGAGGCAGTGAGGATCAAAGGCTACTGGGTACAGTAAGTGAGTTAAGTAAGCACAGGATATATTTACAGTCTTTGAAGTGGATATTTTAATTCTTTTGTTTTCTTTAGTGACAATGAGCTTAATTTATATGTAGATGTAGTTTCTAGGTTTCTTCTGCAGAAAGCCACTTCAGCTTTCTGGCTTTCTCTGAGTCTTGCCACACCCTTGCAATGATTGTTCTAGGTCTCTGCCAATACTGAGAAAGAAAAATAAATGCACAAAATGGTGGGGAAGGGTGCAGGCAAGAAGGGGCTTCTGTTATATCAATGTCCAGAAAGGAAATGTACAAAGTGGGCTTTCTGCTACAAGGCTAGGGACATAAATTAAACATACACCAGTTTAAATTATCAGAAACTGGTTTAAACCTGTAACAAAACAAGCTCAGTGCTCATAAACCAGCTTCAAAATAACTGAAACTCGTCCCAGGCCTCTTCCTGTTTCAAGTTAAATCACAGTCCCCCAACATCCCAGCATGTTTTGTAGCCCTGGGCTGGGCTGGGCTGTCTGCTCCATATAGTAGGGCTGGCCCTGATGCTCTACTTCCTAGCTGGAACAATGAGGGATGGCTGACAAAGGGGTTTGTGGGGGCAAGCCCAACTGGGAATGCAGCACAGTCTATGGGGGCAGAGGGGTATGAGGCCAGGGATGGGGGTTAAACACCCCTGTCCCCTCTCAAACCTACTGCTGGCTGCAACTGTAACAACAAATACAAGGCACCTGGAAGCGGGAAGTAAAAGTGATTAGCAATCCTGCAGAGCCTTATGTTTTAAATATTTTTGGAGACATGAGGCAATTGGTTTTAACTTTTGGAATGTGGGGAAGTAATGAGAAATATAAATGCTGTAACATTTCTTTAGAAAACTATACGGACCATAATTCACCGATGTACTATGTCAGTAATGACACAATATTTACTCTAATAGTTTATATACCTTTCATTTGACTGTAACAAGATGTGAAAACTTCAGTCCATGTAATTGCCCTTATTTTTTGACCTTTCTGACTATGGTTCCACACATATGTGATTTTACTTTTGTTTCTTCACTTTGGCTTTAATTCCCTATAGCACCATGACACTTAAGTGTGGGCTGTATATTGGATGCAGTGATATTCACAAAATACCTTGAAAGGTAAACATGGGGGTTTGTTTGGTGGCATAATTAGACAAATAATTTCCTTCAAAAGGTTGGGGAGAGGAGGGGAAATGGGGAGAATACTGTATACCTGCCTGACAGCACATCAGCATAACACAGCTAAAAGCTCTGTCGGGGTGGGGAATTATTTTGTGTGGAGGGCCGCTAACCAAGTTTTGGCAAGTGATTGAGGTAGTGAGGTAGCCTCACCCCCTGACAGGTGCCCCACCCCCTGGTCACAATCTTGGGATCAGAAGTCCCACCCCCTAGCCCCTGACCTTTGCCACCAGAAATCCCACTCCTTGCCCCCCAGAAATACTCCTTTTATAAAAGGAGTTTTGCCATCTCTGAACCAGAAAAATACCAAATTACATTCTAAAAATCAAACATGCACTACAGCATTCATTGATTTCATTATTTTTTTTTTCTGATTTAGATGTTTGTTTAGTATACATAGAGGTGATAGTTTAATAGCTTTAAATGGGTCTAATAGCTTCAAATGAAGTCTAACTCTTGTATATTGTGGGAGGGTGGAGGTGGGAAGGTGGGTATAGGTTTGTGGGTATGTGGCATGTGTGTGTGAGTTGTCAGGGTGTGGATAGGTATGGGGGGTGTGGATGTGGGTGGGTAGGGGTTTTGTGGAGGGCTGTGAGTATGTGGGGAAAGGGTGGCTGGGAATGGTTGTGACTTGTGTGGAGGGGAGGATTTGTCTACAGCCTGCCTCAGCCCACCATGGCAGGCAGAGCCCCCACCAGCACTACTGCAAACCCAGGCTCTATGCTCCTGCCACTCCTGACCCCAGGGCTCTGGCATGCGATCCGTGCTCCTGCTTGCTCCCCATCTATACCACTGCTGCCCTTCTCCTGTCGCTTCATCCCTCCCTGCTGATGCTCTGGCACCACATCCCAGCTCCTTCTACAGTGCCAGTGCTGCATCTGGGAACCATGTGGTGCCAGAACTTGGCAAGCAGGGGGGAAGTGAGGAATTGGCTGTGGCATGAGGAGGGAAGGGGCAGAGAGTGGGCACATGGAGTACAGTAACAGCCTGGTGAGAGCACGGGGCCCATGCTGGTTCACCGGGGCCAGTGCCAGTGCCAGTGTAGCCCAGAGCAGGGTGGCAGAAGCATGGGGCTGGGCTGCCAGGGATTTATGGAGCCAGGTTGCATTGCTCATGCAGGGAGAGGAGGGAACCAGCCTAACTCCATAGAGCCCCTAGCAGCCCAGGCCCATGTCCATGCCACCCTGCTCTAGCCCCTGCTGGTGCTGGCCCCAGTGCACTGGTGTGGGCCCTGTGCTCCCACCTGGCTGCCATTGCATTCTACGTACCTACTTGCTGCCCCTTCCCCCTGATTGCCACAGCCATTTCACCTTTCCCCCCACTCCACCTACCAACCAGCCACTCCAGCACCACATGGTCCCCAGATGCAGAGCTGGGACCACAGAAGCTGACCTGGCTGGCCCTCAGGACTGGGCTGATCACTTGCAGTCCTCCCCTGCATCCCACCCCCACTTACTTTATTGGTATTTCCCGTGGTGCAAGGAACAGCCCCAGGTCAGAAGCCTCCAGAAGTCCCTGTTAGGCAGGGGCTCCCAGCTTGGGCTCAGGGTATGGGAGGGCTGAAGGTGGGGGGCAGGGCAGGGCTGGATTTGCTTCTGCAGCTGCATGATCCTGGCAGCTGCTCACCCTGGGTCCTACTGCCCCTGGCTCCTGTCATCTTTGTCAGGCGACCAGGGGCAGATAAATATTAATTTTCTAGATTTTTAGGGGCCCTGCCAGCTGGACAGAATGGCCTAATGGGCTGAATCTGACCAATGGGTCATATTTTGCCTGCCCCTGAGCTGTGTCAAAAGAGTATGTTGGCAGAAGTGCTCCTGCTGGTATGGCTACATTCCCTTCCTGAACAACAACAAAAAAAGCTAAGCTAGCAATGCATGCTTCTCTAGCCATTGCTATGGCCACCCTCACCCACATAGTTCTAATTAAGTAGCTATACCAGAAGGATTGTGTAGTTCTAGCCAAGTCTGAGTGTTCTTTTCTACACAAAAAGGTACTTGGAGAAGAGGTACTTAATTCAGAGGTACTTTTCCTTAGGTTCTGAGGAAGCCTGCCATAGCAGACAGGTTTTGGTTTTTTAAGGGAACTAACTCAAATAAAAAGGTTTGCCCTATGTACTCAGAAAAAATTGAAAGATGAAGCAGGACAGAATACTAAACTGGTATCCCTCTTGACTACCTAAGAGGCTAGAATTTTAAGGGACAAGTTCCAAGCTCATTTGTCAGTTAAGCTTTTAAAGAATCCACCCTAACTCATGGCATGAGTACTTCTGTGTCCAATGTGCTGCCACAACCATGTTTCCACAGAGGATTTCTAAATGTTTTACAAGACTTCATTAATTAAAATGCACAACAACTTTTTGTGAAGCATGATCACTAGTTTCTAGGTAAATATACAACAGTATAAAGAACCTGTCTTAATTACCTACAGACGATGGAACCTCAAGGACAGAGATAAGAATATAATTTGATTTCTATTCTGACTGAGCCCTTGTAAATGTGATAGGGATTTAGTCCTTCAGGGTTGCATTTTATGCCCCCTAAGCTGAAATGGTGGGTTTTATTTTTTTCCATCACTGCTTACACCAGGAGTGGGGAAAATACAATCCATGGGTCGGATCCGGCCTGTGAAGCCATTCTATCTGCCCCGTGAGGCCCCTACATTTTTTTAAAATTAAAATCTATTTCTCCTTGGTTCCTGTCACCTTTGACAGGGGCAGTAGGACCCAGGGGAAGCCTGGCAGGCTCCCACAACAGCAGGGCCCCCCTGGCCCCGCCCCCCCAGCCAGGAGCCCCAGCAGGGGCTTCTGGCCTGGGACCATGTGGCTGCCCCAGTGCTGGAACCTGAAGTAAGTGGGGGGGAGGGCAGGGAAGGAGCTGGTGCAGACCGCGGCGAAAAGCGGACCCTCCCCCGCCCCCGACCCATGGCTGGCACTCCCTGCTACAGTTGCTTGTAGCCCATGCAGGGCTGTCCTGAGTGGGCACAGACAGCCCCATGCAGGCTGTGAGCAGCTGCAGTGCAGGGTGCTGGCCATGTGGTGGGGGAGGGGCCCCTTCCCCCCACCCACCATGCTCAGCACCACCTTGTAACTGGACCTGTGCCAGCTTTGGGTTTGCCTGTTGGGGCTGCGCTGTGGCAGCAGCAGCTGCGGCCCCCCGGCTAGCCATGGTGGGCAGCATTTGCTGCTGCTGACCACCCAGAGCTCATGCCACTGTAGTCTGTGGTGAGGCTGCCACTGCTGCCTTTGGGCTGCCCAGCACACAAGCTCCAGGCAGGCAGCAGCAGCAAATGCTGCCTGGCACAGCAAGTGGAGGGGGGTGCAGCTGCTGCCATCACGAGCCCAGAGCTGGTGCGGGGCCCAGGATGGCAGTGGGGGTGGGTTACAAACTGGTGCTGAGCACAGAGAAATGTGTCCCTGCCTCTGCCCCGTGGCTGGCGCCCTCCACTCCCCCCTTTCCCTGCTGGTACAGCCCAGCCCAGCTCCACAGACCCCTGCCAGCCTGCTTTCTGCTCTGGGCCCCACCAGTGCTGGCCCTAGGACATTGCTCCCAAGTTGGTGACCAGGGGGCAGGGCACCTGTCAAGGGGCAGGGCTACCCATGGGGCCCTCAACAACTTGCCAAAACTGGGTAAACAGCCCTTCATCTGAAATAATTGCCTGTCCCTGGCTTACACATCATTGGTCTTATATCTCATGAAATGCTCAGTGCGCTATTCACAGTAAATTACTGCAGGGGTGTGCCACATAACAATCCATCCTGCTAATCTCCATGTACTAAATTACATCAGGGGGTGCCGTACACTGCTAATCCCTGCTAAAGACCAGTGATGTCTATAGCTCACACCTTGCTGATATGTACAGATGACTGAAAGTGGCATTATTTAATTAATTCATTTAATTAAATGTCAATTTATTAATTTTATTAATTTTACATATAATTTTACACAAGTAAATTTTTTGTAATGTTTTACACGAATATCTTATTTTTTATTCTTATTTTATTCTTATTTTCATTTCTATCTTCATTTTTATTCTTATTTTTTATTTTCCTATTTCTGTCATCAAATCAACTTTATTTCATGTGTAAATCCACTTTTTTTATTTCACTCAATCAACTACCCCTACGAACAGGATGCTGAAATTCTCTGAGCACTTATAATATGCACACAAATTTGCACCCTGTGAATTTCTCATATCTATCTTTGCAAACATATTGGAGTGTTGTGGTGTGCTAATTGGAACTCTAATAATGTGCTCCCTGCATTATCTTATAAGCAGTACCAATCCCAGAAGACCTGGACCCCCCCGCAACTTCTGCACCCACATTCCTGTACTGTTGGGGGTCATTGTTCCATTTAATGTTTCCCTTCCATCCCCAGACACTGCTTGCCATGTATCTGTTTAGGTCTCTGTTCCTCCCAAGTCCTGGTTTCTTTAGGCTGTTCTCCATGCTCCACCCATCAAATTCAAATCTACATACCAACCATCCAAGCTCCCCCCAGCCTAACAAGAGATTCTGGCCTTCTGAGTGGACATACCCCCTGCCCCAGGAAACAGGGGAAGACAGACACTTAATTATCACTTCCCCCTTCTCAAAACAGGGTGCTGAAATTCTCTGAGTGCTTATAATATGTGCACAAAACAGTACCCAATGAATTTCTTATTTCTTTGTGCACATATTGGGCATCAAGTTAATATGATCAATGGTAGGTAATGCAGTTTAATGTCGTTGCTGAATTTTACCCCTCATGCACACAAAACAAAGGAAAACCTGTAGACTTCAGCCCTCTCTCATTCTCACTAATTTCCCCACCATAATCATAGCCTGCACCCCCCCGACTAGACACAATCCACTTATGAGACAGACATAAGTCTTGCAATTATTATTTTTTATTTTATTTATAGAAACATTCAACAGTAACTGCTGAACAGTTTAGATTTCAGTGCTGATCAGTCGGTGGCCTACAGAGCACCCTCACTACCTGCAGCAGTCAAAATATCTGTGGCTGGACAATTCTTCACATTGGCTCTCCAACCAGCATTTGCATGCTTATCATAGGGGGCACCACGTCCTGCCTGTCTATGTCTCTGTCTGGCCACTGCCTCCTGCACTTCCTCACACCAGGATTTCTTGAATACCTTCCCCTGGTTTTGCAAATATTGTGCAACATGCAGGCTGCCACAATGAATGTCATAATGTTTTCTCGCTTCACATTGAGCCAACTCCATCTCATGGCCCAATTAGCTGGTGTAAGAAGGCCTGAAAAAGTATTACCCTGCACTGGCACCTTTGAAGAAGGTACATCATAGCCTGCATTACATTCAGTAGCAGTATCTCTGCATTCTTGAGTGCCTCCATTTTCTGGTTGAACACCCCCAGGGTGACCAGAAGCATCTGGTTCTGCTCACAGATTCCATCAGGATTAATCAAAGCCATATTGTTATGCAGGACACAACAGTTACTGTTTCACTTAGAGCACCACCTGCTTGTGCCAAGGGGGTTGAATAGGTACGGCTGTTAAATAGGGTCATTTTCAGCCCTGATCTTCGCATTTCAATTCCTGCACACCTCAATTTCCTGAAACTGCCTCTCTTCTAAAAACACGGTGTGTCTGATGACCCCAGAAACCCATGATCCACCCAGGGCTGCAGATAATAGTATTTAGCATTTAGCGTAACAATGAATAGACCCACCATGAAGTATCACCCCAGCAAACATACCCAATCTGGCAGAAGCTGGGGAAGAAATGTGAGTGTGAAGTCCCCATGCTCTTTTTGAATAGTTTGCATTAACACATCAAGACTATGCCAGACATCAAGGCACCAGAACCACCAAGTAATATTGCAGTCACAAATATCCAAACACTCTCTACACCCAGTTTTTGGCAAAAAGGCAGGTGCTGACCAGAACACTGAAACAGCCAAACTCTGAATTAAGAGTTGTTGAATACAGACATTAGCATTAACAGCATTATTAGAAGCACATTTGAGCAATTGATAAGTCAGGCAGTGTTGCTGGGAGCGAGTGAGAATGTGTGTTTGAAGGGACAGCTGCAGTCCATTCAAGTGGCATTGCAAGCTGCCAGGCAAAGAATTTTGGGTGTGTGCGGCAGTGAGCCATGAACAACTATCCTTCTGGACAATGGGTGATTTGGGGAACAATCTGTGGCATGCTATGGATGTCACAGCTGTTCATTAGGAAAGGTCACATGAACAGATATCCATGAGCATCAGTACTGAGACACAATTCATACCTGCATACCTGGTATATATATTGAAAGTCAGACCTACATGAAAAGGATACATACATGTGTCTATATAACTGTTCTCAGCTGGGGGCAAAAATCATCTTGAGATTATGGTTAGAGTATAGGTGACACAAAGAGCAGGCACTGGGAGGTGTATGTGCCCCCCCTAAGATTGCCCCCTGTGACAGGAGTGCCACTATTGGAGCCTCTCCGGGTATGGCTCCGCCCTCCTGTAATGGGCCAACCGCCTGCTTACTTGCCTGCCACGCCTTGATCTTATATAATTAATAGATTGCTGTAATTAGTGGGAGGCTGCCCATTTATATGCGCCCCGATGACAGGGGGCACTATCTGCGGCTCCTTTTCCTCCCCTACACCACAGCCCAAGCCTCGCAGGTGGTGCTGGTGTAATCTGACTCTGGCCCTTTTATGTCTCGGCCTTCTTTTTGCCCTCAGGGCTCCTCACCACCCCTCTGCCCTCTTGGGGCTCCTGTGCCCTCTCAGGGCTCCTCGCCACCCCTCTGCACCCTTGGGGCTCCTCTGCACCCTCGGGGCTCCTCACCGCCCCTCTGCACCCTCGGGGCCCCTCTGCACCCTCGGGGCTCCTCGCCACCCCTCTGCACCCTCGGGGTCCCTCAGCCACTCTCGGGGCTCCTCACCGCCCCTCTACACTCTTGGGGTCCCTCGGCCACTCTCGGGGCTCCTCACCGCCCTGCTGCACTCTCGGGGCTCCTCACCACCCCTCTGCACTCTTGGGGTCCCTCTGCCACTCTTGGGGCTCCTCGATGCCCCTCTACACTCTCGGGGCTCCTCGCCGCCCCTCTGCCACTCTCGAGGCTAGGCTAATCCACCCCACAACAAAATGCACCTTCTTCAGTGCCAGGAACCCCCACGCTACTGGGGGAGTCCCTATGAGGCCTCCTCCACCCCTTATAGCCTCACCCAGTCCTCCGGCTAAACAGTAAACACAAACACAAAGCCCCCGGGCTATAACATAAAGCTAAAACCGTCCGGTCAGAATCCCTACCAGGCAAAATATTCCAGCTCATGGCAGCAACCCACGGATACTCATGCAGCCAAACTTTGGCCTTCTCTCCGCACTGGCTGAGCTCCTCACTCCTTGGCTGCCAGGGTTTAAGAAGGGCTAAGCCCTGCCTCTTCCTGTCAGGGGGTTTCGCCGGTTGCCCCAGCAACCAGCACATGTGCTGCCCTGGTGACTGGCAGCTGTGCCTCCCCCTTCTCACCTCTAGGGACCTCTCTTGAGCTGCCCCTGTTCTCAGCACAGGGCACCTAAGTGCTCTGTGACACCCCACCCCCAAGATTGATGGCAGGGGAATGGGAGATGACAGCTGATGCCTCCCTGAGAATGTGGGGGTACTGAGAGAAGTGTCAGTGGACCCTGCCCCCCGGTCAGCAATCAGCCACTGAGGTACCAGATGATCTTCATTTGAGAGTGTTGAAGGAGTTGGACAAAGTCATTGTGGAATCCCTGGTGAAACTTTTCCACCACTCATGGAACTCTGGAGAAGTCTCTGAGGAGTGGAAGAGGGCCAATGTTGTGCTCATCCTTGACTTCCAAAAGGCTTTTGATCTAGTATCCCACAATGTCCTTGTGAGAAATTTGGAAGATTGTGGGCTTAACTCCAAGACAGTCAGGTAGGTGAGAAGCTGGTGCAATCACCTACCCTGGGAATCTTGAAGGGGAGACTAGACAGTCACCTTCCTGTGGTCACCTGACCCCCAGATATCTTTCCTGCTTAGTGCAGGGGGCAGGACCCGGTGATCTTCAAAGGTCCCTTCTGGCCTTACTATCTATGAATCCTGAGTGAGTCGCCAGTCACAACCTGATGAATATTTAATTTATTTATACAAAAAATAAATAAAAACAGTAAGAGAAATGGCCAAATCTAGCCCACTGGTTACAACATGCACCTGGGACATGGAAAAGCAGTACAGGAGGTATGTGAATCTAGGTCATCCACAACCCCAGGGAGTTACTGAATTGTGCATTCTGTCTCATTTTCTTTGTTACACTATTTCAAAAAGTCTGAGTTACTTTCTAATACAGAAGGAGAAATTTTTTTAAAATCAAGAATTTTATTGAGAAAGAAAACCATACGTTATCAGCTCTACTTTAACTCCTTTTCCCTACCGTATGTGTATTGCCTAGTGAGAGATTGAACAACATTGTACAATATTTCTTTGAAAAATATGTTACTATCTTATATGTACAAGGGATCTCCAGCACTTCCTACAGTGGGATATGGATTGCAATCAACAAGTCTGCATTTTTACAGGGGTGAACACAAGAATGCCTACTTACCAGAACCATTTAAATCACAACCAATTTACAAAAGGACTAGGTGGGAAAGATGTTTGAGTGAAGAACAGTAGTATACAAAACCAAGTTTCCCTGTAGCAGGGCAAATCCCGTCTTTCTTATAAATAAAATTTTTATGGTTACTGTAATAATCACTCCAGAAGCATAGAGCAGTAAGCAGAAGCTTACTGGTGTTTGCTAGATGATTCTCAGTGTTGTTATGACACCACAACAATAAGAATGTTTTATGACCAAAAGAGGGATTACATTGCAGTGATACAACGTTCACTAGAATCAACATGAAGTTTCCCCTGGAATGAGTGAGATTCTAGAAGCCCAGTAAGTCTGTCTGGGTGCACTACTTTAAAGTTTATTGGGGAAATCTTAGCTACACTGAAATCAGTGGGAGAACTCCTATTAAATTCAGTAGAGCCAGGATTTTGCCTTAAATGTAACAACATTTAAAAGAGACAAAAGGCTCTTCAGCTTGAGGTTAAATTAAATGCTAGCCAGAGCATCTCAGAATATGGTTTAGATTACTACAACAATCAGTCAGTAGTAAAACTGGTGCTAGTTTCTCATCAAAATTGGTCTCTAACAACATATGTTAGACTTAAACTTAAATGGCTATATAAAACATTGTTCATGTCTCCCGTGTCATCACCTATAGCGCAACAGTTCATGTTATTAAGTTGCAGTGAATTGTTGCTATTCACAAAACTATATATATCTGTATCTACACATTTTTTCTAATGTCCAATTAAAATATTAAATGAAACAAAGCTATACTTTAAGCTCTTATTACATTGCAGATGTGTTATATGCTGATATTAGTGATCACTGAAAAAAGATAAAGGACAGGGACACAAAAATACAAGTAAGCTCCCTTCCTGACTTTACAGTTCTTGTGCTCAAAGGAAATCTTCTCAACACTCTTGCAAGATGAGCATGGGAGCAGAAATTAATTAGCCGATTAGACACTATCAGAGACTTACCATACAACTTTACAAGGTATATCCTTTTATACCTATTATAATGCTTTCCATTATAAGGCTCAGCTGCCTGTATACAAATGCCAGGAGGAAAAGGACCTGGCCCTTCTCCTGAATGACAAAGATGACAATCTCATAGGGATAATGGAGACCTGGTGGGACTCCACCTATGACTGGTCCATAGGTATAGGAGGATATGCACTGTACAGGAGAGACCATGTTGAGAAGATGGGTGGGGATGTGGCTGTCTACATGAAGGAGCAGTACACTTCCCTTCAAACAAAGTTCAGCAACCAAGGAGGGTGCCTTGAGACACTCTGGGTTAAAATATGGGGAGAACATGGGGAAAGCCATATAATTGTAGGAGTCTATTACAGACCTCCCAAACAAGAGGAAAAGCTTGATCTTGAATTCAATAGGGAACTGGCCAAGGCTGCATGCTCCTGATGCATGGTTGTCATGGGTGACTTCAGCCTCCCTAACATCTCATGGAAAGAGCATATGGCCAAATTTGACCAGTCATGTAGCTTCGTCACTTGCAATGATGAGCTCTACCTAATGAGAATGGTTGTGGTGCTTGGGAGAGGTACTGTAAAACTGGAAAAGAGCCAATGTGGTCCCAATCTCCAAGAAAGGAAGGAAGAAAGATCCAGGGAATTATAGGCCAATCAGTCTGACATCCATCCCTGGAAAGATCCTGGAAAAGATCAAAGGTTCCATCAACAACAGTCTAATGGAAGGCAACTTTCTGAGTGCCAGCCAACATGGCTTCATTCCTGGAAGGTCTTGGTTGACCAACCTTGTCTCCTATGACCAGGCAATGCACTGCCTAGACAAGAGAGAAGAGGGTGATGTCATTTATCTGGATTTCAAGAAAGACTTTGACTTGGTCTCCCATGATGTCCTCATAGTTAAACTGAGGAACTGTGGCCTCAAACATCTCATAGTCTGATAGATGGGAAACTAGCTCTGGTGTCAGACCCAAAGAGTAATAGTTGATGGAAGCAAATCAATGTGGTGCAAGGCAACCAGTAGTGTCCCTCAGGGCTCAGTACTTAGGCCAGTAGTCTTCAACATTTTCATTAATGATCTGGATTTGGGCATCAAATGTGCACTGGTGAAAATTTGCAGATGATAGTAAACTATGGGGGAAGGCGGTCATAAAGGAGGACAGGCTGGGGATACAGACCAACCTGGACAGGCTTGCAAGGTGGGAAGACCAAAACCTGATGAAATTCAATGCAGAGAAGTTCAGGGAGCGAGACCTTGGGAGGAAAAAACAGCATCATACTTATAGGCTTGGCAGTGCTATGCTCATTAGTATCATGACCAGAAGATACTTGGGAGTCTTGATTGACCACAAGATGAACATGTGCCACCAATGTGATACTGTAGCTGGCAAAGAAAACCAAATAGTGGCATATAGCCTGTCATGGGATGGGGTCCTCAAGGATGGCGGTGTTACCCCTAAGGCCCCTTGACTGAGCCAATACAGCCTGCCGGGCACCCTCTATTCTTGCCCACCACGTCTTGATGGATTTATGATATAGGGAGGCTGCCTTCATGTCCCACTGGAAATGGTCCTAATGAATTTCCTCGACCTGATGGGTTCCTGGACCCCTTGTGGGTCCCGTTCCAAAATAGAAATCACAGGACACCCCAGCCTTATGGACTATATGCATGGCTCCAACCATCCCCTTACCACACCCCAAGCCTTGCAGATGATACTGGCATTGTTTCGCCTAGGCTTCATTATAATTCGGCCCTTTGTCCTCAATGGGATCTCCACAGCCTTTGTCTCTGTGCCCCTCAGGGCTGGGCTCTCTGCAGCCCAAATGCCATGCCCTCACTGATGCCACAGTCTGTGCACCCCAGATGCCGTGCCCTAGCTGGCGCCAGGGTCCTCATGATGTACTGGACCCCCAATGAGGCCTCCTCCTTCCCCAGATAGCCTTACCCAAATCATCAGTCTTATAAACAGCAAACAAAACACAAGTCCCTGGGCTATAACATAACACATAAGTCCCAACTGTGCTTCACCCCTTTAAAAGGATCAACTTTGCCCCTGGCATTATCAGAGTCTAGACTAGCCCTCAGGCCTCTTCCCATAGCTCCCTCTAGGAGGGCTCCTTCCTGCTTGGCCTCCAGCAGAGAACTGAACTCCCTAGTCCCCATCCTGGCATTTATATGGGCCCAGGGCCCTGCCCCTTGCAGCCAGCTGACCAGGTGTAGGTGCAGGCTAATTTCCTCATTAGCTGGTTGCCATGGCAATCTGCACCTGGGCTCCTGTCTGGCTCTTTGGGCACTTCCCTGGCAGTTTCTGCTCACCTAGAAGAAGGCACTTAAGTGCTCTATGACACACCTCCCTCCTTAAGACCCAAACTCACCAGGGTGTATCTTCATTTTTTGTCACCCCATAATTCTTATTTTTAGGCTACTCATGCTCTTGCCTCCTGACAACTCTGTAACAAGGAGGAGGAGGTTTTCAGGCACCTCCTGCCCACCTTTTCCCCAAGGATGAACCATGTGGGATTTAATGGGAGTTACCCTGCCACGGGTAGTCTCCCCACATTAACTAACCTTGGTAAGATGTAGTTTCAGTCAGTCAGGCCTCCAGCCTTTTAGGGACAATGGGGTCCTCTTACCTTATGCTCTCTCTCTTTTTGAGCCCAGTAGTGGAGCAACCAGCATCTTCTCCCTTCTCCCAGGAAAGTTCCCCTCTATCTGTTGTGGTGTCCGCTCCCCCTCAACTCAGGCTCGGTTCCATCCCACTACTATGTGCCTTATTCTTCCTCTCGGGATCGGTCATGAGATTTCTTGTTTTCTTATGACTCCCTGTAAATCCACGAGCAGTCTCCAAATTTCCCACTGCATTCTTAGGGCTTTTTGGGCATACTCTTCACCCAAAATTCTATTTTGCACTGGCCAGTGGGTCTGCCTCCAGCCCCCATGTACACTTTTATGTAGGCCACACTCCTGACCCTTGCTGAAACTGGGTTCCTTAGGGCCCACCACTTAACTTGGCCTGGGAGGTTGTTAACATACACCCGCAGTCTCCTTCCAGGCCTTTGCTCTCCCCCTTATTTGGGTATTTTTGGCTCAATGGAACCCCCTGCTCCCTTGTTTGGGTATGTAGCCTTCATCTGGGATGGGGTTTGCCTCGATGTGAGGTTTAGTGCCCCTCCTTCACTGTAAGACTTTAAGCCTGGCTCTATTTCCTCTAAGGCCTCCTTTGGTGGTCATCACCTCCTTCTCATCTCTAGCCCTTCAGCCTGCTTTCCCTTCAGGGGCTCAACTACTCTCCCTCTTCTGGAGTCTCTCTGGCCCACATTGCACTGAGCCACCTGTCACCTCAGTTTCTGCTCATCTAGGAGCAGGCACCTAAGTGCCCTGCAACAGCCACTGATGCATCTCAAGCAAAACCAGAAATGTTATCCTCCCACTTTACTCTGCCTCAGTGAGGCTGCAGCTGGAGTATTGCATCCAGTTTTGGGCCCTCCACTTCAGGAGTGGAGGGCCCAATATAAGGGCCCTTCACTCCTGAATAAGGTCAAATGAGTCCAAAAGAGAGCCACTTGCATGATCAAAGGCCAAGAGAGCAAGCCTTATGAGGAGAGGCTGAGGGATAAGGGACTCTTCAGCCTGGAGAAGATAAGGCTCAGGGGGACTTAGTGGAAGCCGATAAGTATGTAAGGGGTATGAATCAGGATCTGAGAGAACAGTTGTTCACCAGGGCTCCCCAAGGGATAACAAGGTATAATGGCCACAAACTTCTTGAAGGCCGATTTAGACTGGACATAAGGAAACATTTATTTACAGTCCAAGTGCTCAGGGTCTAGAAAAGTCTTCCCCCAGAGGTTGTGCAAGAACCTACTCTGGACTCATTTAAAAAGCATTTGGATGCTTATCTTGCTGGTATCACTTGACTCCAGCAGACTTCCTTCCTATGGCAGGGGGGCTGGACTTGATGATCTTGTGAGGTCCCTTTCAGCCCCTAATGTCTATGAAATCTATGAAATCTATAATCTATGTGATAC
>NW_017729029.1:26914542-26920075 GCF_001723915.1 Gavialis gangeticus | reverse complement strand
AGGGCCCTTTCAGCCCCTAATGTCTATGAAATCTATGAAATCTATAATCTATGTGATACTCACTAATCTCTGTACTTCACCTGAACCATCTAGAGTGCAGCCCTGTGCAAAGGCACATGGGATGTAGACAGAATCACCTAAAGTAACCTTCACTGCACACCTGTACACAGGTTCACTAAGGCACTCTGCCCCAGAACACTTTCATCTGATAGCTCACCAGGCATGGTTTAAAAGCACTCTGAAGCCATTTTAAAAGCACTCTGAAGCCATGAACGCCTGTTACATTATGGCTATTTAGCACTTTTGTGGACCTCACCATGCTTAAAATTTAACCTCCATACACATCTTGAAAGGCTAATTGGATGCTTATATCCTTATTCTCCCTTTACATGTTTCAGGTCTAAATAGAATCTTTCAAATTGACTGGAATTTTTTTTTCTGTTTCTGAGCAATATTTTATCAAAACTCATATGTTCCTATGAAAAGTATAGTTCCTTACTATAAATCTTTTCCTACAGAAAAAGAAAATGTTCCATTAGAAAATTTTCAACAGAATCTTAAAAGAAAGTTTTAATTATGAAATCTGGGATAGTGTTCAGGGGTGTGCAAAATGGGCTGTATTTGACTCGAGTTCAGATTTGACCCGAATCAGGAACAGTGATTTAATTCATTGATTCAGATCACTGTTCCCAATATAATTTGGCTGAATTCAAACCGGAAGATTCGATGCTGTTTCAGAGAATCAGCAGTTTGGTCATAGACACAGCTTTAAATGTTTTTTTTACATACTTTGAGATACCTGGTGTGGCTTGTGAATGCTGCAAAGGTGGAATGGATGAAGCATCCCATGGGACCATGGAGGGGAGGGCCTGGATGTTTAGTGGCAAACAGAGAAATGGACTGTAATACTGATTGGCCACGAGGGGACCCTGGGTGCCCCCCAAGTCCCAGGAGGCACCAGGTGCCAAGCCAGGGAGGACTGGGGGGGCAGCACCCTCCCTAAAGGATCTGGAAGTGGACCAGAAGTGCTTCTGGTCCACTTCCAGGTCTGCTGCCGAGCATGCTGGAGTGACCCCCATGCTCCTTTGGGATGCTCCATCTGCTCTAGCATCTCAGCATTCACAAGCTGCCTGGTACCTTGAAGTATGTAGAAAAAACATTTAAAGTTCTGTCTATGGCTGAATCATTAAATCTTTCCAAATCTCTCTGAATCTATTTGGGGGGTTCTGTTTTGATTTGGAGAGAATAAAGGGTCTCCTGATTTGATTCGGATTTGGAGATTCAGCCACTGAATCAGGCCGAATCTCCACCAAATCAAAACATTAACCATAGCTTTGCACAGCCCTAATAGTCTTACCACTTCACTAGGTCCCAATCCTGGACTAAACCACAAGACTGAGTAGTGGGTTCAGTAGTAGGTAGCACTGCATTAGACTAGTGATAATGATATTCCCTTTTACCCCACATGTCACTGTAAAGTTACCCCACTCTCCACATGTTACTCCACTCTCCCTTCCTTGTCTCTTGTCCCAGCTCCTTTTAAACAGTTAGGTAAATCTTTATTACTCACTGATTTAAAAACTTAATTTAAAATAGATTTTAAAATAAGGATACGGTAAATATAAATACATTTGTAGGCTTGACAAAATATAAGTCATTGCATGCTTCTAAGAATTCAGTACTGGACTACATTTACCATGTAAATATGATAATAATTAAATTCTAACCTTTTCAGTCAAACACCTATAGAATTTTTGATATCTTGCTTAATTTGTTACAGTTTTGTGTACTGCCATCTTTCATTAACTTCATAATTCTTTGGCATGCTTAGGTGGGTACCTCACTAGATATTAGTTAATTAATGAACATTGTTCATATAATATATACTAATTTTCATTTGTTGGGAAGTTAATTATCAAGCTTTGATAATTTGTTTTGATAAAAATAATTCAATGGAAAAGTGTATTCTTAGAATAGAGTTAAATGAATACAGATGTCTTTTACTAAACATGAGTCTGCTTCATTTTGTTGAGATGACTCATTTGCTTCTATTTGCATGCAGTTTAGACAAACTAATTTTTGGAAGCATCAAAATTATAACAAATATGTACAGATTACCTATTTCTTATCATAACTGAAGTATCTTCTAAACATTATATATAAAAAGAAAGAAATAGAAATATGGGGATGAGAATGAAGAACAAAACAAAACACAAAGCAGCACTGACATGTAACAAACAGAATGTACTGGATTACTTTTAGAAGTTTCAGTATGACATGCTTTCAAAACAACTGATGGCGTAGCAAGTTTTCTAGCAAAGCTGCAAGCTGTTCAGAAAAGATCATAGCAGAGCTCTTGGACACAAGGGAGGTGGGAGAGGGAAGGAAGTATGGAAGAAAAGACCACTCATTAAACTCTGTAGGGTTGAGCTGAAGTTTCAACGTGTGAAAAACTGAACACGTGACTAAGATTCTAAAGAAGCAACAACACCAATTACCAAAGAAACACTTGAAATATTTTGGTGTTCACTCACTTTGATGTGTATCAAGTTATAATGTGTACAAAGTATATTAAAAAAATCAGTGATCATTCAGTAATAGAGAGTGAGATAGTGACTCATGTCAGACAGAGACACAGTTGGGTTTAAAATGAGTAACACGCTGAGAGGAATATGGGCCAGGGGCCTGACTTGTGTATGTAATTCAATGCTAACCTGCCTCCAGCTATGCACAAAGTGAGAATATGTTCATAATTGTTTTAAAGATTGGAATGATTTGTTTTTAAGGAAACAGTGGAAGCTTTCTCCTCCTCATGACAAAATAAAGGCCCTCTTATGTTTTCCGGTTTTGCAATTTGAAGTCTCTTGTTTTTTTGTTTTTCTTTCAGAATTACCAGTTTCCTCCAAGCCTCCAAATGACTGCAGGCAGTGATTAGGTACTCTTAACCTACTGCTGCCTTTATCTGCAAATGCATTTTACTCAACAGCAGTCTCTTTAATAAACTCTTATTACAAAGTTTTCATAAAGAAATCGATGTTCATTAAAAAATAAAGTGTATGCTTGAATTTGTTGGGGTGTTGCATGTCCATTTTCAGCTGTAAGCAGGGGACCTTATATATGAAATAATGTTTTGTATCAGCATGCGGGCAATATCATGCCATTGTGGTTGAATGCCTCTTTATTTATCGTGGTTAATCTCTTCCACAAGTAATTGGTGCACCCAATAATTAAACCTAAAACATCTAAATATGCTATCATTATATTCAGTTTCCTTTTGCTTAATCCCTACAACTTCACAGGTCTGTTTTGAATCATGGTAAATGTTAGATAGAAAGAAGCAGCTTGTTTGCATATTTCTTACTTTGACTTAGTGGAAGATGTCCAGTGTAGATAGAAGTTATTGTTAATGATTCACTTCCCTAGGAAGATGTTATCTGTCTCCCTGAAAAGTGAACTCATTAGACGTAAATGTTACTCCCTTTTTCTCACAATTCAAAAGTTTCCATAGGTCTTTAATGTGGTGCAGTCTATTGTGGTTATACATATATAAAGTTTAACCTGTCTGGAACAGTACTCAGATCTTTCATAGGTTACATCTACAGATGCTATCATGTTCATCATCTCTTATATTGAGGTGGCAAAGTACTTCATGTGGCTCGTCCAGTGAGGTACCTAGATATTCACTAGAAAAAAGGTCACTAGTAACCTGAATTCTTCAAGTTGCAATTTTACAAACCAGTTGGTGTACTCTGGATTTTATTGAAAAAGAATACGCAAGCAAATATAAATTTTAAATAGTAAGTTGCTGAACTAATTTACCACAGATTTTGAAGCTAAGTAACATTATCAAATCAATGCCAAAACTAATAGTGAATCAACAGATTCAAATGATCAAATTGTAAAGTTTATATAGCAGACAACCAAAGCATATTATGAAGTTATTACTTTGATTTGGCTTTATCTTGGGAGAAATTAACAAAGAGCCAGTTTCCTTTCTGTCTAAGATCCCAGCTGGGTTTCTAGCCAATACAGAAAATTGACTTAGCTGGTGAAAAATATAAGAATCTCTATGACAAAAACGTCCACAGGACTCAAATTTCCATTACTGTCTTAGACCCTTGCCAAGCAAAACCTTTAATAGGAGCAAACATTATATCCATGTTTGGTGTAAGGAAGTATAACTATATGAGGGCACATAATCACTTTCTCCTTAAAACTTACTGCTATTACACATTGTTGTGTTGGTTCATATTGTTCCCCCTTCATACGCAGTTACACAGAATCTCTCCACAGACTTAACACACAGCTGGTTGCAACTAATATAAACTAATAGAATCTAAATAATATTATTCATTAAATAATAACTCAGAAAAATCTACAGATTAAATGATAACAACTTGCTTACTTTTAGAAAACAATTAAATGTGCCATTTTCATATACAGACACACACTTTACATCATATGTCACTTGTTATTTGTTGTCTGGAAACAGTCAGTATAGCCCTTGTTGAAGTAAATGGGACAACCTTGCTGAGGAATCAGTTCTTTCATCTCTTCTTGTTGTGGCTAGCCTAAGCAATGAATAGAAGGGCACATAGCTTCAGAAACTGTTGGGAAGAATTTATATTTTCTCTGCTTGGTCTTTGCTTTCAGAGGGATGATTCCAATAGGTTCACCCTAGCGATGACTTTTATGGCTTCAGGGATATTTATATAAATCCAAATGTTCAGAGTAGTCTATCTGGTCCTTTTTCCATACAGTGGGAAATCCCTAGGCCTTCAATGAATGACCCTTTCTTTTGCAAAATCAGCAACATTAACTGTAGGTCAGATGTTCTTCCAGAAAGACAACTCAAAACATAAATGAAAAATAAACAGGATGATATGGGATTTTTTTTCTAGGCACTTTGTAGTAGTAAGCATCTGGCTTAGTACTAGACATGAGATACACAATGAACAACTTTTTTCTTTTATCAAATGATCTAATGACTTAACAAAGGGGTGCTCCACACCTGGCTTATTTTATCCTGGAGTGTGTAGCCATATTATCTGGCCTGCAGAGCTCCCCATGGACACGTCTACTCATGCAAGCACATGTGCTTACAGCAGCTCAAATGGAAGTGGTGCAAATTTGATTTGGGGATTTTTGCCTCAGCGCACATGCCCAGACATGCACTTTGGTGTGGGGAAAATTGTGAGGCTTGGGGTGCAAGTAGGGGCTGGGTGGGTCAGCCATTGGGGGTGCTGCAGGAGCCCATGGGGGATGGAACCAGGTGGGGCAGCAATCTGGGAGGCTGGGACAGTGAGCAAGGGTAGGGCATGTGGGCCCTGCAGGTGGGGTGGTAACCCCTGTGGGGGCCATTTAGTCCCTGTTGGGGGGCTGTAACATTTTGGGGGGGGCTTTATCTCCTGTTGGGGGGCTGTCACCCCTGTGGGGGGCAGCAAAACATATAAGCATTAAGAATTCACTTTATTATGATGATAGAGACACTGGTAGGCTTCCAAATTGCTTTAACACTGCAGATATATCAATA
>NW_017729029.1:26914016-26914505 GCF_001723915.1 Gavialis gangeticus | reverse complement strand
CTTTAACACTGTAGATATATCAATTATACATTGCCCAACTGATTGCTGTCTCTCTCTCTCTCTATATATATATATATAGTGGTCTTTTGTTTTAATTGTGGAGGGACATGGATTTCAGGGTATTTTACAGAGTGACTTTGGGATTTGTTTATCAAGGATTTTCAGTTTTCAAATAAGGAACACCAGAATTCTTGCTAGGGAGGCCAGTGGCAGAAGCCTGCCGGCTCAGAGATGGCACTCTGGGCTCAGCTGGAGGCGGCTGACCTCCTGGCCAATTGGTGCCGGGAGGACATGATTTGACAGTTCAAAGCAGGCCACCACACGTGGAACATCTTCTGGGTGATAGCTGTCCAGATGGCTGGGAAGGGGATACGCATGGCAGTAATGCTGCACAAAGGCCAACTTTGCAGCCACAGCCCACTGGCAGCTGGCCCAGAGGGGAAGATGCCTTTACTGGCTGTGCAGTCCCCACTTAGGTCTAGCAGGTGT
>NW_017729029.1:26908440-26909016 GCF_001723915.1 Gavialis gangeticus | reverse complement strand
TTTACTGGCTGTGCAGTCCCCACTTAGGTCTAGCAGGTGTGCAGCAGGTCACAGCCAGGCAGCCGCCACCGTTGCTAGACTGCTGCAGTGGGTAGAGGGTGCAGGGAACTCTCATGGCAGCTTCAGCAGTTCAGCTGGCACAAGGGGTAGTGTCCACAGCTACCAATAGGCCAAGCCCCAGAAGATCCTGGGACTGAGTAACCCTGAGCTAATTTCCAGGGCAGCTTTTTGTACTGATGTGGCTAGGACAGGACAATTTCTTATACTGTTGGGGCTATAGTTCCCCCTAGCTGCAGATCCAGGACTGGCCAGGCAGGGTTATTTTGCTCTAAGTGGCACACTTTACCCCACACCAAAGTGCATGTCCAGGCATGTACACTCAGGTAAGAAGCCCCAACTCAAATTTGCACTGCTTCTTTTTGAACTTCTGTAAGCACATGTGCCTACATGTGTGTATGCGCCCCTCCTGGATCTGCACCCAGGGGGAGCTAGAGCCTGGGACCAGCACCTATGGCCTTAGGTTTTTGGGTTTGTTTGTTTTTAATGGAGGGGATGCTGGTGCCAGGCAGGGCAGTG
>NW_017729029.1:26905686-26908429 GCF_001723915.1 Gavialis gangeticus | reverse complement strand
CAAGCAGGGGTGGGGGGCAATTGGGGTCAATTGGGGGGCTGGGGCTGGGGCAGGGACCCACCCTTCCTGAGGTCTCCCCCTATAGTCTCCCCCCTCCTTAATGCCCCCAGCCCCTACTAACCTGCCTCAGAGCTGGGTCTAGCTCCCTGCAGCTTGCAAAGCTGTTTGCCCTGCATGGGCAGGTAGAGTGCTTCAGCACCAGGGCAAGGGCTAGCCATAGAGAAGCTCTGGCTGGCTACCAGAGCATCTCTATGGAGGACCCAAGCCTCTGGTTGCCTCAGGACTTAGTCTGGGACCATGCCTTGCCCCACTGTTTACAGCCCTTTTTTCTTTTTTTACCTCTGGATTTTGCCCCCGCCACTGGGAATATTTTTTTGTTCCTGTATGTGCATCAAAGAGGTTTGAGATGCTGCAAAAGGCATGAGATGCTCTCATGTAAATGTGCCCATTGGGAGCAGTTTCTTATTACCAAGAAAGATCTTTTTTCTTTATTCTGCCTTTCAAAAATAAGGTGCATATTATATTCTCAGGCCCAACTTAAACCTGTATGAGATTCCCAGGCCAATCTCTAGCTCCTTTGCAGTGTTTAGAGACATTTTGTAAAGGTGTAGCTTCAGAAGCATATGAACAAAGAGAACATAAATTACAATGCTTATATCATTTTAAGGGGAAAAAGAGACTGGTGTCCTGAATAAACAGCAGCCCTGAGGGTAAGGGCAAAAGACAAATTAGAGTGCAGAATACTATTAAGTGTTATTCATAAAAAAATGCACCATCCTGAAAAGAAAGAAGAAGGAACTACTAATTTTCTCACAGTTTCCCCTCATGTATATCCCAGCATCATATGTATTAATAGAAGGGCTTTGTTTTATTTTACTCTTAAGATAAACATAAAATCAACATGACACCTCTCTGACAATGTAATTTCAGGATAATATCTATGACTTTGTAAATCTGGTTTTTCTTTGTGAAGTTTATGGTCAAACTGATATGTTTTTCATGCAAAATGTGTAAGTTTCATTAAATTTCTGCAGAGGGACTTGTTAGCTTTTTTTTAATGCTATGTTTTCATCAATCCTTTGAATATAGGACTTATGAGTACTCAAACTTTACCAGGTATTGGTAGCAATCACTTGTAAAATAAAAAAGACAACAGGAAAAACACCTTTATAAAACTGATGATATTCAGATAGCATTATATGAGATTTGAGTCCTGCCATACCTTGGTGTTCCAAAACTCATCTGTAATAAAGGTAAAATTTAGCATGTGCATAATGGAAAAATAATACAAAATGCCTACTCCACAAAAAAAATAAATTACTGATGTTTCAATCATTCTTTAATGCGTAAAACCCCAGGATACACAGATGCTTCTGCCTTAATTATTGTAATGGATTCAATCTTAGTTCCTTCTAAGTACGGCAGAATTGGCCCCAAGCAATTATGGTGAAAAAAGATAAATAAAACACCTAGTACAAGCACAAGCTCTATAAATGTGAGAGCATCATCCCAACCCAAGATAGTTAATGCAGATAGTTATTTTTTTTACATCCAGTTTGAAAAAGTAGCCATTTCAAAGTGGATTTTTACTAATTGGGCAAAAGTGATAACATTCCTATGAAAAGTTCTTACTATAAGTACATGATAGAACAACTCATACTGGTTCATCAGCTGGTGTAAACTGATGAGGTTCTTTTGCCTCCAATGGAGCTGAAATGTCTCATACGAGAAGAGATTTTGGCACACCAAGGAACACCACCATTTATACAATCCTTTTAATTAGATTTATGGTTTGGCCCTTTGTAGATAATAGATTTTATATGCAAAAGGTTATTTTACCTTGTCATTTTTAGTAGCTATTTAAGTAGTTTCACTTATTTATTCCAGTTATTAGTTTGGTTTAAACATGTTTCTAGGTAATAAGAACACTTCAACCCATAGCACAGTTTCCTGATATTCTCATTGGTATTTTTCATAGAAAACTTAAGGACTGAAGTTTATCGACCTGGAAATAACAGAAAACTGCCATCTATAAAATGAAATATTTGAAAATTATAATATTATAAGAGCCTAAGTCTGTCTGTCTGTAATGTTTTATCCTCACTCTGATTGGCTGATGGAAACAGCAAATCAGAGTGCTCCAAGCATTGAGGAGCACCACTATGATTCTGAAGTCACGCCAAGGACTAGACTGAGGGTGGGGGAGCCAAGGCCAGCAGTGATGGCCTCAGCTCCCCAACCCTGCTCCCTGCAAGAGGCGGAACAGCAGTAGCATGGGATGTTAGGTGGTGGCACTGCACCCCAGCTCCCTTCCCCTCTCTGCCCCCCCAGTTGGTGGGCATTTGACAAGCTTTTTTAGAAAAGCAAGAGACACACTTTATATATAATAATGTAATCAAATGTGAAATATAATATAAAAGTCACACTGTTGCCCTGTGGGGTCAGGCCAATGCTCAGGATCTCAATATTGCACTGTTAGACAGAAAGGCATGGTGTACAATTGCACATGCACACACTCAAAAATCAGTTAGGTGCATACACACACTCTAGGTGCATACATCCCAACCAGGCATACACACACACACTACCAACTCAGGCACATACACATCCAAAATTATTAGCGTAGGCACATGCACACCTATCACCAATTCAAGCACCTGCACACTATACACACTAAAACTTAGACAGAAATCAATTGTCAATACCCACACACTCAGTACACATACACAGATAACCAATTCAT
>NW_017729029.1:26895952-26900686 GCF_001723915.1 Gavialis gangeticus | reverse complement strand
CCCCAGTTGGTGGGCATTTGACAAGCTTTTTTAGAAAAGCAAGAGACACACTTTATATATAATAATGTAATCAAATGTGAAATATAATATAAAAGTCACACTGTTGCCCTGTGGGGTCAGGCCAATGCTCAGGATCTCAATATTGCACTGTTAGACAGAAAGGCATGGTGTACAATTGCACATGCACACACTCAAAAATCAGTTAGGTGCATACACACACTCTAGGTGCATACATCCCAACCAGGCATACACACACACACTACCAACTCAGGCACATACACATCCAAAATTATTAGCGTAGGCACATGCACACCTATCACCAATTCAAGCACCTGCACACTATACACACTAAAACTTAGACAGAAATCAATTGTCAATACCCACACACTCAGTACACATACACAGATAACCAATTCATATATCATGTACACAATGACATATATATATATACACATATACACACACATACTCACCAGTTCACACACATACAACCCTCCTACACATACTCACAGGTAAGTTCCTAACTTGGATGGTATGGTGTGTGTATGTGTGTGTTTGGAGTACTCAGGATACCTGGGGGAAGGTTAAGGTGAGAGAGAAAGTATAAGGAGTGAAAGTTGCTGAAACTGAGATTAGAACTGATAGACTAGAGAGAAGCTGGCTGAGGAACTGAGGCTTGGGATTACTTAAGGTCAAGTGGCCCCAGGGTTACTCGGAGTCAGCTGGTGCCAGGGTGAAAGCAACTGGAAAAGCCTGGTGGCGAGGAGGAAACAGCCAGGAGACAGAGGCAGAAAGCTGGGAGATCATGGGAAAAGGCAGTAGGGACAAGGCAATAACAGTGGCAGAGATCCAGGGAAAAGGCAGTAAGGATGAGACAATAGCAGTGGCAGAGATCAGGGGAAAAGGTGGTGGGGATGAGACATTGGCAAAGAAACACAGGTTTGCAGGAAGAGATGAGCTCAGGATGACTGGAGCCACAGGAGCATGGGACAGGTGTTGGAGGTAGCAGTGAGCCAGAAGCAGGAGAGGGAGAAATGAGACAGAAGTTCAAGAGGCAAGGAGCAGAGATTGGAGCAGGGCCAGAACCGTAGTAAAGCAAAACCCAACTCAGGGTCAAAATATCAGGTTTATTAAACAGAAAACACACTACACAGCCCCATGAAGTTACTGGTTCACACAGACACATGCACACACACACACTCATAATGGCAGCAGGAGAAAGAGACTCAGTGGAAGGGTTGGAGTCCAGGTAGGGAAGAGAAACAGAGTCCAAGTCCTTGGTTGAAGGGAGGGTCAGGGTGATACCTACCTATCCAGGCTGGAAAGGAGTCTTTGTCCAGCAGGTATTGTCTAGAAGGGGGTCACTGGCAGGGCCTCTGAGTAGATAGGTGGTGGGGCATGGTGCTGGTCCAGATGGAGAGGACATCCCAAAGAGTCAGTCTTCACTGCCCCTTTTTATAGGAAAGACTACCTATGATCTCCTATGGGGAGGGCACATCCAGGCAATGTCCTGTCCTGTCCCAGAGGGCTCCAGGTGTTCTTACTGAGTATGCGCAGCCTTGGCACAATGGTGGGTTGGCTCATCTTTTGTTTCTTGAATGCTGAGGGCGGTTCCAAGGGCTGGGTCATTGGTCCAGGTATTGGTGTTGATGGTTCAGTCATTCAGAGGGAGCTATTTTTAGACCTACTGCCATTGTCTCTCAAACACCCACATCCATCCCCATTCATTCAGGAACCAAGTTATGTAGGAGGGGTAGGTATGAGTCATAGGTTACACAACAGGGCATGGGGACAAGATGGAGACTTGACAAACAAAAAAGAAACTTGACATGACTTATGCTAACTTACATATGTAGACCTAAACCATATAGTATAGGTAAAAGAGTAATATAGAACAGTAAAAATCAATATAAACATAATTATTATACGATATAAAGAAGGAGAAAAAACAAAGCAAATTCAACTTGCTACCAAAATAAAATGCTGAAGCTTATCCTATGTCTTAGCTCACTTATCTATAGGGAATAGAGAGGGAGAGAAAAAGTCAGAAATGGTTGTGGAAGGGGAGGAAATGCATTTTTAAATTAAAAACATGAAAAACCAAAACTGGGGGTTTTGCTACAATACTCCCAAGGAGGGCGATTTGAAACCCTCTAGGTTAGAGTATGGGGAGAACATGGCAAATGGGGTATTACTGTAGAAGTCTATTACAGACCGCCTAACCAGGAGGATGAGCTTGACCATGAATTATCTAGAGAACTAACAGAAGCCTCAGACTCTTGGTGCATGGTTGTCATGGGTGATTTTAATCACCCTGACATCTCATGGGAGGAGCATTCAGCCAAATCTGATTGGACATGCAGACTCCTCACCTGCATTGATGAGCTCTCTCTGACTCAAGAAGTCCACAGGATGATATGAGGCAAAGTGCTGCTAGATGTGGTTCCGGCCAAAAGTGATGATCTGGTGAATGACCTCAGGATTGAAGGGAAGCTTGGTGGCAGTGGTCAAGAATTTATCACCTTCCTTACCCATCTCAAAGCTGGCAAATCAGTCAGCAATGCAAAAATCCTCGACTTTAGGAAAACTGAATTCCACAGACCCAGGAGGTTGGTTCTTGAAGTCTTGATGGATCACAATATGACAGGGAAGTGCATCCAAGATGAGTGGTTGCTTCTCATGGATGCAATCCCAAAATCACATGGGAAGTCTATTCCATCCCACAGGAACGGTAGTAAAAAGGCTGGTAAAGCCCCTTTGCTAAATAAGGAACTCATGGATCTCCTCAATCTTTAAAAGAAAAGCCTACAAATGTTGGAAAATGGGTAATATCTCTAAGGAGGATTATGCATCACCGGTCTGTACCTGTAGAAAGCGGACTAGAAAACCTAAGGCTGACACAGAGGTCAAGCTGTTTACAGGAATCAAGGACAATAAAAAGTCCTTTTTCAGATATGTAGGAAATTGAAAGAAAAATATGGGCAACATCGGACCCCTGCTGAATCAAATGGGGGAGCTGACGACTGACACTCAAGAAAAACCTAATTTCCTCAATGATTACTTTGTGTTGGTTTCCTAGCAGCCCAAGGAGATCACCCCACCTGACAGGACACAAGATTACAAAGGTACTGGTGACCACATGCCTACATTTGATGAAGATCTTGTGAGGGAACATCTTGAGAGGCTGGACATACATACACCAGCAGGCATGCACCCACAAGTGCTAAAAGAATTGTCTAACATTATAGCTTGACCATTGGCATGGATATTTGAGAACTTGTGGCACTCAGGAGAGGTTCCTTAAGACTGGAAGAGGCCCAAAGTGGTGCCTATCTTCAAGAAAGGAAGGGAGGAAGATCCAGGGAGATACAGGTCAATCAGTTTGACCTCAATCCCTGGGAAGATCTTGGAAAAAATTATCAAAGAATCCATCAACAACAGGCTGACAGAAGGTATCATTCTGAGAGACACCCAACATGGCTTCATTTTTGGCAGGTCATGCCTTGACCAACCTCATCTCCTCTGACAAGATGATGAGTCAATTGGACAGATGGGGAGAGGTTGATGTCATTTACTTAGATTTCAAAAAAGCCTTTGATTTGCTTTCCTATGATGTCCAAAAATGGGGAACTGCAGCCTCGACAAACTTATGGTCCAATGGCTTGGGAACTGGCTCTATGGTCAGACCCAGAGAGTTATTGTTGATGGAACTGAGTTAGCATGGCATATGGTGACCAGTGGCACCCCTCAGGGATTAGTACTTGGACTGGTACTCTCTAATACTTGGATTAGGGTGTCAGAAAAAAACTGGTTAAGTTCGTGGATGACACCAAACTGTGGGGAACCGCAGACACACTGGAAGATAGTTTGAGGATTCAGAATGACCTGGATAGACTTACAAGGTGGGTGGATACAAACCTGATGACCTTCAACATAGAGAAATGCAAAGTGCTGCACCTTGGGAGGAAACCCCCCCATCATACCTATAGGCTTGGCAGTGCTTCATTCACTAGCACTATGTCTAAAAGAGAGTTGGGGGTCATGATTGACCACAAAATGAATATGAGCCACCAATGCAATGCCACAGCCTGCAAAACAAATAAAACCCTAGCTTGCATCTACTGATGTATCTCAAACAAGACCCAAGATGTCATTCTTCCACTTTATTTGGCCTTGGTGAGGCTGTAGCTGGAGTACTGCATCCAGTTCTGGGCTCCACAATTTAAAAAAGATGTGGAGAAGCTCAAAAGGGTCCATAGGAGAGCCACACACATGATCAGAGGTGAAGAGAGCTGGCCATATGAGAAGAGGCTGAGAGACATGGGACTCTTCAGCTTGGCTAAGCATAGGCACAAGGGGGATTGGTGACAGCCTATAAGTATATTGGTGTGTTCATTAGGATGTGGGAGCATGTCTTTTCACCATGTCACCAACAGGAAAAATAAGGTCTAACTGTCACTAACTGCTGGAAGACTTTTAGAATGGGCATAAGGAAGAACTTATTTACAGTCCGAGTATGGAGAATCTGGAATAGACTCCCTCCAGAAGTGGTGCAAGCTCCTACTCTGGACACATCCAAGATGTGCTTAGATGATTATCTTGCTGGGGTCCTCTGAACCCAGCTGACTTCCTGCCCTTGGGCAGGGGGCTAGACCAGATGATCTCATGAGGTCCCTTCCAGCCCTAATGTCTATGGAATCTATAAAATCTATGATATCCTTCAGGTTCCATAAA
>NW_017729029.1:26883322-26890952 GCF_001723915.1 Gavialis gangeticus | reverse complement strand
ACCCCCCTCCCACAGGGATTTTTCTTTCCTTCTCTCCCTCCCACCAAAAAAACCCACAACAACACCCCCCCCCCAAATACCACCACCAAGCCTACAGGGCTAAGTTCTCCATGGATGCATCTTGAATAACTGCGAATTCGGAATTCAGAAGTTGAGCTAAAGAAGTCAGACTGTCCTGTTGAATGTAAGTACATCTCCCATAGACTTTAGACCAACCCACTGTTTACATAAATTTCAGTGGCACTTAAATACTGTAGGTGCATCTACCCATGAACTTTACTGTGGAGTTGACTAATCAGGTCTACAGTAAATTGTCACCACCCATGTGTGCCCTGGTATTAGTGTGTAGTACTAACTTATGGCAGAGTAATTAACTGTGATCTAATGCTTGCGTGACCGGTCAGCAATTCGTACCCAGTCAGCCCATCCAGGTAGGGGCCAGGCATCCAGCTCCTCCTAGCCCTTCCACCATCTGATGCCACCACCCAGAGCCTAGAACTGACTCCCCCCATCCCTCCATACCCGATTCCAGCCCAGGACTGATCTACCCTGGCCCTAATAGCTGCAGTCCTGGGTTCAAGTGTAGATGCCATGCCAGGGGCAGTTAACTCCAGCATGAACTGTTTCAGAGTTTATTGTGTTGCCTTATAAGCATGTGTAGATGCACCCAATGTGTAAAATGAAAATAAAGTATGTGTAAGTGGTTATTTAGTGTACCTACACAGTTATGGTATTTAGCTCACTGTCCTGGGGAGCAACCAAGGGGAAAACCCTGGGGAGCCCGGGGAGAACCCAGGGAGCAGGAGCGGGGTGGAGAAAGAAAAGAAAGAAAAGAGAAGCAAACAGAAAGATTCTTACCTTTAGCCAGAATCGCGGCAAAGCTGGAATTGGCAGCGGGACCCGAGCGGCTCGTTAGCCGCATTTTTATGAAGTTGAGGCCAGCTGATGGCAGCAGGTGCAGGAGCCAACTGGGGGAGTTAAAAGGAGCCACATGCGAGGAGAAGGGGAGGAGACCAGCAGGAGCACCAAAGGGAGAAGCTCTCATGGAGTGCCCTTGGAGGGGAGGAGCGTGGGGGTTTGCATCCTGCAGCCCCAGAGGAGAGAGTGAGTCCTTGCAGGAGGAGATCACTGCCCGCAATGAGGCAGGAGGTGAGAAGGCAGAGCCAAGACGCGGAGGCAGAAGAGAGCTGGAGAGCCTTGAGACCCGGAGGTGCCCACAAAAGGTCAGGAGAAGTGGCAGAAGCCAGATCGCTGGATCAGGTGGGACCGTAGAGGGCTTGGACAGCCCTCAGGAGGTACCCCTAGCAGATGCTGAAGGGCACTGACTGCGGGAAGGGTGACAGAAGACAGGCAATAACCATATAGAGTTGCCTCTCCAGAAGTCGTGGGGGAGACACCCTGAGGGGATTCACCGAGAATACAGTGAACCCACAGGCTCAGTAGAGAACGAAGGAGGTGGAGGACAGCAAGCTGACCCAGACCTAGTCTAGGCTGATCAAGGGCCTTAGAGACTGCAGCCGGTGGCAATAGGGCAGGCTGCAGGAATAAGCTTAAAGGGGCTGAAGGTCATCCCTTGATAACAGGAAATGCCGATAATCAAACCCCACCACTGGGATAAGATCCAAGTCATGGCAGGCAAGATTGGGGGAGAGACTATTCAGGTCAACAACACCAACTCGTCGGGACTACAGGGACGGACAGGCAGACAACCCCGAACATCCAGGGGTGCATAGTGCGTGACCAGATGTTTGAAACCAGGCGGGTACGCTCACTATAAATATAATTTACACTACAAGGGAAGAGAGAAGGAAATGACTGCATAGCAGGAAAACAAAAGGGTATAGAATTTGGGATAGACTTTATTATATACCCTCCATTTAGTTGCTTTTCCCACAGTCCTCCCTAACTATCTAAATTAAAGTCCCTGGATGCTAAAACAGTACAAGCCACACACACACATTCTGATCAATTAACATCCCACATTTATTCTACTACTAATATTCTAATCACCATTGCATTTGGTACATGTTATACTATGGGCTTTAGACAAGGGGTCTTTATGTCCAAAGATGTCTTCATGACTTGTACTAACAATAAGAGACATTTCTACAACTGGCAAATATAATGTTTACCTCAGAATAATAAGCACTATTGGCATAATTATATGTTACTACTAAGCCTAGTCTATCTCTAAATAAAACAAAAACAATTGAAAAAAATAGGATTAGAAACCTCCATCTCCTTATATTGCTAATTGGTTCAAGGTATTATTTCCGCATGTTGATTCATTATTTGTTTTTTTTCCAATTATCTGTTTGCATGACTCTTATTGCCAAGATTTCCCTTGTATTCTTCTCTCCTGTTTCCCCAGCATAGCAATAATTCTTTGTAGAGAGCATTATATTTTGATATATGTCTATTTGATAGTACTAGACATCTGCAACAAGCAATAACAGGTGGTCAGCACATCTGAATATTAAGCTCTAAGATTATAATGCAGGAAAACACACTTATTTAGAACAGTACATGTGTAAAATTAACTATGTCCTTAAGCCCAATCAACATCACTTCTGGTTAGTATCAGGGTAATTGTGTCAGCTATTCAACAGCTCTGTTACTTATGTGTACTGACTTAGTACCATTCCTCTAAAAACAATAGTGTCACATTGTAACTGACTATGTCTGGCAATCTTCCACAGTAACAGGTGCATCCTTTGGCAGTAAAACAGTGTTTTTTTATTACAGTCCTTTGATGGTCCAGATTAGGGTCCTGATACTAATCTCATTTAAACCAATATGAGTTTTGTACTGAGTTCAATAGGGTCAGAATCCAGCCTTATGTCTCTGTTTCCATTGCACAACAGAAGAGGAACCAGCAACTCAAGTTATAGCAACAGAGATAGTTGGGGCATTATATATAATGGTAGTAGAAACACAAGCAGGTTGAGATGAAAAAGTTTTTACTACAACATACTAAATTCTGGTTGACTTGTTGAGGACTGTATGAGTTAATGGAATGAGTGGAAGAAATTGTTAATGAATTGGATGTATCTAGGAAATACAGACATCTAATTATACTACTATGTACAGCTTTTGACATCTAAAATCGGCTACAATGTCCAAAAATCAGAAAATGCTGCAATTACATTAATTTTTATTTATTCCTTACTGCAGTGCATTGTCAGGTGGATCCTTTGACTGCTACAGGAGTTATACTGCCACTAACAAGAGCTCTTGTGTGTATTCAATCACACAAGCAAACACATGCAAATTTGAGAAGGGTCTTGTTTTGTAGCTAAACAGTGAGGTAAAATTATTCAATGATTAATAACAGAATTACTGACCTGCAAGGAAAGAAGTAGCTTTTAGAGCCTTCATTTTAGCATCCAACTTGTGTTAATCACCTCCAGGGCTAGGCCTTGTCAGATGTGCAACACCAATGTAAAAAGAAAGCCAGACATTCTTCTATGTTTGTACAATTTCTGTTTTTATGGAGACAGACAAAAAGAAAACAGTAATTAGCAATGACAGGTGGTGCAGAAGGTGGAAAGGTGAATTTTGCTTGCTAGAACATATTTTTGTAAACTGAAACTTATTTTCATGGTTAGAATTCGTAGTCCAAAACCAAGCAGAAGATCAGGAGTGAGTTTGCACAGTTGATTCAAAAGCTTTGAAGAAAAACAACCTCTAAAAAGGGGTACAAAGAGCCAAATACAATCTCTCATAACCCACAGGATTAGGTGACATATATCAAAGGGCTGGCAGCCTCTCAAATCAGATGGGATAATGTCTAAGAACTGACTAATTGAAGCACTTTATTGGTAACTCAAGTGTTCCACTTAGAAACCAAGTTCCTAACCTAGTGCTTTATGAATTGACACAACATTCAGTTGATGAATAGCAGAAAGGCTTGCTTTAATAACTACCAACAAGTTACAAAACTATATAGCAGAAAAAGACTTTCCCAGTATAAAATGAGCTATTAGTTCTTAGGCAGGCAAGGTTCTTTTATTAAACTAACTGAGTAGTTGGAAAAAAGTTCATGGCAAGCTTTTCGGTGTAGTCACCCTTCCTCAGACATGGGGAGTCTCTGCTGGTCTGAGACTCTAAGAAATGAGAGGAGTCTCAGAACAGTAGAGACTCCCTCTGCCTGAAGAAGGGTGACTGTGCCCAAAAGCTTGCCAAGAACTTTTTTCCAGCTACTCAGTTAGTCTAATAAAAGATATCACATCTACTCAAAAAACCTTGCCTGCCTATGTCCTTAAACCAACATGGCTACAACCAAAAACCCAGCACTATTAGTTCTTAATATTATCTTAGCTGCACAGAGATCTTTACCTAAAATGCAGGCAGGAAATAGTTCTTGTACAGCCTTACCATGTGGATTCTTCACTTTTGGCTGGGTGGCACAGGATGGCTTCCTTATCTTCCCTGGACTGCACCGACACCTTGCTGACAAGTTCTGCTTTTTTCTGTTTTAATTGTATAGCTTCAAGGCATTCCTTCTTGATAGATGGTTAATGAGAGTCCAAAAAAAAGCAGGCAATGACATAATTAACATATTACATATCGTATCCTGTTTGTGAAGTTTGCAAGCTTTTGATCAGTTTGGAATCAAACAGGATGGGTATTGGGTGAATGAGATACCTTTAGGAAGTTGATCACACAATACTATTTTTTTTAGAAGTTATTTTAACAACTGAGCCTAATAAATAGCTGCATCAAATGGCTCATGGAGTCAGTGAAGATTAGAGACCATTGGATACAATGGGTATGAGTTTCAGGAGAATACACACTGGTTTACCACAAAAAGCATTTAGAGACTGACTGCCTATTCTGAGAAATATACCTTAATTAATACATGCAAATATGAAGTAGTGAGGATCCAAGGCTCCTAAATAAGGGTGAGTTAGGTTATATGCAGTCACGTAGACTGATTTAATATAAAACTTTAGACAGATATTAGAAGTTTGCTTTGGGAAATAGGTCTTAATCAAAGGGGGAATGTGTTAACTAGGATATATTTACAGTCATGTTTTCAATGCACCTTGGCTTTTGTCTCTTACAGTCTTTGCTTTGAAGTGGATATTTTAGTTCTTTTGTTTTCTTTAGTAACACTTAGCTCAATTGAGATGTATATGTAGTTTGTAAGTTTCTCCTACAGAAAGTCACTTCAGCTTTCTGGCTTGCTCTGAGTCTTATTTACATTTATGTAATAAGTGTGCGAGGTCTCTGCAAGTACTTTTAACTATCACTTCTCAGGTGTGGTAGGAAGCTGAGGACTGTTATTATGACTGTTATTAAATTATGGCATAGGTCTGGTATTGTGTACCACAAGCACTCCACTCTCTCTTGTCAGCACGGAGGCGGAAAAGGATCTTGGAGTCATCATTAACTCCAAGATGAACATGGGCTGGCAGTGTGGGGAGGCAGTCAGGAAGGCCAACCGTACCTTGTCATGCATCCACAGATGCATCTCAAGCAGGTCCAAAGAGGTGATCCTCCCCCTCTATGCGGCACTGGTCAGGCCGCAGTTGGAGTACTGTGTCCAGTTCTGGGCGCTGCACTTCAAGAGGGATGTGGACAGCATGGAGAGGGTCCAGAGGAGGGCCATTTGTATGATCAGGGGACAGCAGGGGAGGCCGTATGAGGAGAGACTACAGGACCTGAACCTGTTCAGCCTCCAAAAGAGAAGGCTGAGGGGGGATCTAGTAGCTTGTTATAAACTAGTCAGGGGGGATTAGCAGGCATTGGGGGAGTCACTATTCCCTCGTGCACTGCCAGGAGTGACCAGGAATAATTGTCACAAGCTGGCAGAGGGTAGGTTTAGGCTAGATATCAGGAGGCACTCCTTCACGGTCAGGGCGGCTAGGAGCTGGAACCAACTTCCAAGAGAAGTGGTGCAGGCTCCTACCCTGGGGGTTTTTAAGAGTAGGTTAGATGAACACCCAGCTGGGGTCGTTTGACCCCAGTACTATTTCCTGCCATGGCAGGGGGTCGGACTAGATGATCTACTCAGGTCCCTTCTGACCCTAGAAACTATGAAACTATAATGGGTTGCAAGCCATTAGAAGAGTTTGATTTTCTTGTGGCTGTCTTGTTACCTCAACCCAGTCTTGCCCCAGCCACTGTCCTTAATTTTTGTGCGAGAGACACTTGCCAAGCTTTCACAATTTTCATATGTAGCACAAGTATCTGAGAGACAGGCACCTGGCTGGTTGCCTCACTCCTCATAGAAGGCCAAGAGCCCAACTGGCAAGATCAAGTACAGGCTCTTTACACAGCACCTCGATCCAAATCATAGACCACACAATAGACACACCTCTCAAAACCAAACCCACCACACACAGCTCCTCACACATAATCTATTTGTAGAGGGCCTAAGGAAGGCTCCAGAAATTTACACACATCACTCATGCATGCATACTGTCACATTCTCACACCTTTCTTTGGTCACATATGTGCACAAGTGATACACAGGTCAAAAGTGAAGGTATTCTGGCACTTTCCAGGGTCACTGAGCATGAGTCAGTGACCTACGCTCTCTCAGGGATCATACAGGGGGAACCTGCTCAAAGATGACATCACACTCATTCATAGAGGCAGTTGCATTAACTTAAAGTAAATAACTGTTCAGTTACATTGGTTACTTAACAAAACTGAGGTCAGGGGATACTAGAATTGGGCTACACTTCTACCTTTTGTATTAAATTATATCAGAAATTATCACAAAGTAAATAAAATATACAAAGACTTTGTTTAGTACTACTTGACTATTTCAAGGAACAATGACATGAGTAAAAAAATAAACTATTTGCTTTCACACTCACATTTTCATTAATTCCTTATACAACAAGCTTTACAATAAACATCCAATTTATAAAGTGAATTTCCATGGTGGTAATTGCATAAAGGAGCTAGCTAGTTTGGAGTGATTCTTTTTGTCTCCTCAAGTCACTTCCTATGATTCCTGATCAATGCTTGACATTGAGGCCAAGTACGTATGTTACACTTTGTGAAAGTTAAGCTACGCCCACAAAAATAAATCACAATCTCTTGTTTTAATATGAACTGGTTAATTTCCTTTATTTCTCTCCTGCCACAACTTTGATGGAATAAGGTAACAAAATAAACACAGTCCTGAGAGATGAGGAAAATATTGTGTCTGTGGTTCAGCAAAAATAACACTTCTGCACAGTTATTATGTCTCTTTTAGATAACTAACATCTCAGAGATATTTAATTTCCTTTCTCTTTGGGAGCTCTCAATTTCTTGGTTGCTTGCCCCGTTCTCCTCCACACAGGTCCCAAGTAAATGGCAGTTCTGTGACACCTTGTATTTTCTACTGATATAAAAAAAGTGGGGTTCTCTTCTCTTTGTCATTCCTGTCTCTTTCTCTCTTTTTATTTTTTTATTTTTTGGCCTCTGGGATGTTACCCGATGTCCTCAGGTATCAGACTCACCAACTCAGAGGTCTCCCTCATTATCTCACTTCAGCTTCCCAAGTAAGTCTCTCTCCAGGACACTTCTTCTGTTCTCTCCTCTCTGTCATCTTTTGTCTCTCTCTTGTAACCTCTCCATATTTCTTCTGGGTTTCTTTCTTCTCTTTTCAAGAACTAATTCTGGGCTC
>NW_017729029.1:26882688-26883178 GCF_001723915.1 Gavialis gangeticus | reverse complement strand
ACATGCAAATATGAAGTAGTGAGGATCCAAGGCTCCTAAATAAGGGTGAGTTAGGTTATATGCAGTCACGTAGACTGATTTAATATAAAACTTTAGACAGATATTAGAAGTTTGCTTTGGGAAATAGGTCTTAATCAAAGGGGGAATGTGTTAACTAGGATATATTTACAGTCATGTTTTCAATGCACCTTGGCTTTTGTCTCTTACAGTCTTTGCTTTGAAGTGGATATTTTAGTTCTTTTGTTTTCTTTAGTAACACTTAGCTCAATTGAGATGTATATGTAGTTTGTAAGTTTCTCCTACAGAAAGTCACTTCAGCTTTCTGGCTTGCTCTGAGTCTTATTTACATTTATGTAATAAGTGTGCGAGGTCTCTGCAAGTACTTTTAACTATCACTTCTCAGGTGTGGTAGGAAGCTGAGGACTGTTATTATGACTGTTATTAAATTATGGCATAGGTCTGGTATTGTGTACCACAAGCACTCCACTCT
>NW_017729029.1:26867074-26877688 GCF_001723915.1 Gavialis gangeticus | reverse complement strand
ACAAGCTTTACAATAAACATCCAATTTATAAAGTGAATTTCCATGGTGGTAATTGCATAAAGGAGCTAGCTAGTTTGGAGTGATTCTTTTTGTCTCCTCAAGTCACTTCCTATGATTCCTGATCAATGCTTGACATTGAGGCCAAGTACGTATGTTACACTTTGTGAAAGTTAAGCTACGCCCACAAAAATAAATCACAATCTCTTGTTTTAATATGAACTGGTTAATTTCCTTTATTTCTCTCCTGCCACAACTTTGATGGAATAAGGTAACAAAATAAACACAGTCCTGAGAGATGAGGAAAATATTGTGTCTGTGGTTCAGCAAAAATAACACTTCTGCACAGTTATTATGTCTCTTTTAGATAACTAACATCTCAGAGATATTTAATTTCCTTTCTCTTTGGGAGCTCTCAATTTCTTGGTTGCTTGCCCCGTTCTCCTCCACACAGGTCCCAAGTAAATGGCAGTTCTGTGACACCTTGTATTTTCTACTGATATAAAAAAAGTGGGGTTCTCTTCTCTTTGTCATTCCTGTCTCTTTCTCTCTTTTTATTTTTTTATTTTTTGGCCTCTGGGATGTTACCCGATGTCCTCAGGTATCAGACTCACCAACTCAGAGGTCTCCCTCATTATCTCACTTCAGCTTCCCAAGTAAGTCTCTCTCCAGGACACTTCTTCTGTTCTCTCCTCTCTGTCATCTTTTGTCTCTCTCTTGTAACCTCTCCATATTTCTTCTGGGTTTCTTTCTTCTCTTTTCAAGAACTAATTCTGGGCTCCATTCCTCTTTAAATCCTTCTGGCCATCTCCTGTCCCTCTCACAGCTGGCACTCTCCTTACTCTCTCCACACATGCTCTTTAAGTTTTCATCTGGGTCCCTCTCTCCTCCATCTGGGTATCCCAGCCCCTTTCTCTCCTCAGACTCATTGCTAAGGTAAATTTTCTGTTTCCCTTTACTCCCCTGCAGTTCTGTGACAGGGCAGACTTGGTGCCATGTCACACTTTTACCAGTGTAAGTGATATGAAACAGGTCTAAACCCATGACAAAACACAAGTTCAGCATACTTAGACTAGTTTAAAAATGGTGGAAACTGGTCTAAAATTAGAGGCCTGCATGCCCCCTCCCACCAAATGGTGAATGCATGTTTTATTCGCTACTGATCTAAACAATGCTGCTTATAGAAAACTGCATAACTTAGACTGATTCTCCCTTGGGCTTTTTGAATGTCTGTACCTAGCCAGAAAGGACTTAATTGTGCTGTTTACAGTAATATGCAATTTTATGGTGATCACTAACATAAGTATTAGTGAACAGTGCTCAGTATTAGACATAATTTGTAATAGGAAGGTATTACTCCAGAAAACAGCTACTATTATGTGCACAAATGTGTAAATATTAACAGTTAAATGCTTTTCCTTCTGACACCTAGAAAGACTCTTAATAAAAGTAGTTTGATGCATTTATGATCAAAAGCAATTTATAATCTATATTGTCTTCCATGGCATGGTTGATTAATAAAAAAGGATCAAATAAAATTTAAAACACAACTTGATGAATTTTTAAAGAGTTATCTTTAAAAGTGTCAATAAGAACATTTTTATACAGAATGCTATCATCGTGCCTTTTTCTGTTTTTCCTCCTTGACTAAGAGTTATTTGGGGTACATTTAATGTCAACTTCCCCTTATCTTGAGAGAAAAATAGCATATTTTCTGATTAAATTGTAATTGAAACAAAAAAGACAACCATATTTTCTTACTTGAAATCCATCTGCCTCTATGGGAGCCTGAAATTCCTTTTGTATTATAAGTCATATTGGGGACACTACACTGCAGTCTGTTGCTTCTGCTGCTACTTATGAGACTGGCAAACGGTATTCTCAGTTGCTGCTTCAGGGATTTATATTTCTCAAGGGTAATAGTGCTGATTATTTAATCACCTCATATGCTCTGCTTAGGAAGGGAGAAATGCAGTCATGTGCATCAGGAGTCATGAAGATAGATAGCACCGTCTGTTTCCTTCTCTCTGCTACAATCTACCTCATGTCCGCCTGACACTCAAGTGGCTGGAGCCAGCATTTACAACAGGTACACCATGTAATCAAATCTGCAGCCAAAATAGCAGCAAGCTAATACTTGATTGAAAGGAAAAAGTTTCTATGATGGACTATCTACAAGCTTTTATCCATAAACAAGACATATGAAACAGTTCTTTGAATGAGTGGATTTGGATGGATGATTGCTAAGAAAACCTTCTGAATCTATAATTTTCTTTCCTTTCCAAACTACTCATGCAAAACTATTATTAACCAAGGTGACTATGGACTAAGGGTGGTTACTATTTACAGGAAATGTATCTTGTTATACATGAGTTGAACTAGGGTTCTAGTACTTCACAAAACTACTGCTACATTTGATACACCCCTACAGTGGTGCCCAGGATTGGACCATAGGCATAAAAGTTAACTTCTCTCTGAAAACTATTACTGGACCTGCTTAAATATTTTGGCAATCTTCATTGCCTGACATTTCAGAAGTGTTAAGGTTACTTCATTAATGGGTGGAAGAACAAAAAAGAAAAGGAAATTGATTTTTTTTTTTTTGTCCAAAGGACTCATTGAGGTCAGGACATTTAAATACATAACCCCATCTTTAATTACTTCAATGAGACCTTCAGTAGTTTGGCAAGGGAGACAGCAGGTAAAAATTGACAACATGCTGTTTTATCAAATTAATTTACTTTCAGTTATACAAGTTTTGGGCTGCAACATTCTAATCTGTCCTATTTCTATAGTAGGTATCTGGCAGAAACCAAAATCCACCCCCAACAAACACCTAATAAAACACAAACTCAGTAAACCTGCTGTTTTGTCTTGTAGAGTTGTTCAGGCTTTTTGAGACTCTCTTACGAGTCTCTAGAGAAATCTAATTTACCAATTTGCCTTATACCAGGTTCCTGGCTCAGAAGTGAGGAGAATAGTATGCAACAGAATGTGTTTAGAGACTTTCTTAGTACTATATTTCAAAGTCACCTGTCTCCCTGAGTCTCCCTGACTTCTTATACAATGTTGATGATCCAGATTTGCCACTTTATTCCACAACACAAATTTCTAAGCAAATGTTTCTCTCTTCTCCTTCACCTCTCCCTCTTTCCCACTTTTATTTTAAAAATCTATAGTTCTCCAATTTCTTAGTCCATCTTTGGTGCTGCCAGGTAGGAAAATGAGTCAGCTAAATGTGTTGCATATGCCAAAGAATCATCCCCAGGATCTTTGTGCTAAAGTTTGGTTTATTCATTCTTTCCATGTCACAGATTAGTCTGCAAACATGTTAAGCACTGGCCCTTAGCAACAGCCACTTTTCTCCAATCTCTTCTTCCACAAAGTTATATCTTTATACTAAAAGCCAAATGCATCTTCAATGTAACTGCACTTTGCCAAATAAAGCAAAAGTATCCTGGCTTTCCTTATAGCATGGCTTCTATAGGGCTTCAGTCATATTATCTTGTGCAGGTCTCTTGATACACATGGGGCCATGGGTGGATCTAGGATTTTGAAAAGGGGGTCCAAAATGTGTGGTTCATCATCACATATAACACAACACACATTTTTATCAAGTTAAAAAGAAACTAGAAGCTTTAGTAATAAGCTAGTGGCCTAGGACTACATTATTCACTTTAAGGTCAAAGTAAAAATAAGTATAAATATGAATATATTAAATTGTGCATTAATTCATTATAACACAAGTTATGTATAAAAACACAGCAGAATAGGCAAAAATAATCAAAATATGTTGTTCCTCAGTTCTCTAGTCATTAGTATTAAATATACATCTCTTTTTAAGATTCAGAAAAAAAAATTAGCCCTTTTGGCATCTTGACAGTGTATCCAATGTTACACTGAAAATGATTTTGACACTTGACTTCATGTTTTTAGCTAGAAGGAAAAAACAGTCTTCAGGATTGTAAAATAGAAGCTACCTGGAGCACATAATGGACAGTAGAAATGCAAAAAGAGGTCAGCTTGTTTAGCTGAACATCAACACCATTAAAAAACAAATACAGTGGTTAACACCTGTGGAATGAAGAGTTTAGAGACATCAGGTAGATTATAATGAGCCATAAAGTCAATTAATTCTGTCATTGTCTCCTTCCATGGAAACACAGAATAAGTTATGGTCTGTGGATCTTCCTTATTGGGAAGATATTGTTGGGATGTGTGCCCTAAAATTAATAAAGATAAATTACTGCACAGTAGGCCTGTTTGAAGTGGCTACTATTCACTTCAGATTCGGCTGTTTCAGGGGACAGTGTTTCGATTTGGTGATTCAAATCACTGTCCCAAATCGATTTGGTCAGATATGATTCAGAGATTCAGCTCCTGCCAAATCAGCTGAATCTCTGAATCAAACAAGCCCCATCCCTGCTGCACTCTCTCAGCATTGTTAATGGCTTCCCCACCTGGCCCCAGCCTTCCAGCCGTTAAAATAAACAAAGCCCAGCACTCATCAGCTGCTGCCAAGCAGGGGCACAATCCCCACTGCCCCCCACTGCCCTGCACTGTGTGGAGGGCTCTGTCATGAGCCCTAAACCCCCACCCACTCCCCAGCCCCAGCATCCCGGCTCTTAAAAAAAACAAACCCCAAAAATCCCCCACTCACCTGCTGATGCCAGGTGTGGGGGCAATGCCCACTGTCCCCCGCTACCCCATGCTGCATGGGGAGCTCTGCCACAAGCCCCCATCCCCTGCCTGCTCTCCCAGCTACCCCCCATGGCTTCCCCACCCAACCCCAACTCCCGGTTCTTTAAAAAATAAAAATAAGACCCTGCACTGACCAGCTCCTGCCAGGCAGGGGAGGTGATCCCTACTCCACCCCACTGACCCATGCTGCCCCAACACCCACTGCAGCAGCTGGTGAGTGTGGAGCTTTTTTTTTTTTAACTAGGAGCTGGGGCTGGGTTGGGCAGCCATAGAGGGGGTCTGGGAGAGTACGGGGGGATAGGTGCTCATGGCAGAGCCCCCCATGGAGCATAGGGCAGTGGGGATTGCCCCCCACTGGCAGGAGCTGGTGAGTGGGTCTTTTTTTTTTAATAACCAGGAGCTGGGGCCAAGTGGGGCAGCCATTGATAGGGCTGGGAGAGCAGGCAGGGGTTGGTGGGCACTAAGTAGACTTGGGGGAGCAGGCAGGGGATGGGGCCTTGTGGGGGTCACCCCATGGTCTCCTCCCCCCTCTTCCAGCATGCCCCCTACTTTCCGGCATGGAGTTTGGGTCCAGCTCCCTGTGGCAGGAACTGCTCAAATCTCCGAAGCTCTCTGAATCTTTTCCAAATTGATTTGGAGAGCTTCAGATTGATTCAGACTTTTTGACTGGTCTCCTGATTTGATTCGGATTTGGAGGTTCGGCCACTGAATCAGGCTAAATCTCCTCCGAAGTGAATCAGCACCCAAAGTTTCACACAGTCCTACTTCACAATGTGTGCATCTACATGAGATGCTACTGTGCAGTAGTAACAGATACTGTGCAGTAGCTCACTGTTACTGTGCAATAGGATCTGAAAAAATACAAAGCAGGGATGCTACTGTGCAGTAATGCCAGTTATTGTGCAGTCATTTAGTACTTGGTTATGAGGAACTAAATGACTGTGCAGTAACAACTGCATAGTTTGCCATTCATGTGGATGTGGTCAGTAAGTATTTTAGTGCCCGTGACTTGCTTTTCCAACTTACAAGTACTAAAACATTATTTTATTCCTTGCAAAGTGTTCCAAATAAGCTCCTCTTAATTTAGATATATAAGTAAAAACAATTTACAGCAGAAGCTGGAAATATTACAGTCTGTAGGGATTCAGAGCATTACTCTAACATACTAATGTATTCCATTAAAACTCTTTGCAAGGGTAAGACCAGCAATCTCAACTGTTATCCAAACTTTATTGATATCCAAGATTACTGTCTCAGTTGAGACAGATTTATTTGCCATGGGAAGAAACACTTCTAAATTAGTGAAAGTTTCCATCCCTCCAAAGAGTGCTTTTGGTTTGACTTCCCTGCTGCTGTTTGTCACCTGGAGCTGTGTATCATTCAAAGACCATAAATCTATCACCTCCTACTCTAAACCTTTGCTAACGTGAGCAATTCATTTTAACAAACAAAAAAACTAAACAAGCAACTCTGCCCTTCTCTATCAAATCATCATATCAAAATTAATTAAATCCTAACTTTGGGACTTATCTGTCTTGGAACTTACATGAGGGAAAAAAGGGAGTTTTTGAGAAGTTTTGAAAATTAAATCCCAATCTCTACTTTTACTCCCACCCAAACTTCCTCAGTACAGAAGGTCTGTGTGCCGCAGCTGTGGCACAGTAATACTGCGTGTAAACATACATGTATGTGTATGTGTCTATGTCTCTGTTAGTAGATACTTACTTGGGCATCATTATTATCATAGTAGGTGCATGTACACATTCATTCATGTGCATTAGATACTGTGCATTTTGTTTAGTACTTGCTTAATAAAGTACTTACTAAATGGGCAGTAATGCCAGCACACAGTTATTTTGTAATGCTTACTGCACTTTAGCCTAATAACACTGTGCATTAGGCTATTAGCATAGTTTAGGTGCAATTAGTTAAAATGCATTAACACACAAGTAGACGCAACCCAGCACTAACTTTAGTGCTGGGTCTGCCCAGTCACTAGGGGCACATAGCAGGGCTGCTGGGACTTGGCACTAACTTTGGTTGCCCATTCACAAAGGGCATGTCTACACATGCATTAAAGCACAACTAAATTTAATACTCATTAAGCAATTTTGGCAGGTGTCACACAAGGTGCAATTAGCTTAATTTTGCCATTTTTAATGTGCATTAAGGGCATACAACATGTATAGACACATGCCCATAATGCACATTAATTTAGGCTAATTCTCATTAATGCATCTTGTGTAGACATGTCCAAAAAACCTTTCAAATTAGGCTTATGCAAGTGACTCAGAAAGCACTAAGAAAGGGTATGATATCCTTCAAGTAATGTACTACCCAGTTCTAAAACACTAATATAATCTCTGAACTGGAAGGCTATCCACAGCCCATATCAAGTTATTGAAAGAAAGAACAACTTTTGATTAGAACATAAAGTTGAGAACCTGCACTCATGCCTCTTATCAGTGCTGCCACTAACTTGCTATGTAATTTTAGGAAATCAAAATCTTAGTTTTTTATTCTGTGAAACTTTGAGATTAATTTATTCTCAGTTCATAGGTGTGTTGTGAAATTAAAGCAATCTTCAGACAAAATATGATCTTTAATACAGAAATACTCATTTGAGTACTGAGATAACGCGTCACACATACAACACAAACCCATCTCCTACAACCAGTTTGTGACAATACAATTTGGTTTTTTTTCCTTGTGAAAATAAAATAGATTTATTTGCCATAAGAGGAAGTTGGAAGTCAGTGTACCTTCTCCAATGTGCAGTTATGCAAACTGGCTTCCAAACTGAAGTAGAAGCTTAAAAATCAAAAGCAAAGGAGGTAAGGAAAATACTGCAACACTGTATTCACAACTAGCCTTGCCATAGTTCTTGTATATGTTTGGTTTTATTTTTACTGAAAGGAAAACATTCTCCTTCTCTTTTTAGACCTCTTGTTGGAAAGAGGAACACAAAGAGAAGTGGAGGGGTTTTTGAAGACTCAGTCAGTTTGCCTGCCATTAGAATGGGATGAAGTACAAAGGAAGTGGAAAAAAGTAAGAAAGGAAAAGTAAGACTTATATATATGAAAGCTACTGTTAAGTTAAATAGCAAGAGCATCTCTCAGGATTCAGAAAAATAGGGTCCTCTGCATTCATAAGAAGAGATCAATAGAACTCTGAGTACATCTGAGTGCAAGATCAGGTTCATAGCAAACAATAGCAATCATAATAATAAAATTGATTTTATGCTAGTCATCCTCAATTCAACTTTTCAATATTAAATCAATTATCTGAGTATTTGGAGGTAAGCAAGATTGCCCTCATTTTATATATTTCCTTCTGTAAAAACCATAGAGAAAAATTACTATCTAAATCGGAATTGGAGCTTAAATATCCTTGGTTTCTAATCTCATACTCATACTATTAGGTCATATCTTTCTCTTTTTTACATGTGGTATACTGTAAAATGTCTGCAGCCATATATTGTGCAACATAACCCAAGGGATGGAAAGATGATAATCTTTTCTATTGGCATCATCAAAGCAAGCACAGCTATGATTAATTTAATAAAGACTGAGACAGATGCTACAGTCTTAAGTAGCATTAACAGAAGCTGAAATTCAGGCAGCCGCTGCAGTACCAGTCCTAATGAGCACTTTATCTATTCCTCCAGCCATCCAGAACCAGAATCAGGAATGCCAGTTGAGCCTTTGGTCTTTTGCATTGAAAGGTAGTATTTCTGCTAATCTGACAACATCACCTAATGTGCTGCCACTTTCTCCTTCTATGCTCTGTGAAGCCACTGTGTTGCAAGATACAAATCATGTACTTAAGTCACTGACTTATTTACAGAGTGTATCAATGATCAGCTCTACTGACTCTCAGCTCTTAAGCTGTCTCATCTTTCAGTAGGAACATCACAGGTAAAGTCATTTGGCACACTGGGATTTGTGTGAAATGTGGGAAAACTTGAAATTTTGACTTCAAGAATTTAGGGACATCTGTTACAAAGTGAGTTCCTTCCACTGGACTTTCTGAATGAACAACATATACTGAACTCCATACCAGACTATTAGAAATCAATGACTTTTCCATTTGTTGTTTTGAAAACTAACCTCTTTTAGAACTTAAGTTTTCATTAAGGCCTCTGATTAGACATTGGCAGATGTAACATATAGGCAAATACGTATTTTTTAAGATCTGCTTGAATTTTATTGCTTTTCAATGGCAAATTAAGCTAGTAAAATATGATCTTTTTCACACTTGTCCTCAAGATAGGGAGCCCACTTGAATGAAAATGCCAAAGATTAACAACATTCTAATTCAGCACTCCTGTTACCAGATATAAATTTAAAATTGGATTATAACCCTTTCCAGCAGTTCCTCATACACAGTAAGTCTGTTGTAGAGTAAATGTGAATACAAAAAGATGCAGCATAAATAGTTTCCAGTATCAAACCTATTTCTGCCTGTATCAATGCAGTCATCACCATCTATTGGTGTATATGATATCCAGGATAGGACTATAACTTTCAGCTTCAAAATAGCACTGAAGTAAAGCTTTATTTATTCTACTCAATCACAGGCTAAAGACTCAGACCCTTGGAGGAATTTAGGCACCTATCTTGTAAAAAGCATTACCAAATATCCAAGTTGCAGCAGCCATGAAAATTATTAGGTCCCTAAATTAATTTGCTACCTCCATTTCAGATTACAAATATCCCTTGGTGTCAAAATTAAGGCTTCTTTCCATGCTCAGAAATAATGCAGAGCAAGCAGTTAGATATCTAATCTCTGCCTACTCTATATTATAATGTGGACACAAGATACAATGGCACCCTAAATTCTACTTAAGCTTCAAAGGGGCCCAATGATATGCTCCAGTATAAACCCATATCACTTTCACACATATTCACTAGGTCAGGGGTGTTGAACCTACAGCATGAATGGCACAGCTGGCACGGGCAGGCTGGGTGTGTGGCAATGGCAGATTGAGGGGGACAGTCAGAAAATAGGGCAGGAAGAAGAAGACAAGACAGGAATCCAGGCACAGTGTGGCAGGGTGGCCAAAACACCCTGTCACAGTGAAGTAAAGAAACAAAAATTACTGGGGGACTCCTAAAACCACATATAGCCAAGGGAGAAAAGATGCCACACCCTGACCAATTAAAGGAACCATCTGGGGCCCGTGGCAGATCAAAGGCTGCCGTTGCAAGCCCAGCTGCCAGAGTTCACGGTGGGGGGAAGAAAAAGTGCAGCAGACAGAAAAGAAAAGAAAAGAACCGCGCCAAGAAAAAAAAGGGAGAAGAGCTGTGTTCTGAGGACAGCGAATTAGATTCTGCCACAGGGGACACAGTGAGGAAAAAGGGAAATTTAAGGGGATGCCTGGGGAGCATCCAGCTTCAGCCCCAGGAGAGGGAGAGAGAGATGCAGAAAGAGGAGCACCAAGACAGGATGAGAAGAGGAGCCAACCCCAGGGCTTGGAGGAAAGCCTCGGCCCCCAGAATTACCTGAGAGCAGCCGGTGATGTGACAGAGGAGGTCCCTTTATCAGTGAGCCCAGTCCTGAGGAGTGAAAAGAACTGCTTCAGGACCCTAGAAGGAAGAAGAGACATGCATGGGGTTACCTCTTTAGGAGGGGGAGTTCATCCTGACCCTGAAGGTAAGTGTGGGACTAGACCTGAGAGTTGGCTGTCTTGGGACTCGGGGAAGAATGGGACAAGCAGCCAAAATAGCAGGAGACCCTGACTAGTGGACCCACAGGATTAAGATCAGACCCTCAAGCTAGTAGGCTAGAGACATCAAGCCCAGAACATCTGGTGTGGTTAGGGCAGGATATGGGGATGGTGGAACCCTACAAAGACAAGTGGATGTCTCTAAACTAGACTGCCTGCTTGCCAAAAAGGTGGCGTACGCCCGGTGG
>NW_017729029.1:26858556-26866836 GCF_001723915.1 Gavialis gangeticus | reverse complement strand
CTGTTCAATTTCTTCATCAGCGATCTGGATGATGGGGTGATTTGCTGATTTGCTGTGCAGGGAACATTTTTTAATCATGCCAAAACTGAAGTTGAAGACACCTAAAAGTGAATCTAGATTTTGCCCTTGGTTTGGAACTTTGTGCACTTAGGATAGATCTGTTGAAGCTTCAGAATTTTGTTGCCATGTGTCAAAGAAAAATTTTTCGATATGTATGCTGCCAATACAGCGAGTTAAGTCTGACATGCGCAGACAGCCTAAGTGAGTGGAAAATTCCATAGTGCAGTCAGAGCTTGCCCCCTGCTCGACCCTTGGGCCTGTCAATCATGCGTGACCTAGTTTTCAGCTTGCACATGTTCAGTCACGTAAAAGAGCCTTACCAGATGCACGCTCAGTATAGCAATAGCATGAGGTAATTTGACCAGAAATTTCCATTGAGAAAGCATTTTGATTGGCCACCAAATTCCTATAAAGGGCTTGTGAGCCCCCGCCCAAGGGGGGAGACCCGCTTGACTGAGACCAGAGGCTGTTCCACAGGGACTGTTCCTCAGTAAGGCTCCTCGGCCTATCGGTCTCCTCCCACTTGGATTTTCGCTTCGTCTTCGACCTCATCTCATTCCTACCACTGATCTCCTGGCTCTCAACTAACATTGGCACCGATTACTGACCATGACTCGGATCATCCCTACTTACCTCGATTGCATATCCGCTTCTCCATATCTCGACTTCCGACCTCGGCTTTGTCTTTCGACCACCCGTTGTCCATCACTGGACTGACGTCACGACATCGTTCATCGTTCTACGAGTTACAGTTTTGTTTGTTTGTATTCCAACTATAAGCTGTTGACCAGCCCTGGGACTAGCTAGTGGGCAACTGCACCTATCCCTTCGGGGGTAGAATGCAAGGGCTCACTAGTGAACCCTGTGAGCCAACAGACCCCTTTGTTGTTTATCGTTTAACTGTAACTGAAGAAAGCATCAGCACCTACGTCTCATAAGCGTAAGTCAATAAATTCATCTTTGTTTGAAACCATACGAATCTCGAGCCTCAGAACTCCTCGCCAATAATCCCGCCTGTCTTGTATCCGAGCCACCGCCCGGCCCACCGTGACCTTGGGGCTTTTATCCGGTTTTGACACCACGTAATGCTAAAAACTGCAGGAGAAAAGGGAAAATGTTTTTATTTTGCAGTAAATTTTATCACAATAAGATTATAGAAACCTGAATAGCTCCCCATGCATGTGTTCACACTGTACAATCAATAAGAAAAAGGTTTACAATTTAGAAATAACAAAAAAAATTAAGAATGTGTAATCATGAGTTGAATTTAATTATATAAAATATATAATTCCTTTTACTGTTCACCCCAAGATCAAAGTCCTGATGTGATAGGGATCTATAGCATAGTTTTCATATGTTTATTTAAATAAAGATAGATTTTTAATTAAAAAAAAAATCACCCATTGGACTCTCAGAATTAAGCATAAATGACTCAATATATTGTCTTTGGTGGATAGATGGAATACAGCCCATACATTGTGTAAGATTTTAGTGTAAATCACTAATTGTAAAAGAGATAACTATATAAAATGTCTCTGATTTCTTCTGTCCATGAACTATTTATTTATACTGTAACATCTGGGCAAATACTTTAATGTTTTGAAAAATTCATGTTATGGTTGATGATGCTTTTGAAGCATATAACATATGTAAAGTGAAGCTATATTTTCTATTAATCTATACTGAAAATCATGTAAAATGTGTGACTTAAATTAAATAATTATATTATGTAATAAAATGATTTATTGAGCACATAGACTAGTAGCCAAAGAGCCTTCGAACCAATATTTTATAAGAATACTGAAGCCTCAGTTTTGCAAACACTTGACAAAGTAACTTATTACCTTGATTGACCCACTCAGTCTGATGGGGTTGCTTATTGTAGTAAAGTTAAGTATGAGCTAAATGTTTGTAGAATCAGGGCCTCTAATGCGTCCCGTTCTAATTCATGCACATTCACATTGCAAAATGATATAATTGTTCATCCCTGTTTTAGTCATCTACACTGCAATCCCCATGGCCATCAGTATCCCTTATCTCTGTTACAAAAATGGATAATCATTATTAGAGGGGTAACTGCACTTGACAGAAACTTCCTAACTGGCATGCATCAACCTGAGTAAAATGCTCCCTGATTTTATTGCGCATTCAGTACTCTGTTTTGTTACTTAAATGGTTCGGATGGAATGTCTCTTCATGGTTAATGAACCTGTTAACCCCTTTAGTTTCATTTCTAGTTGTTATAATTGTGGTGTGTACCTTAGTTTGTTGCGTATTCCAATGTGTGAGAAAACAGTTATCGAGTATGTTCATGAAACAGCCTCTTTGCTTGTTTCATGTAAAGCCAGAATTGAATACGTACAAACAGGCATAGCTGGTAGAGGCCTAGAAAATCATGATTCATATTTCTTACTTCTTCAGTACATTTCCATGTGTGGCAGGTTGATCAGTTGTAACTGAGCAATCATTTAGTACTTGCTTAGGTAATTTAGTACTTGCTTAAGTACTAAATGACTGCACAGTAACCAGCATTACTGTACAGTCCCATCACCACACAGTTATTTTTAACTGCTACTGTGCACCATCATGGTTCACGCCTGGCAATGCAATGTTGCCGTAGCAACAAACTATGGTGCAGTAGCTCAATGCTATGGTGATGTAGCATCTTATGTAGACGTACCCCTTAGGGCTTAATTTGAAAATATATAATAGATGATTTTATCCTACAGGCTAGCTGTAACACAGGATTATTTGAACGCAAGCAAATATATGGTAATCTCTCTTTTCTTTAACATACATGGCTGATTTGTTACTTTTACCGTGATTTAAGGTCATGTAATGGAAATAATAACAAAGTTAACTAATTGGCCAAATGGGATGCCTAGTTGTGCATCATAATCTTGTTACCTCTGCATTAAAATGTTATATCCCTTATCAAATAAAACTTTCTTTAAAAAAAAGAAGAGAGATTAACATTAATGCTAATGTGTTTAACAAATCAAATGAACTTGCCTTCCTCAGCCTGGTCCCTTGTGCACAAGCACTGGTTTAAAGATAATTCAACACAATTTGCAATTACTGTCTGTCTTAAATCAAAAGCGGGGCCAATTAAAGAGCTTGGAGAATGTATAACTGCAAGCAAAAATACCCTCTCTGGAAATGCTGCCTCATTTCCTTAAGCTTGTGGATAACACTGAAATTTTAGTCACAGAAGGTGACAGGCTGTATTAATGCATTTGGAAGTATTATGTAACCATTTGATAAAGACATTTAATTATTTCTGGTACTTTTACACGGTGACATATATATGTGTAGTAGAGAGAAAAAGCTTGTGTTTTAGGAATCTTTTACATATGTAAGACAAGAAGGAAGAAAGTTTTGCAACACTATACAGTATAAAAATTCATAGGTGTTTCACTCCAAAATTCAGTTCTGCCCCCTGCGTGAGGAAGGCACCCAGGACAGTGATAGCTCCTAGTGGTGTACCAGGCCAGCATCTATGGCAGCTGTTATACTGTGTCCCTCCTCCACTCCTGAAGCAGTCACTTGTGTCTATTGTCAGTCATCCCTCCTTAGTTACATGGATCCAAAAATTACTGGTAATTTTTCCTTTCCCTCAATCTGGTCAGCTAGCCAAGACCTTGATCCTCAAATGTGATCCATTAATTCCAGTGGGACTCCATAAAGTCTAGCAGTGAACGTGCTATCACAGGAGTGGGGCCCACAATTGGAATCAAAAGACAGTTTTGTGGCAGCACAAGTAATATCCAACCATCCAATTATCAATTTCTGGCTTTAATGAGCTTGAAGACTAACCTTTTCATAACCTTTTCCTCTATAAAATACAGAAATGTATTTTAACCAATATTCAGGAAGCACCATTTTAACAGATTTGTTAGTGTGTGTGTGTATATACAGGGTCATTTCACTGTCCTAAGGGAAGACATTAGGGCTGTCCAAAGCTTTGGTAGCTGATTTGATTTGGAAGAGATTTGGCCCGATTTGGTGGCCGAATCTCCAAATCTGAATCAAATTGGGAGACCCATTAAAAGGTCTGAATTGAATCAGAAGCCTCCAAATCAATTCAGAGAGATTCAGAAGGTTTGCAGGAAACAGAAATTGAGAAGAGGGAGGGAGATGGAGTGATCTTTTATACATGGAAAAGACTGGAGGTGGGGGGAAGACTGCTTTGATACTGACATCTATAGCTGGCCAGTGACTGTGATCTTTCTTTTAGTTCCCTTCCAATCACAGTGCTCTGGGGAAGGGATGTAGAATCAACATATAAAGCTGTGCCTGAAGTGATCTGTGCCTTTTGTGAGTTATCTTTCTCTTGGAGCAGCAGCATCTGAAAGGCTCTGGCTTGCTATCTAGTCTCCTTCTAAGTAGTATCCAATCCTTTCCTACTTAACCTTGCCTTTAATTCCTATTGTTATCCCTATCCATTCCTTTTAACTTATTCTTCCCCCAAAATCCTCTTATTTGTTTTTGTTAGTCTGTCTTGATTCGTTCCCCCCACAAAAATAAATCTGTGTTTTCCCTGACAGCGTGTCATCACTGTGCAGGAAAGCACAACATATATTACACACTCACACATATTTTGCAGCACACCAAACATTATAAAGCATGATGGAAAGGCAGGTGATAGGTCTTTTGGCAGGGGAGGAAGAGAAGGCAGAGGGAGAGCTGCAAGTTCCCCCTACCCCAAACATAGACACACCCTCTTTCCTGGCAGCAACGAGTCTTCTGCTGCCAGTGTGAGCAAGGAGGTGGTATCAGTGGCTGCACCTGCACCACCACCACTAACACCACTAACCAGCAGCAGCATGACATTCTCCACCCCAATTTCAGTTCCCAGAATAAACCTTCCAGAGTCAGAGGAGGAGGTGGACATGGAAGCAGATGAGCTGAGGGACATAGTGAAGGAAATTCTGGGGAAGGAGGGAGAATCTGAGTTTGTGCTCCACACCCATAAAGATTCCCCTAAAGGCAAGTCTCCTTCTCTGGAAGGCACTTTGGAGGAAGTGGTCAGGGCAGGTGGCTCAGCTCCACCTGTTATTGTTTCTCTGCCTGGTGAGGAGGGGAATAAGGCACGATCCCCACCCTCAATGAAGAAGCAGGTGGGTAGCGTAGTGTGAGATTATTTTGAGGTGGCAGATGATCACAGGTATGCTACCTGCTAGCACTGCTGAAGGCAGATAAGCTGGGACAAGGACATGAAACACTTTGCCAGTACGGTAATGCTGCTGCATCTCAGGAGACAGCACCCCCTTGCCCTTGTTCCTCCTCAGTCTGGTACTAGTGGTAGCATGCCCCAACAGAATTCCTCCTCTCGTTCCAAATCCAAGAAGCAGAGGCAGGCCACCCTGAACTCATGGGGTAAAGGTGGAGACAAAGAGGGACACCCAGAGCGAGGTCACCCAGAGCATTGGGAAGATGCTTGCTTTGAATGGCTGGCCCTTCTCCTTTGTTGAGCATCCAGGGTTCAGGCAGCTCACAGCACTCCTGACCCTACTATACCAAGTGCCCACACACACCACCTTAAGCAGGATGGTGGTGCCCTCCCTGTATGAGGCATGCAGGGAGTACTTGAGGGAGGAGCTGCCAAAGGCAGGTCCGCAAGTAGCCTTGCCCTTTACCTCAGCCATCTGGAGCAGCTTTGGTGGAGATCATGCCTACCTCTCCCTCAAAGGTCACTGGTACCATTAGTCAGGGTATCGGTGGGCTCTCCTTCAAGCGGAGGTGATGGATGAGTCCCACAGGACAAGGGAAATCATGGTGGCCATGAACTGCATGGTGTAGGGTTGGCTTATTGGCCAAGGCAAGTTCATCCGCGGGTTTGTGGTCACTGGTAATGGGGCCAATATGGTTAAGGTGGTGCATGATGCCAACTTTGTTGGCATCCATTGTGTGGCACACAAGTTCCACCTCATAGTCAGGGATGACTTGGAGCAAGACAGCGCCGTCACTACCAGCCAGCTTATTTCAAAATACAGTGGGCTACTTCCACTGGATCATGAAGGGGAGCAAGATGCTGTGGAAGAAACAGGTAGAGCTGAGGATCCCGCAGCACAAAATCATGCAGAATGTGGAGACTCAGTGGAACTCCACATACCTAATGCTCAAAAGGCTGGTGGAGCAACAGAAGGCCATCCATGAAATGGCCTTGGTCAGGGAGACTGAAACCAGAACCCCCTTAACAAAATAAAGTGGGATACCATCTCCCAAATCTTGATCATCCTCAAGCCATTCTTCAAGGACACCGATAGCCTCACCACTGGTGATGCCCTCCTTAGTCAGGTGGTCCCCATAGTGAAGGAGCTTGAGAATCAAATGGAGAAGTTCATGGGGATTGATGTTCCTGGCTGGGCTAAGCTGCTTTCACCAGAGGTGCAGGCACTGGTGAAGCAGCTGAAGGAGGGCATAAAAAAATGGCTGGATGCATTGCGGTCCAGTATGGTCCATGTGCTGGTAGGCATGTGTGACCTGAAGATGAAGGGGAGCATTTGCATCAGCAAAACCCTTGATCACTGGATGGAGGTGCTGGTAAACAGAGTCAGGGAGGCAGAAGGGCATAGGTGGGGGTACATGGAAAAGAGGGAGTCACTTTCCCATGCCAGCACTGAGCCAATCTCCTCCATCACAGCTGCTGCCAATGTAGGCCAAGGACATGGCTTCAATGTTGGGGTCCAGAGGCACTAGACTCCACCATCAGGCAGGTAGCACAGAGACCTCAGTGGCTACCTAATCTCACCAAGGATGTGGAGCTATTGCACTGTGAACACCTGCTCTATTGGGCAACCCACAGCCAGGTGTTGCAGTATCTGGCCACAGTTGCCTGGGAACACCTGTCCTGTCCACCAACCAGTGTTCCAAGTGAAAGGGTGTTCAGCATTGCTGGTGATGATGTGACACACCATTGCACCTCCTTGGATTCTGATTTGGTGGAGCAGCTGGTGCTCCTGAAGGCGAACCTCCCACTGCTAGGGTTCCCCAAGCTCCACATGCAGACTGAGTGAGTGCCACCCTCCTCACTCCGCACCTATTTGCTTTTTGTATTTGCTTTCAGAACCTTGAGCTCCACTTTCACAGAAACCCCTGTATGTATCCCCTTGAAACTTGTCAGGCTTCATCCCCTTGAATGGGGTTACACTCTGTTGTTTTCATCCAAATCTGCAAAAGTTATAGGTATTTTAGTGATTCTCCATTATAGTCTGTGGCTGAATCTCTTAATCAGCACCAAATCTCTGAATCTGAATTGTCCAAATTGAATAGAGATAGTAATTCAAATTAATGAATTGAATCACTGTCCCTCTGAATTGGCCAAATCCAAAGCAAATGCTTGCTGCTTCACAGAAGCTTAGAAGCCATGTCTTTACAGAAAAAAATAAATACTTGTGTGGTCATTTTTGACAGCATGGAAAAGAACAAATTATAATTGTCTTCAACATCTAGGGTTCTTATTTTCCCCAGTTCATAAGGCTTATTTATGGATGACTTGATTTTTATTAATAAGGGTCAACAAATATAACTACTAAAACAATGACTGAATTTTGACTGTCATTTGATATCTCTAAACTTTAAGGGCAACTGTAAAAAGTATTGGCAAAATTGGAATAGATGACAAACAAGGTCACTCACAATAAGATCACTTCATGCTATTGATCAGATTGCCCCAGGGAAGAATATATAACAGTAGGGATGGATTTTAAAACAAAAGGTTTCAGAATTATTAATTTTAAATTTTAAAAACAGCTGGTGTGCTGACTTTCTCTCTCTCTCTCCCGATACAGAAACTTACTTAGAGTGCAGGGCACAAGTCAAAAAACAACCCCCCCTCCCCCCAAAAAAACAACAGAAACAAAACCAGATTTGGACTCTTTCAACTTATTCTTTATGATACAGGCCATTTGTGGATCTTTTCACCCTCCTACTTCTGAGGCAAAAGGAGAACATGCATGAAGAGTGTGCAAAGACTTAAAGACTTCCTTTCTTCCTCCAAGTTAATAAGGTCTATTCATTTTCTCCTGTTTTTTGTCTCATGTTTACCTTGAAGAGCTAGTACTTTGGCTTTTTTTGCCCAAATAGACACCACCCACCAAACAGCTTGTTTGCATACTCCCATCCCACTTTCTGATACACATCTCCCCAGAAATCCAAACTCCCAAACAAGCAGGTAAATATGCCTATTTTTCTCTTAGCCAGGAATCTGGTACTACC
>NW_017729029.1:26840619-26853556 GCF_001723915.1 Gavialis gangeticus | reverse complement strand
CCCAAACAAGAAGGTAAATATGCCTATTTTTCTCTTAGCCAGGAATCTGGTACTACCTCTCCAGAAAGTGGTGTTATAATCATTAAGGTGGGTAATTGCATTGACTAGTGGAGTGGTACTCAGTTTTTATGAGCTGAGACCCCAGGGAATTTTACAGGATCTGGATCTGGGCTGGATCTTGTGCATCGGTCTGTGGATCTGATCCAGAGTGCCATCACAATCTGACATGTAGCCCCTGCCTCATGTGATAGATGGGGCCCATGTCCCATGCATATGATGGATCAGGCCTGCCACCTTGACTCCACCCCACCACATGCTGGATCAAGTCCAGCATCCTGGGCCTAACCCTGACCCCAACCCCTGGGTTCCAGCAACACAATTTCCAAAACATTAAATGTAGGGTGAATAAATTCAGTAAAAATACTTTTCTACTTGCTGAGGTTTTCATCAACAATCTGTTCAAGTGAACAGAAAGATTTCCATGGATATCAGTGTACTTGATACAGATCCTATAAAAGGGTTTGTTTGTTTTCCCCCCAGTTATAGTTGTTTTTCATTACTGCTTCTAGATCTTATTGAACCATTTGTTGTATATAGTACCAACTGGAAAATTAATTTTCTCTATTAGTTTCTGCTGGTATATTCTTTGTTAATAAAGTATTTACTGAATAATTTTGATGAACCATATTGATGATACAGATTATTTGAGAATTATTCATTTTGAATATTTATGACTGATTACCTGAAGGCACTGGGTATTGCTTCTTCTCATAGAGTAAGATAATGAATAAAAAATGATGACAAATGACAAAAAAATTGAATAATCTATTTCCAGAAGACATTTTTATTAACTTACCATTTGTGCTAAACTTTTGGGATTCTCAGGAAACAGGAGATTCTTGGATATTTTAATATCCTATAGCCATCCCACTAACATGATAGTTATATTTTTCATTTTTCTTTATTCTCTTTAATTTGGATCCAGGCATTTTGTGTGTTTTTGTGTTTTAAGGTGATATTTTATTATGGATTCTTTAAAACATATTTAGGGAGTTTTTCTTTAATTTGTTGAACAGCAATCTCTTTGTGAGGGATCACAATTTTAAAGGCTATATAAATAGTATTATTATCTATGGTGAAGATACAGCCTCATATGCATGGAAATTTAATGAGGTGGAAATTTTTAGGTACTATACTGATTCTCAACAGTGGTTTGGTATGTTAACACAACATCTGCCTATGTTCAATTTGGAAATACTCAAAGCCCGCAAGACATATCAATGTATTAGTTCTGATTTGTCCCCCTCATAAAGAAGAACAGAAAAAGTGCATATTAAAAGACAAATGCAAAGGGGGAAAATCTCTCATAAGTCCGATTCCAAAATAAAAAGAAATAAAGATAATTTATATGCATCTGTGAACAAACACACACACAATTACAGCTATAGCAAAGCTGTTGAATACATTTTTGATCTGATTCTCATTTCTTTTATTGATATAAATCAGTAATAATTATGGCATGTGAGAAGAAAATTACATTCCGTTACTACTGTTTTCTTTAAGTTTTAACTTCAGCTATATGTACTTCAGAGAAAGAACCTTAACAATCTTTTGCCTTTCCTCCCTGAGCTAAGTTAATCACACCTACATGAATTAAACACATCCTTATTCTATTCCTAAATGTTATTTCCCACCTGCTCTCAAAAGTACATGTCCTGACATTCAATATTAAGGAATCTACCATTTACTACAAAGGCAAGTGACTTTATCCTTTGACTGCTGATCCTAAGGAGCAGAGCATGTAAAAGATTAAATGTTTAATCCTTTGATCTATTGTGCTGGCAACCGCTGTACCTATTTTATGAGCAGGCTGACAAAAGTGTTATGGACCCTGGGATTTCTGTAATGGAGCAGTGTTAAAATATGCTTTCTTGTGCAACCTGAAGGTATAAAAGTTTTCTAAATATGCATTATTAACTGTGAGCATCTTGCCTTTAGTCAAACCAGAAATGTGTCTGAATGCATGTATTATTTCAAGCATGGTTTTATGCGGTAATAAAATATGAATAAATAAAAGTGAAATATAAAGTACTGTAGCTGAGTGTGTTTAATATAATTATGATTAAATCATTTCTATTATTAGGAGAATAGCTTCTTAAAGAAAACATCTTTCCTGGAAGCTTGCTGGAAAAAAAAAAGAATTAGTTCAAGTCTCTGAATTGTTATTGGTTATCCTTAAAAGCTCATGAAAGATGGCGGAGATATCAGAGGAGCTGAGAAGGACTAACAAGTATCTACCTGTAATAAAAGGGGAAAAGGAAAACATTGGGAAGTATAGACTAATCAACCTCATCTTATTTTGGGAAAGATAGTGGAAGATAATGAAAGAAAGTTCATTTAGGCAGAATGTAGGACAGTGTGGAACCTTAAGTGCTTCAGAAATGATCTAAGTATACTTGGATTCTACCTCCAAACAGGGATATGGTTTACATGGATTTCTGAGATCCCTTCTAGCCCCTCATATTTCTGACCCTCCTGTGCCTCACGTTAAACAATGTCCCTTGGCAAACCATTGCTTGTGTGTCAAGTATTTAATGCAGTTACAAGCAGAATGCTCCAAAATGGTTTAAAACCTCATTGAATTCTAAAGAAGAAACCCTCACCTCACAAACAGATTACAGAATCTCTTGAAGGGATTATTACATTTCATCTTAACCTGAAAATACTATATGTTGGCCCAGCTGCAGTACAGAGGTAAGCTTTCCCCTGCTTGGGGAATTTCTTTGCAATAAGCTTTCATTTTTTGCACAGAAAATGAACCTATTACTACTGTATTTTCAGCATCTGAATTAGATTCAAAATCAAGTTAATAACAGTGTCTTAATTTAGAAACTAAATCAACAAGAAAATTTCTATCTTAAGTGAATAAAGAATGAACATATACATCTGAAAAATGCAGATCATAAAGAATTGCTATAAAAATATTTGAAAGCATAGAAATATTTAGAAGTGATGAGGCAAAATCAGAAGCACCATCTTGAACCCTTTCCAGTCTCATGAAGCATATATCTGGATTTTTTTAATGTTTTACCTGCCTCAGCACTTAAAATGCTGAAAGCATCCCTAATAAAGAGGCATGTCTACACGTGCTATTGATGCTATAAAGGCTTACTGTTCAGTAAAATACTGCACAGTGGCTGTATCTACATGAGATGCTGTCTGTGCCATAACCCATGACTAATGCGCAGTAATAGGAAGTGTGAAGTGACATTATTGCACAGTATTCTCAAGCTACTGCTCATTCAGCATCAGAAAAAAGCTATTCAGTGATACTCTTGTGCAGTAACTCCAGTTACCGTACACTCATTTAGTACTTATTTATACTAAATTGTCTTGTGTAGACAGTCAATAAGCCTTTCCTGGGAGCATGTCTACATGTGCTCCCTGTTGGGAGCAAACCCCTCTACAGAAGCCAGGGGAAGCTCTAGACTCTCCTGGAGTGCTAGTCCAGAAGCTCGCAGGGAGCACAGGACCGATCCTTATGCACATGGTGCTGATGCAGAGCTCTCCTGCTCTATGCACAGGGGGACAAGTCCGATGCCCAGCAGGGCTTTCCTGCATAGCTGGGAGCCAGCCAGGAACTGTCCCCCCTCTGGGGCAGCTCCCAGCCAGCTCCAGGCTGTGTGTGGATTTCTTCAAGTGCCTGGAGTTGTCTGGGAATTACTCGAGTCCTGGCACTGCTCAGGTTCCATCTCCAGTGTGGAGCCAGGAGCTGAACAGCATGGGGAAAGAGGAGGCAGAGGGGTACCCTGTCTCAGTGCTACTTAGCTCGCAGCTTCTGGGAGAGCCAGGATATGAGTAGTTCCAGGACTGGGGGAGCTGAGTATTATCTACCTTCTGTGGCCCTCTGGTGTTGGGGGCTGCAGGGAGCAAATTTGCTCCTGGTCAGTATCTACACATGCGCTAATGCACCATATCTACTGCACAGTTAATTTACTATCTGTATTTACAGGTAATAGCTAACTGTGCATTAGACTAATTTACTGCACATAAATGGTTCACATGTGTAGATATTGACACTTTTCTGTGCAGTAGATTAGTGTACTGTGCAGTAAAGCAGCTTGTGTAGACATACCCAAGGTGTTTGAAAACTATTCCTGTGAATAAGTAACCAATGCTATATATAAAAAATAACTGCTGGGTTCAAACATATCAATCCCCTGGTCTGATCAAAAAGACACATTAATTGGGTGTGGGTCAAAAGTATCAGACATCTCCTAAGGAATAGGCAGCCTCTCATTGAAGTTCAGATTCTAACTGAAATAACCCCAACCATCTAAGAATTCATGTGTATGAAAATTCCCCTTTCTAAGGAAGAGACTGAAAGAGGAACTCATTAATGATATAATGCACAGAAGAACCAACAGGTTGGGTAGACTTACTGGATAATACATATATACCCCAAAGAATTACACATATATTGCAAGATATTGGCCACAGTGTCTAAGGGTAAATAAGTAAATATGACTGCTGTTGCTAATGAAATAATAATATCCAAAAAAAATAAATAAATACCCTTTGTATTTGTACCATTGGGAATAAGGACTACATAGCAGTAATTTTCACCTGCTTCAAATTAGCTATGTTGAATTAATAGAATTATGTGATATAATGTCCGGGGTGGTTTGAAATGACCTTTGTTAAGTGATTATGTGTAAAATGATCAACCTTTACATTACATAATCCTCTTTAATACATTTGGAAATGTACAACATATTTTCATATTTACTTGATTCTTTGTAGGTAAAAACATTTTTGGATTAAAAATCTATTTTATATAAAGTCATTTAAACAGACACCAAAACATTCAAAAAAAACCCCATTCTTCTGAATTCTTGAAGTAGGAATTATAGCAATCTAATTCCTTAGGTAAGAATTTTTTTTTTCATGGATTCATAAATTGTAAGGCTGGACGGGACCTTACAAGATCATCAGGTCCAGCCCCCCTGCACTGGAAAGGAAAGACAACTGGGGTCAGGAGACCCCAGCAAGGTGACTGTCCAGTCTTCTCTTGAAATTTTCCAGGATAGGCTATTGCACCATGTCTGGAGGAAGCTTATTCCACAGTCTGGACACCCTAATTACGAAGAAGTTTTTCATGTTGAGCCTGAAATTGTCTTCCAAGAGTTTGTGGCCATCCTGGTTTTCTCCAAGGGTGTCCTGGTGAACAGTTGCTCACCAAGCCCTTGAGGTACTCCCCTGATGTCATTGGTAAGCTGCTACCGAGTCCCATCTCAGCCTTCTCTTTTTTTAGGCTGAAGAGTCCCAGGTCCCTCAGCATTTCCCTTGTATGGCTTGCCCTGCAAGTTTCTGATCATATGGGTGACTCTTCTCTGGACTCTCTCAAGCTTTACCACATCCTTGTTAAAGCGTGGTGCCCACAACTGGACACACTACTCCAGCTGTGGTCTCATCAATGCTGAGTAAAGTGGACAAATCAGTTCCTTGGTTTTGTTTGAGATGTATTGATTAATGCATGTCAGAGTATTATTTTCCCCACTGGCTACAGTGTCACACTGACAGCTTGTATTCATACTGTGGTCTATTATTACCCCAGGTCCCTTTAATTCATGGTGCTGGTCAGTTTGGCTCCAGCAAGTCAGTAGGTATGTTGAGGATTATTTGTCCTCAGGTGGAGCACTTTACATTTCTCAATGTTGAACTTCATCTGGTTTCAATCCGCTCAACTTGCAAACTTGTCGAGGATTGCCTGTATCTGTAGCCTATCTTCAAGTGTGACCACACATCCTCATAACTTGGTGTCATCCACAAACTTGGCCAGTGAGCTCTTCACCCCCCCACCCAAATCATTGATAAAGATGTTGAAAATAACTGGACCCAGCACCAACTCCTGAGGGACACTACTGGCCACTTCTTGCCAGGATGACACAGATCCATTCACTAGAACTCTCTGGGTCCTACCTCACAGTCAGCTTGCTACCCACCTAACTGCCATACAGTTAAGCCTGCAATCCTCCAATTTGTTCATGAGAACTTCATGAGATACCAGGTCAAAGACCTTTTGGAAATCAAAGTATACAGTGTCAAGCTCCTCTCTCTTATCCAGGTGGCAAGTTACCTGGTCATAGACGGAGATGAGATTGGTAAGACAAGACCTGTCTGTGATGAAGACATGCCGGCTGTCATTTAGAATCCTACTTTCTGCAAGTGTATCACACATATGGGATAGAAGTTAAGCTAATTGGCCTATAGTTACCTGGGTCCTCTCTCCTCCCCTTCTTGAAGATGGGCACAACATTGTCCCTTTTCCAGTCCTCAGGGACCTCACTGGAGCACCGTGAGATATGGAAGAGTTTCACCAGGTGTTCCATGATGACTTTGGCTAGTTTCTTCAGTGCTCTCAGATGAAGTTCATCCAGTCCTGCTGACTTATATATATCTAATTTTTTAAGTGATCATGCTCCAGTTCTATCGCAATAGTAGGAAGGTGGACATTCCTACCATGCCCATTCTGTACCCTATCTGGCATGATTTTCCCCTTGGCTGCGTGAAATACCTAAGCAAAGTAGTCATTCAGGAGTTCAGTTTTCTCCTGAGTGCTGGTAACAAGCTCTCCTGAGTTGCTGAGCAATGGCCCCACATTCCTATTTGTTTTCCTTCTGTTCCCTATGTACCTAAAGAAGAAGTTCTTGTTGTCCTTGATTACTGCTGCTAATCTAAGTTCAGTCACAGCTTTAGCCTGTCTTATCTGTTCCCTACAAGTGCAGGCCATTGTTTTATAGTCCTCCTTTGAGACTGCCCCAAGCCTCCATTGTTTGTACTCCTCTTTCTTCTTTTTTAAGAGGACCATGATTTCCCTGTTTAGCCAAGAGGGCTTCCCAGCCATTCTCTTACCTTTCTTCTGCATGGGAATGGACTTCCTTTGTGCTTCAAAGATCATGTCTTAAAGGAATGACCACTGTTCATGCCTTCATTTTGCTTTTGGTCCCTGGTCTCACAGCACTTCCTCATCTAGTGACCTGAGCTTGTTGAAATTTGCATTTTTGACATCCAAAACTTCAACCTTCCTATCTAATTTGTCTCCTTTTTGATGTACAGTGAAAGTGATAGTTTTGTGGTTACTATCACCCAGGCTTCCCTCTATGTTCAAGCTGGTCACTAGGTCATCTCTTCTGGCCAGGACCAAGTCTAGACTAGCATTACTTCTGGTTGGCTTGTACACCTCCTGAGTCAGAAAGAGCTCTTTGATGTAGGTCTGGAAGGAACATAACTGATCTGACTTGTCCAAGTGCTCCTCCCAAGAGATGTGTGGATAATTGAAGTTGCCCATGATGACTGAGTCCCATCCTCTGTTAGTTCACAAGATAACTCTAAATTGATCTCCTCCCCCTGGCTTGGTATTCTGCAGTATACACCTACAGTTAGGTCTCTCTTGCCACTCTCCACCCCCCCAGCAGTTTGACCCAGAGAGTTTCAAGCTGTTCTTCTTTGGGTCCAATGTCAGCCTCCAAGGAGTTGTGCTCCTTCACTTAGAGAGCTACACTACCACCTTTTTTCCCTACTCAATCCTTTCTACGCAGGGTGTAGCCCTCTATTGCTACATTCCAATCATGTGAGGAGTCCCACCAGGTCTCCATAATCCCTACTAGATTGTAACATCCACTGGAGAGTAGGAGGGCTAGCTCCTCATGCTTGTTCCCCATGCTCCTGGCATTAGTGTACAGGAACCCGAGCCCTCCAAGTGAGAACCTTGACTTCCTGTCACACTAAAGGAGAATGATTGCCTCAGCTCTCACAAGAATGGCTCTCCAAGTGTCCTTATCTATGGAGCTTTCTTGTATGTCAGTCCCCAGGCATACTTCAGTCAGTGTTTCCCTGTCTCTCAGCAATCTTAGTTTAAAGCCCTATCTAGAAGATTGGCCATCCTGGCTGAGAGCAGGGACTTCTCCTCATGAGGTGCATGCCATACCTTCCCAGGAGTCCTCTCTCCCTGAAGTGTGTTCTGTGGTTGAGGAAACTGAAGCCCTTCCAGTGGCACCACAGTCAGAGTCATTGGTTCACTTCCCTGGTGCATGCTTCTCTCCTGGGATCATGGCCTAAAACTTGGAGCACAGAGGAAAAGACTACTTGGGCCCCTGGCCCCTTGAGCCCAGCCCCAAGAGCCCTGTAGTCACTCATGACCTAGTCTGGATTACTCCTGATTATGTCATTCATTCCCACATGGATGAGGAGCATGGGGAAGTAGTCAGAGGGCTGAACATGCCTAGGGATCCTCTCTGCAACATCCTGGATGCAGGCTCCAGGGATGCAGCAGGCCTCATGGGCTATTGGGTCCAGATGGCAGATGGATCCCTTGGTGCCTGGCAGGAGGGAGTCCCCCCCCCCTTGTACCTCCTCTCAGGGTGGCAGCACACTGTTTACCTTCCTTTTCCTCTGATGCCACCATCAGAACTTCATGTTTGGGGAGGGGACCATACCTGCTGTGCAGTGCCAGGGGAGGAGCAGCTATGGCCCTGTGTTTCCTGGAGCGTGAGGTGACTATCTTCCAGGTAGCTTTGGGTGGCTCTTTTTGTTTAGCCTTCTTGTTGGACACCATCTCTGCCTCCTCCTCTTCTTCCTTCTTCTGGACAAGGGCTGGGCAGTACCCACTGATGAAGTCTTCATGGGCTCTGGTGGTGCATAGCTGGCATACCTCCTCCTGGTCCTTTGGAGCTCCCGCATCTGGCCCTCCAGAGACTTCACTAGGGAGTGCACCCCACAAGTGGGGAGTGTCCCCATGACCAGCTGCCAGCAGCTGTGCCAAGCAGCCCCCACAGCCCAGAGCCAGCGGCTCCATCTGGGTCAGGGCTCAAGCCACAGGCTCTGTCTGGGTGGAGATCTCAGCAGTGCCAGGAAGCCTGCAGATATGGCAAGTTGCCACCATGGCTAGGAATGAATCCATGCCCCTACTTGGCCCCATTAGCTCCTATATGGGTCCCTGGCCTCAGGATCCTCACTTGGACCAGCCTCTGGGTGTCTTCTGCGCACCCCTCCATGCAAACTCCCATGCAAACTGATGCCCAAGTAGAGCCACACCTGTTTGCATGCTCTGTTCACATGACTCTGTTCACAGGGATCCCTGGGGGCCTCAGCTAAGTAGGGACCCGGGGGCAAGGGGCCTTGCTGTCCCAGGATCGACTCAGTCAGCATGTCCCACCTGGTATGGCCCCACACACTCACATACTCACACACATACACACACACACATGATCACGGAGCACCCTTTGAATGTCCCTGTGCTTGCCCACCCTCTCCTGGACCCAGTTCACTTATCTCCTGGCTCTACACAGGGGAGTCATTGGAGTCTGGGTCCAGGTCTTCGGCTCCTGGGGGCACAGTGGGCATTAACCTGTGTCTCTCCTCTGGGAGCAGGCCCAAAGTGAAAGTAACTATCAGTTGGGCCTCATTTATAAAGCATGGGGACTTGATTTTCTGTTATTTTAAATTTAAAAACTGCTCTTCTAATGGTTAGTAACCAGCTACCAACTGGGTGCTTATAAACCCTGTTTTCAGAGTATATGCTCTACAGAATACTTAACTGGAACGTGCAATCACTACACCAGTGGTTCTCAAAGGTTTTATATCCAGGCACCTCTCAGGAAATGGTAGTTCTTAGTGTTTTGACTACAGAAAAATAATGGAGCAGTTCTTCTATTGAAAGAACTGAAAAAAGATCACAATAGGTCAGGATTTTCTTTTGGACTCTATGGATTCCTATTTCCAAACTCTGGATTTATTTTGTGAATCATGTGTAGGTGTTTGTGTAGCCTCCAGTCTCCCACCAGTCTGCCAACCTCCCCATTGCTACAGTTCCTGCTGCAAACAGCTTCTCCCCCACCCTTCTCTGGTTTCTTCTTCCTGCAACTGCCCCAGAATGAAGGGTGGCTTCAGCCTGTGGTACACTGCAGCAGGGGAACTGAGGTGAGGCTGCCAGCACACCTCATGCAGGTTACCCATACATGCAAGAGCTGTGCACAGTTCAGGGAGGTGGGCCCATGGCTTGCATTAGTGTGGCCCCTGAAGCATGTGATCCCCAGCCATTTAGAAAGTGGACAGCCTCAAGCTAGCTATATTATCAATGTGCAATAATACTCAGTGCATCTTAAACTGGAGAAAGTCATAGCCAAAGTGCTGCCCTGCTGAAGAGTTCAAAAGCAAAGGAGAAATTTTCCTTGACTTCAGTGTCCCTGCCTGTAGTTTCTGCAACTGCATCTGTTTTCCATCTCTTGCAATCAAACACTAAGGCATAGGTCTAATCCACCAAACAAGTTACTACCCATTACAGTTAGCATATTGTCTAGTAGCTTTTGTAGAATTAAACTATTTTGTTCTGTTCTTATGAAAGCATAGAAAATTTGTATTTAGTGGCATAACAGCTCAACAAGAGCCATCTGTAAACTGAAACTTGTCACAATCAGTTCTACCCCCTGTAATCCAAAAGCCCACCTTCAAAACTGAAGTATGATCTTGGTTCTTTGCAACCACATCCTTGCATAACAATGGCATCTGCACTACATACTTAATCTCTCCAGCAAAAATTCACATGAAGTAATGATGTTTCAGTATCTGAAAGGTCCATAGTTTGTGCATTATTTTTTTTACATTTCCCAATACTTTGTAGTGTGACTACAGAACCTAAAATTTGTATAAATAGGGGGGTCCTGGGAGTAAAGGGATAAAAGAGTAGTGGCTCCTTTAAGGGTTTTATTCACCTTCTCTACCCAGGGTTATAGAAGGAACACATGTAGTTATTCCTGGAGGGCTCAGGTAAGCCACTCATCACTATTCTCCTGAGAGTGGGTATTATAAGACTCTTGAACCTTAAACTAGAGTGCACTCAGCAGTTACTTTCTACCCTAAGTTACATAGTGAACCAGGTTTTTTGGTGTGCTTTTTTTTTGGCGGGGGGGAGGAGGGCTTGTTGTTGTTGTTGTTTTTGTCTACTGTGGGCACTGTGCTATTTGCCTTTTATGAGACTGAAAATATTCTTCCCTTTCCAGCAAAATGATTGGCTGGAAGGGGTTCCAGGGATGCAGTTATCTAGGCAAGGTGGTAAGGTTCAAGTTATCACAACTTGGCAGGTGTCCAGTGCTGGTACGAAAATCCATAGAAGGTTCAGGTCTTTGGTAAACTGTACAGAAAAGGAGAAAACTTTTCTATGAGGACAATGGAGTTTCTCAAGAGACTGGGGATCACATTTTGCTAATGACAGCCCACCCTCAGATGGTAGCAGCTAGGGAAAGAATCATGAGCTGCTAAGTATGGGTTACAGCTCAGTAGTTCTGAGAAGAGTCATTTTAATGAAGTTGAAGCTTAAATAAACCACATTCCTTGCAGTGTATTCTTTCCTTGTTGAACAGGACAGCTCCTAATGATGCAACTGTTTTATAAAAGGCATATGGCACATGATATTTTTCTTAATCTGCTACAATATAGCTCCAACTCTATCCTCCAGATTTCCCAACTGTTCTAGGCAACTTGAACAAAGTGATTCTCTTGCAACCTGAGCAAAGGAACATCCTTCAATTCTATGTGAATTGCATGTGTGCTACTATGGATCCATTCTGAAAGGAGCACATAGTTGATTTACTGCATTCTGGTGAAAGGAAAACAATAAAACTAGTAATGTGACAGCATTTATATAAGGTTCATTCTGCAGGTCAGATCAGAATTGAAACCTAGATATTTTCTTGTGTAAAGTAATTCTTTAATCATTGGCTATTTAGCCAAAGAAGCAGCCTATATACATTTGCTACAGCAATTATACTGACATTGTTTTCTGAGACCTATTAGCCCAGAGGAGATGGCATCATAGTCAAGGATGCATCTCTATCTAAACTGGTAAGACATAAAATGTGGCTCATTTTGAACTTGGAGTGATTTGCTAGATTATCTGACCACTATTAGCGATTATTCATTCAGCCAGAGAGATTTAGTTGTAGAACTGGAGTGCTGGCGAGTAACGTTTTAGACTGTTGAGACAGAATAGCTAAGCTATTAGCTCATCCACAAACCAATGAGCCCTAGAGAGCATCTTAAAGAATATAACTTCTTCCAGATAGGCAGATTTAAGTCAATCACATAATGTGTGTTTTCTCAGCAGAAAACAGGAGTGCTATTATCCCCATCTCCATTAAAAGGTAGATCAAAAAGTTCAGGGAAAGAAGCAGTAATATAAACCTTTCTTTAGACCTAATGCAAATCACCACAGTCAGATGAAATACTAGATCTCTGATGTCAGTGTAATTACACCGGAGATATGCCTGACCTTTTCTTTCAAGATTAGGTAATATTATTTGAGGGAAATAAAGAGTACGGCTGGCTGGAAAACAACTGGATTACTGGCTATTCTGGAAGAGAGGTTTCTTTCTCTTTGTCTCTCTCATTGTTTCTAGCAATCCCATTCTGGATCTGAAAGTTTGGATTTCAATCCATCCTGACCAGAAGTTTCCACCCTTCCCATCCCCTCTTTTCAAGCTGGTACACTTCCATGAAAAGTTTTGGTTTCAATGAATAGAAACTTCTGATAGAAAAAAAAAATTTAAAACAGCTCACCTGTAAGAAAACTAGTAGCAATAGTTTTGAACTTTAAGCTTAGCCTCCAAAGGATGGTGGCACTGAACTGACCTCACAAGGACATGTACAGGGAAGCTGTTATTCAGAGTCTCAGGGCCTTGTTTCACCTTACACTGGGAGGCACACAAATGGTGATAGTTGCTAGTGCTAGCTTGAGTTTGGAGCTGTCACATGTTCAGGCCAGCAGGGGTTTGTAGGACCAAAAGGTAAGAATCCCCTCCACCCCTCCTATTCTGAGCTTCTATAGTTCCCTCCCCCCACCCCACCAGGGATCTCCCCTGCTCCCAGATGTTGTGATAAC
>NW_017729029.1:26838454-26840277 GCF_001723915.1 Gavialis gangeticus | reverse complement strand
TTGCTCCCAGGGCACCCCTGCCCTCCCCACCCACTTACTTGTGGCTACTTATGTTGTCTGTCTCAGAGGAGCAGGCAGGGAAGTGTTAGCCTACCTGTCCAGCCCCCACTGCCACTGCCACTGCTACTTGGGAAATCAGTTTTACATTTTACAGCTTACTTAAGAAACACGCTTTGCTTTAAAAACAAATAGGATTTGTTTTTAAAGCTTCAGTATTTTTTTGTTTTGAAAATTATGCCAGTTTTTTCTTTGCAATCATACCCAAAAATTTGAATAAATGTTATTCAATATTAAACAAACTACTTGTTTTGGAATCAAGAACTGGAACTTTCACATTTGCAGTCTGAAAATCCTTGTACAGATTTATTTTGAAATAATCTTGGTTTGATTAAAATCTGAGCCATTTTCACTAGAAATACTATTATTTCTTAAAGAACATCCAACTCAGAAAATATTTTCTGTAATAATGAAAAAAATTATTCACAAATAAATTCTATATTGAGTACTTACTTCTGCACTTCACCTTATGGGAGTCTCACACTTCTAATACCCTTTTATTAATTATATACTTTGCTATTATGTTACATTAAGATAATGTCATTTCTTCAATTTTTTTCCCTAGAAGTGTCATTATAGGCCAGCTCAATGGTCCATCTGGCCTAGTATCCTATCTCTCACAGTGGCAGAAGTGGACACTATAAAGGAAGAGCATTGAACTTGATAACTCTAGATGGGATCTATCTTCTACTCAGTACCCTTGCTATCATCCACCATTATTGGTTTAGAGATACCAGAGGAAACATCTCCATTATGTTCAACAGCCATTAATAGATCTATCATCCATGAATAAAAAGTTCTTTTTGAACATGGCTATGCTATCTGACTCCACCATTGTGTGTGGCAATGAATTTCATAGGTTAATTTCATAGATGTTTAGTGCATCTACATGAGATGTTTAACGTGCAGTTGACTGATTGACTGTGAATTGCAGTGTGATAGCAAAAACCATGCTATTAGGTTAATGAGCATTAGTAGTAGTCTACTGAGCATTAATCATCACAAAAAAAGTATGTGATCATGCTAATGCCCAGTAGGGCAGCCTGCTGTGCAGTTATTTACTACTTCTTTTTGCAAGTACTAAATTTAATGGTTAGTAGGCATTGTGCATTAACGAATGTGTAGATGTGCCTATTATATTAAAAAAATAGTATTTTCTCTTGTTAGTTTTCAACCTGTCATCTATTATTTTCAGTGGCGCCCCCTAGGGCTAGTATTCTTGGACTTAGTTAACAGCAATTCCTTGTTCACTTGGTCCATAACCTTCATGGTGTTATAAACCTTTGTCATATCTTGTCTCAGCCACCACCTTTCCAACTAAAGAATCTTAGCCTTTAATCCCTCCTGGTATGACAATTATTCCATGCTCCAGATCATTTTGGTTGCTTTTCTCTGCATCTTTTCTAATTCTACTACAGCTTGGTTAAGATATGGGGATCAGAACTGCAGACAGTATTCAGGATTTCAAACCATAGATTTCTGTAAGGGTATGATTACATTGTCTGTTTTCAATTCCATTCTTAATGATGCCAAATATTTTGTTGGTATGAGGAGGGAAAACAGATTGGGGGAATGGAGACTGAGACCACACCAGGAAAGAAGCCTTCCACAGAAGCTGTTTTTTGAAGTTAGGAGGCGGCAGCATGGCAGGGGCATGGGGCACTGAAAAAGGAAGCAAAAACAGCGATAGGGGAGAAGAGGAGCCGTGGAGTGGATACTGGGATGGAGGGGTCCCAGGAGTCAGCTCTAGCTAGAAGAGAGGGACT
>NW_017729029.1:26828022-26833454 GCF_001723915.1 Gavialis gangeticus | reverse complement strand
GAGCCGTGGAGTGGATACTGGGATGGAGGGGTCCCAGGAGTCAGCTCTAGCTAGAAGAGAGGGACTCAATTGAGAGGGAAAACCAGGAGCTCTTTAAAAAGTGAGGACAGTCAGCTCACCTAGACGAGGTGAGAGATGTGGCAGAAGCTGTGAGAAAAACAAACAAGCAAAAAAAGAGAATAACGGTGGATTCCCAACAGAGTAAATTAAGGTTGAGTTCATTTTTTTCTGTTTTGTTTCCCTGACCTCATTTTGGATCTTAGTTTCATAGTTTCATAGTTGGTAGGGTCAGAAGGGACCAATGCAGATCATCAAGTCCGACCCCCTACCATGGGTAGAAAAGGTCAAACAACCCCAGCTAGGTGATTTTCTAGCCTCCTTTTGAAGACTCCCAGGGTAGGGGTGAGCACCACTTCCCTTGGAAGTGGGTTCTAGCTCCTAGCCAACCTGGCTGTGAAGTAGGGTCTCCTGATGTCTAGCCTGAATCTACTTTCAGTCAACTTATGGCTGTTGTTCCTTATTATTCCCGGTAATGCTCAGGGGAACAGGGACTCTCCCATTGCCTGCTGGTCCCCCTTGGCAATTTTATAGGCAGCCACCAGATAGGGCCTACCCTGCAGGCCTCAGATCATGTGAGTGGCACTCCAAAAGCATCCAGGAACACCTGCAAGCCAAAAAGGAGGTGTACACCCAATGGAAGGGAGGGGCCATCACCAAGGAGGATTATACCTCCATTGCTCGAGATTGTAGGAGGGCTGTTTGGCAGACTAAGGAAGAGATGGAACTGGGACTAGTGACCTGGATCAAAGATAACAAGAAGTACTATTTTTTTAAAAAATATATAGGGGGTAAAAAGAAGGTACCAAGTAATGTGGGGTCTCTGCAAGACATGTTTGGTAATCTGGTGGTAGCACCAGATGACAAAACTAATCTCTTTAACAAATTCTTTGCTTCCATTTTTCTGAGCGGGTACAGGGACTTCCCTCACCCCCACTGGGATTCTGGATGGACCCGGGGAGGCGCAGCCAGGCCCATGGTCATTGAGGACCTCATCAGGGAACTTCTGGAGGGACTTGTGTTCAAATCAGCAGGTCCTGACAATCTCCACCCCACAGTGCTGATGGAATTGGCAGAGGTCATTTCAGGACCCTGGCAATGCTACATGAGCACTCGTGGTACTCTGGCGAGGTGCCAGAGGACTGGAAAAAGGCCAATGTGGTCCCCGTTTTCAAAAAAGGGAGAAAAGAGGACTCAGGAAAGTATAGGCCTATTAGTCTTACCTTGGTCCTGGGGAAGCTCTTTAAGAAAATTATCCAATAGCACATCTGCAAGGGACCAGCAGGGGAGATTATGCTTAAGAACAACCAACATGGGTTCTTTAGAGGCAGGTCCTATCAGACCAACCTGGTTGCCTTCTACAACCAGGTCACAAAAGTCTTGGATGCAGGTGTCACAGTGGATGTAGTGTTTCTGGATTTCTGCAGTAGGCCACACCTCACAAGTTCAAGTGCCTGCCATAAAGGTAAAAAAGTATCCCTCCATTTTGAGGGAACAAGGTTCAAAGAGGTTAAGACTCAACTCCACAAAAGTACTTAAGCATTTGAAGTCAATGGGAGTTCAGTGTCTTATTACCTGTGAGGATCTGAGCTTAATTGATTTGTGAAGAAAGTCTTCCATTGAGCCAAGAAATCCACTTGGGTTTTCTAAGTTTCTGGGAAACTACTGAATGACCCTTCCTCTCTGATCTCCCTGATATTATAATTACAGAAATTACAAAATGTTATAATTTCTTTTAAACTGATAAATAGAATTTGTTCTTCATAAGTAATATATAAGGCATATTAACTCTTATGTATATGTTTATTTTGACTCTGACTGAATAAATTTATACTCCTTTGCATACAGTAGAATGTGGTTTGTTATTCCTGTAATAACGTTTGACCTTGAATTCTGAGAAGTAATATATTTTATAGATAATGATAAAATGTCTAGATTCATGATCTCTGTCCACTAATATTTTTAACATACTGTGACACTTACTTTATTAAGTAAGCCCAGCAATGATAAAGTGGTCTAATAACAATCTATGTTTTTCTTAGTATAAAGTACTTTATTTCAGTGCCTCTATTTGATTCCCTCTTTTTAACCACAGGATGCTGCTGCAGATTATATAAAAACTGTGATTTTATAAAAAAATAAAAAATAAATAAAATTAGAAATAGAAGAGGTTTGCTTTCTGATTTCAGGTCTCTCATTCTAATTTAAACAGAGAAACACATGTGCAAATAAATAAGCTATTTCACATAGTTATGAGCCAAACCAAGGGACTTCACTAACAGAAAGCAAAGAATTATAGTGGAGGGACACAAAGAATTAGTGGCAGGGGCACAGTGCCCAGATGGAAGAATAGATTCAGTTTGGCCTTGAGATCCTCGGAATTAGGGATGATCCCATGACTTGTTCTACAGTGCCTGAACTGCCTCAAGGGATATTTGTTAAATGATATTTGTGAAATGATCCTTGCAAAATTTTCCTCTCTTTCCCTTTCTGTTGCTTTATATAGCAACAATGGAGTAAACTGGTGATCACTCCTAAATCTTTACTATATTCTATAGTAAAATGAGCACTGGGAACAGTTTGGTGAATGGATCATATCATGCATTATATGACTATTTAATGCAATGGACTCCCCTCACCTGGTTCAAATAAACTTAATGATCTTCAGGGAAAACTACAAGTGTCTGATTTGTAAGAGAAGTTATATATAGGGAAAGTGGGAAATAAAGTTTAATTTTGGTTCATTTTAAATTAAACTTTAAATTTGGTTCATTTTGGTTCTTATGCTTGCTGATTATTTGGATTATACTGACCACAGTCTTAATGAAGTGCATAAAATGCAGTGGCAACTTTTGTCATTTCAGACATACAAATAAATAAGGCAAATATGTGTAAATTATGCTGCATATAAAGACAGGCATTATTGGGTGTAGGGATAGGAAATAGTATCTAGATTTATCTAAAAATGGATTTTCAGAAGGACCAAACCCATTCATGAATTCAGATCAAATTTACTGAATACTAATGGCCAAGAGAAATGGGATAAAATGAAGGAAATATTACATTTGTAAAATAGATATTTCATTCCAACATTTAAAAATTAAACTTCAATTTTTTGTTTTAAAAATTTCTTTTTAAAACTGATCTACATTAGATTAAAAAGCTCAAATAATTAAATAACCTGAAAATAAAATGAAACACTTTCTTTCTGTTTAAACATAGCTAATTATAAATTTAATTTTCAAATTTATGTACAGCCTGAATGCTTGTAAAATATGTCAACAGATTTCAACTAGTTGTTCCTGTATTGATAAAAAAATGCTTGAAATTACCCATCAAAATTTTAGTGTCTACAGCTGAAATATTTGTTGATAAACCACTGCAACCCCCTTCCTCTCAAAAAGCCTTAGTAATGTTGCCTTTTCTGATCCTAAAGTATGGAGATATACAATTCAATGTGTGTAGTTAGTCATTCTGTCCTTATATCAATATTTGATGACATTCACGAAAAATCTGAAAGGTATTATTAATTATTTCTCACAATACAGAAGGTAAAAGTAAAGTAGAGGTTTGGATGTTTTGGCAATATTCAGGTTTAAATACTAAAATCCACAAATGTGTTAATGCCAAAGCTAAAAATAGAAATGTCATTAAAAGTGTGTTTGTTTGTTCTGAATCTAGAGCTATATTGTGGCTTTAGGCACAGCCCTGAACAGCAAGTACTATGTAAACTGGATACCACTTCAGAAGCCATCTCAGGAGGCATTCTGCCTGAGGCTAAGTCTACACTAAAAACTTTTACTGGCCCCCTGTCCATCAGAATTGCAATAAAGAATTATTTATAACAAATGGTGCTGTACTGGTCAAAGCCCTTAGTATACACTGTCCTTTGGTAGTATTGCTTGTTTATATATTTTTGGAGTTCGGGGATAGAAAGAGAGGAACAAGGCTAAAATAAATTATTTCTGCAAAAGCCCAATTTTCTTCTTGCAAATTGTATCCATGCTTGGAACACTTTGCTGACATAGCATGTAGACATGACCTTAAAGATAGCCCCCAGTTTGCCCCATCTTCCCATGTGCATTTATGGAGACCAGCAGCAAATTATGAAACCCCTAAGCAAGTGACCATGTCTGCAGTGTAGACATAAGATAGTGTAGTGACCATGTCTGTAGTGATAGAAGTTATAATTTAGAGATGCTTCTCAATAGGAGCTGGGAACTGGGAGATGGTCCTTCAGTTAGGGAGAAGCTAGCTAGCTAGTTAGGGAGAGTGATCAATTGTCTGCAGAGGTTTCCTATTGCTACACAATAAATTTAAGTGTTTAGCTCTTCTCATTCATGTATGTTTAAGTTTATTGAACCCAGTGATCACCACGTGGTGCTGTAGCAAAACCCCCAGTTTCTTTTTCCTTTTTTTTTAATTGTATTTGCTCTCCTTCCCCAACCATTTCTGACTTTTCTCTCCCTGTCTATTCTGTATAGATAAGTATAAATGAGCTTAAACTTAAGATAAGCTTTAAACTTCTTTTTTTTTTGGTAGCAAGTTTTTGGTTTTGGATATCCACTGTTTTATATTGTATTATTATTAGGTTTGTATTGATTTTTACTGTTGTATATTGTATTATTATCATTTTTGTATTGATTTTTATTGTTTCATATGGATATTGCATGGTTTAGGCCTGTGTTTGTAAGTGAACCAAAGTCATGTCAAGTTTCCATTTTATATGTCAAGCTTCCATCTTGTGTCCTCTGCCTAGGCATCCCATGTTGCAACAATATGATTCATTGTACCCCTCCCATGTAAATTGGTTCCCCGATGAATGAGAATGATTGGGCATGACTGAAATACAATGGTAGCAGGCCTCTACTGAATGGGCTATCACCTCGCATTGATTCATCCAGGAACCACGAACCTCACCCAGGAACAGAAAAAAGACCAGCATTTGAAAAACAAAAGACCCTGCAGAACCAGCAACTCTCACCATTACAGACACCCGAAATGGCACATCCCTGCGTAGAGCACACATGCTCAGTACGCCAGGGGCTGACCCTTGCCTGGGCATGCCTCCTGTCACTAGGGTCACACACGGTCTAGTGAGACAAGTCAAGACAGACCTAGTGAGAACGCTATTTTCATCTGGACTAGACCAGCTTCATATTGCCTATCCACCCCAGAGGCTCTGCCGGCAACCCCCTCTGGACAACATCTACTGGACAAGGACCCCTTCCAGCCTGGATAGGTAGATATTACCTGCATACCTTCTCCTACAATTTGGACTCTCTGTCTGTCTCTCTCCTCCTGGACTTCAGTGGACTTCAGCCCCTGCACCAAGCCTCTTTAACCTCTACTGCCATTTTGTGTGTGTGTGTGTG
>NW_017729029.1:26825029-26827010 GCF_001723915.1 Gavialis gangeticus | reverse complement strand
CATTGTGTGCATGATATACAAATTAGTAATCTGTGTCTAACTTTTGGGGTGTATAGTGTATGTGCCTGAGCTGGTAGTGTGAGTGTGTATGCCTAATAGTGGTGTATGCACCAAGTGAGTGTGTACTTAAGTGATTTTTATGTGTGCATGTGCAATTGTTCACCACACCCTCCTGTCTAACAGCCCAATATTGAGATCCTGAGCATTGGCCTGACCCCTCAGGGCAACAGTGCCAAAAGAGGAACATACGTCAGAACTTGAAAGGATATGAGATCCAAACTGAAACATAAGTTGGAAACTGAGAGGAGGTAGAGCAAGACAGCCATGTGAAAGGACAAGGGCCTTTTTAAGCAATTTTCCTGCACAGTTATAATCTAAGTAAAAAGACAGTCATGGAAGTTTTGACACTTTCAACTACCCTTTTACAGTCATGCAATATAGCAGAGAACTAGGGGGCATTCAGACAAAGATCTGAGTTGTACCTAGCAGCCATAGGGGCTGATGAGAAAAATGACAAAATCTACTCATCTGTCTTCTTGAACATTGTGGGAGAGAAAGCCCTGGCTATTTATAACAAGTTTACCTCTGAAGAAGGCCAAGATATGTAGTTCAGTGTAATATTTTCCAAACTGTCCCAAAAGCACAGTGGCTGGTAGATGCCACTCAAACCTTTTTCTGAACACCTTCCTGGTTTCTGCTATATTGCCTAACACTAGAAGGGTAGTTGGAGGTGTCAGGCTTTCTATGACTAACTGTCCTTTTGGGATCTTGACAGAATCTCTGATTAGAGATAGGATTATCTGTGGCATTGCAGATACTGCATTATAAGAAAAGCTACTGCATGAGGAAAACTTATTCCTAGAAAAAACAATCCAGAAACTGTGAAGGCATAGGTTGCAGAGCTGAATGCACCTAAATGGGTTGTTCATGCAGTAGGAATGAAAGAATATGGCCAGAAAAAGGCACCTTGCAGGGTGGAATTTTCAACTAGTAAGAAACCATCTCACAGTGTCCAATAGTCCATTGGCAAGGAGAATGTTAAGGGAGAGAGACCAAATAAGCAGACATGTAGGAAGTGTAGAAGGCAACATGTCCCCAAATGTTGTGCTGTATTTGAAAAGCTCTATTCTAACATTAACAAGAGCAATGATTTTGCCATACACTGCAAATCCCACACAAAAGCATCAAGCACATATAGTTGAGAGCATACTACAATCATTTTATATAAATATGGAAAAACAAGCAAACTCAGTGAGAGGGACTGGATATTTCCAGTAAACATATAAGGAAGAAAGCTTCATTAAAACTGGACACTGGAACTCATGTTGGTATTTATTAGAGCACAAATTCAGAAAATTAAAAATGAGACCAAAACTTAATCCAAAAATATCAAAATAGCTGGCTATTCAGGAAAAAATATACCAGTGAAAGGGAGCTAACATGTTAGCATCCAAAATGAAAATCAAATATGTAAACTCCTATCCACTGTGATACCTAAGGAGGTGACACCCATTTTGGGTCTAACAACTTGTGAGAAACTAAATATAGTTAAGTATGTGACTGCAATCCAAGAAGTCTCAAAATGCTGGCTCAAAAAATCACAGCCCAAATCTGGATAATTTTCTTAGGAATGAAGAATTGTTCCAGAGCATAACAAGCAAATAAGTCCTTATGGGAAGAAATGTAGACATGGACATAAATGCAAATCCTACCATGTAAAAGGAGGAAATATATTTCAGAGGACTGCAGCTAATTGTAGAAGCACAGATACCAAAAGTGCACATCAATCAGATCCCAGTATAAGAACTCAAGTCTTTCAAGACTTGAAAGAAAAACTTCCCACCAAGAAAAAAACAGAAACTGGATCTGAGATGAAAATGAAGCTTCACAAAAGACTCACACATACTTGTTAAAAGAGCTACAGATAAGGGGGTAAGGAAGTGAATGGCTCGCTCCAGAATGATGTACTAGTGATTTCTCC
>NW_017729029.1:26817872-26820029 GCF_001723915.1 Gavialis gangeticus | reverse complement strand
GAGCTACAGATAAAGGGGTAAGGAAGTGAATGGCTCACTCCAGAATGATGTACTAGTGATTTCTCCTCTATAGATGGACATGAATTGATTTTTGTGCTAGCTGATGTTTGTACTTATTGTTAAAAGGGAAGATGTAGGGATAGAAGTCATAATTTAGAGATGCTTCCTAAGAGGAGACTGGGGGAGTTGAGAGTTAGGAGAGGATCCCTCAGGGAGCAGCTCACTAGCTAATTAGGGAGACAAAGGGTCTGCATAAGGCCATTGTTCCATAATAAAGACCATTGTTTAGTTCTTCTCATTCATGTATGCCTATGTTCACTTAACCTGGTGATCACTACACTGTCCTTAATTCACGCTTATTTTACTTGCATCTGTGTATTTTTCATTTTTTTCTTTTAAAAAGGGGGTGGTGCCTAAGCCATGATTTAATTAATGATGAAGAATGTTTTAAAACCCTTTATGTGCTTTATAAACTCAGTAGGAAATATTGTTCAGCCAAAGTAATTGTTAAGTTTTCTTGATGAGTTACAGTACAGGAGATGTAGATTGATAGTTCAATAGCATTTTCTGCAACCAGTTTAAAATAATAATAATAGTAATACCATTACTACAACAATTACAACTACTAATATGAATGGAGATACCACGTGTGTCAAACATATTTGATACAATTGGCAGATAAGTATTATTAAGCATCGTCACAAGGTCTCATGTCTCTATTTTAATACCTGCAGCAAACATTCATAGCTGAGTGGTAAATGCCACAATCTAATATATGCAAGAGGCAAGTATTTTTTTTGTGGGGGGATGATACCTTTTATCAGATAAACCACATGGTTGGGATAAAGTTAGACAAGCTTTTGAATTTAAGATATTCTTCATCATGGGCACATCTACATGTGGCGCTACATTGCTGTTAGCAATGCACTATGGTGACGTAGCATCCACGGGTGTCTACACATGACGGGCAGCTACTTCACTCTAGTGAAGTGCTCCCCCAGTATAGTATGCTGCTATGGCAAAGTAGCTGCTAAAAATAACCACAGACCATGCGTATGGTGTAGTACGGGCTGTAACTGTGCCACATTACTGTACCATGATTTAGTTCATCCAAAAGAAAGTACCTTTTACCATTACCATTACCATTTTGGAAGTACTAAATCACAGTGCCGTAACAACATCACCATAGAGACATGTGTAAATGTGCCTCGTATCTTCCTAAAAGATATCCCCCAAAATACTTGCCTTTCACATAATTCCTGGACCATTATGGCTACAGCATTAACCCAGTGCAATCTAATTTCTGCATTGTCCCGGGGGGATAAACCAAGCCCCAGTGTCACGATGGGCCAGGGTGGCAATTGAACACGGAACAGGCGGGATTTTTGGCTTTGGAGTACTGAGCGGCACAGAAGCGTAATGGTTTCTTAAACAAGGTGGGTTTATTCGACTTACGCTTTTGAGGCGTAGGCAACGATCTTCAGTTACAGTAGATGGTAACACTGAACAAACAGAGGGGTCTGTCGGCTCACGGGGTTCACCAGCAAGCCCTTGCTATCTAGCCGGAGCTAGGGGCGGCTGCCTGCTGGCTAGTCCCAGAGCTGGTCGACAGCTTATGAAAGGATAAACACAACAGATAGGATGAACTGTAACCCGATGAGTTGTGACGCCAGTCCCGAAGGACAATCGGATGGTTGAGGTGATTGCCGAGGTCGAAAGCCAGGTAAGTCGTAGTCAGTGTGTTGAGGGTGATCCGAAAGCGAAGTCAGAGTCCAAGCCAGAACAGTCCAGTAACCAGAGAATCAATACAGCAAGACCAAGGTACGAAAAGCAGCGAGAGCCCACGCTGGAGGAGACCTAACTGAGGGACAGTCCCTAAGAAGTAGCCTCTGTCCTCAGTTGAACGGACCTCCCCCTGAGGGAGGGGCTCCTTAACCTTTTATAACAATTTGGTGGCCAATTAGAATGTGTCCCTCAAAGAACTTTCTAGCCGAATGACATCATGCTCTTAGCCGACTGAGCATGTGTGATCCTGAGCTCTCCGCTGTTACCAAGCATGCGCAGGGCTGAAAAGTAGGTCAGCCTGACTGACAGCTCTTGGGGTCGCCCAGGGGACACATGCTGGGTGAGCCCAATGGAAAATTCCATGAGCCTGTC
>NW_017729029.1:26812429-26812872 GCF_001723915.1 Gavialis gangeticus | reverse complement strand
GCAATGGCAGCATTCAATCAAAACTTGACTTCAACATGCATGTTAGAAAGCAAATTCTAAGATGGAGCTGATTACATTTATTCCCAATGTCATGAAATGATGAATCATGAGATGCTGAATGTCAGTATATTAATGGTGTCATTGGATCTTCAAAACTTTTCATAATAGTGTCAAAGATCAAAGTCTTTGATTTCAGATGCCGATGGCAAAAGATCAGATGGCAAAAGGTCAGAAGCTAACACAACAAACTCTGTAATTGTAGTCTCACACTATTATTCTTTAGTTTGTAACAGTGCTGCATGCACACATCCCTATCTGTGCCTCATTTCAAATCACTTGAGCTCCCATACGAGAGAGAAACTAACCTTGAACAAATTGCAGCCTAGTCAAAGAGAGATACCGTATCCATAGTGACCAGATAAAAATGAAACTCCAAATTGGCT
>NW_017729029.1:26811887-26812306 GCF_001723915.1 Gavialis gangeticus | reverse complement strand
TCCTGTGACCAAACAGGACCAGTACCACCCAAGCAAAAATATAAACTCCCTTTTTATGAAACTTGAGCAAACAAAGAGAGCACAAGTGCCAACTCATTAATTATTCATGCCTAGCATGAAGTAATTGGCTATCCTGGCCAAGTATAACTTGGAAAGAACTTCCACCCAAAAGCAGAGAACTACGTATTCACTTAAGAAGAACAGATCATGCACAAATATTATCTCTCCGCCTACGTATCTTTCTGGCGTACCCCCGTCTTGCCGGCCCGTTTATCTTTGTTGTTATCTTTCTTATCAAAAGCTCTCGGTAATCTGCAGCCTGGAACGGCTTATGTGAATCGTTCGAAATCTGTAACAAGCAACTCTCTTACCCACCCTGTAAATGCTGGGTAACATAATATCTGCATGCTGTAACTGAA
>NW_017729029.1:26804647-26806887 GCF_001723915.1 Gavialis gangeticus | reverse complement strand
GTAAATGCTGGGTAACATATCTGCATGCTGTAACTGAATAAATCAACTCCTCTGCCTACGCTGCAAGCCATCAGTAGCGTAAGTAAAATAAACTTTCTGTGTAACAAATACACTTTAAATCATCTGACTCCTGCCCGCCGTTAACACCCGCCTGTCCGGTCATAAATCCCTCCTTGCGCCAAGCCGGTCGTGTCGACCCAGGCTCGCAGGTCAAGGGTGCACCAGACTTGAGGTGCGACAAATAGGAAGTCAAAATTCATTATTGTCTGTGCCATGAGAAATTATCAAAAATATTTGGTACAGGAAGTTTCTGCATTCTTTAGTTTTTGTGATCACAATTATCATTTTATATTCAGGCCAAATTTTACAACCAATATTCAGAGTCCGTAGCATTTTCTTACAAAAGTTTTTTCTTTAGCCTCAATTGGACTATTCATGTAAGTGTTAGTATGAGTAAAGGTTTTTTCTGCACTCATACACACAATGGGCATGTCCCCACAATTTGTGCCATTACTTTGTGCCCCATTGCACACTCCTGCATGTGCGCTTCAGTGTGCAGGAAATTGTCCTGGATAAGGGGAGGGGAGGCTAGGGCTGGCACCTGTGCTGGTCCAGCACTATCACTTGGTGTTCTGGTACATAAGAGGTGCAGGTCAAGGTGTGCGGAGACTGGCTGCAGCCACAGCATTGCTCTGGACTGCCAGCCCTCCATATATTCCAGCTCATGCTATGAATGCATGTGCTGTGCTGCTTTTTTCATGGTGCTTTTTTTTTTCTACCAAGACATCCTGGTAGCAAATTTTTCCCCAGCACTGCACATTTGCAGCATGGGGAACATTCTAATGTTCCAGGTATGTGGTTTGTGGTACCACAAAGAGCTTTGAAGCAGCATAAACTGCATATGCCTGCATGTCTGGATGTATGGATGTGCAAATGAATTTCACATCAACATTCCCAAAGATTCCAAAGAAGGAACTTTGGTATTTAAAAGTTTGGTACTGAAATGCCCAAATTTTATATGCTTCATCATAGAAGTAGAATCTAGAGTATAAAACTGAAGTACCAACAATTCCTTTACTGTACATTGGAAGAATTATGTGCTTCAGAAAAAGATCCCCAAAAGCCAGCATGCAGATCATGGAGCTGCCTAAAACTCAGCCAACTAGTCAATACAAAAATGCTGGGGAACCAGCTCAGCTCTGCGCGGTCACTGAATTCCAGGCCAGGTCCTCCTGTTATAAGAAGGGTCTGGCCATGGCAGGACCTGGCACGGCACGCGGGAACCGCATGCTGTGCCAGCTCCTGTCAGCATGGGCCGGGCCCCAGGGTTGGCTCCCACCTCTGCCCCATGCCTGCAGGGGGGGTGAGGACCTGGCCTAGCCCCATGTGTCTCGCTAGTCAAGCCTTTCCCTGGCCTGGGTCAAAGGGCTCCGGGAGGCATGGCTGCTGTGTGCCCCTCCTGGAGCCATGCAACCTGCTCTAGTGCAAAGCCAGACTAGCAAGCCTCAGGGATCTGGGCCAGGTCCTCCCCCCCACCCCCCGCACCCCCAGGGACACCCCCCCGCCACTCTCCAAACCCCACTTCACATCTCCTTGCCACCCCTCACCCCCTAACACCCATGAACCCCCTCCCCCCAACTTATCTTGGACAGCACCAGAGGCAGAAGAAACACAAAAAAGACACTGGCCAAAACCAGAGCGTCTCTTTTGGAAGACTGGCTCTGGACACAGTGTTGAACCATGCCTTGCTTCGCCCTGTTGCAGAGCAGTTTTTTTAGACCCCTGGCTATCCAGGGTCTAATTTTCTCAAACTTGCAGCACGGGGAACATTTTTTCATTCGTACACATGCCTGTTGCCCTGCCTCAAAGCGGTTTGAGGTGGGACAACAGGCACGTGCACGCTTGTCTGGACACACCCTATATGGCCCAAATCTTTTCCCAGTATCCATCTCTAAGCCAAGTATTTTAGCAGGGAGATGGGGTCCTAAAAACCATAGCACCAAATATAACTAAACTAGAAAAATAAAAATCAGGGTGTTGTTTAGCAGAAAAAAGTCTCTAAATTCACAACAATACAGGCGGGTTACAAATATGTATGTGTGTGTGTGTGTGTGTGTGTGTATATATACTCATACACACACACACACACACATACTTACACACATGTATCAGAGATATTATATGTGTATATATATATAGAGAGAGAGAGAGAAAGTACCTAATTTCAATATAAATAGTTT
>NW_017729029.1:26796281-26799647 GCF_001723915.1 Gavialis gangeticus | reverse complement strand
TATATAGAGAGAGAGAGAAAGTACCTAATTTCAATATAAATAGTTTGAAAGTATGAAAAACTTATCTTCTGTGCTCATGTCTACTTTCAAATAAATTTTTCATTTTGTATTAAATATTAAAAATCATTAATAACAAATGAAATTCTGATTTATGATGATATAAGAAAATCTTCTGTATTGCTCATGATAAATATTTTTTACCATTTTATATTAGGTTTTATTTTGGAATGGAGGAGATATTAATTATTCATTAGTATTTATGTACATATGCATATAATGGTGCTGTCATTTTGGAAGCACAACACAAAAGTCTCACAAGATTGCTGCCATTTGGATTTTGCAATCTACAGGTAGGAAGTGTGACAAGAACATAGTTAAAAAAATAAAGGGAGACACGTTGTTATATTTCATGAATGGCATCCCAGAGAAGGAGGTTTTATTATCCCTTAGGACAAGATTCCATTCCTGCTTTTTTCTTCTACATGGTAATGTTAGGATAGTGAACTCTGTTTTCCTTTGGTCTTGCAAAGGTTAAGTCTCTAAAATGCTACTATCTGTAAGTCTCTGTTTTAATCACTTGTAGACAAAGAGCTCTCAAGCTGTGGTTCATTATCCCAAGTTCTGAACTAGTGTACAGAGAAATGCCTATGTTGTCTTTCCCATATTGTTAAAGTAGAGGTGAGGGTCTTGGGGACTACTGTAATATAACATGTATTGATGGTTTCCGTAAACTCTTATCAACACCAACCCTTATAATTTTTTTTTAGTGAACCAATGTGTGGTTTATTTTTGAAAGGAGGCAGAAAAATGGATACTAATAAAACCATTTACTTTCATTTTTGGGCATGAGTGTAAATATAGATACAGCTGTAGAAGCCACATTTCTATGGATAAGGAAGGTATAAAACCTTAAATATTATACGTCAAGTCAATGGCTACACCTTTCAGTTTGTTTTCTTTCTCCCTCACAAGAAAAGCAAGTCTGTCCTGTACACAGCCACTTTTCTTGTTTTCTCAAGCTCTTTGTATCCATGTTTGCAGAGGAAAAAAACTGTCAAGTCCATCTCCGTGTACTTTTCAAAACACTCCACATCTACAAGTCTCCCTGCATGTGTTATGACTTCTAGTTTCTCCCCACCTTACCATTTTTTTTTTTTTCTGAGCTGGTGGACCCAAGCCAGTATTATATCACTGGTAATTTTTATAGAGATTCCATGAATTTTCAGAAAGAAAATCTGAAACAAAACCATAGGTAATAAATCAGCAATCACTCACAATACAGCAGTAGCCTGGTATTCCAGCAAAATAACCTCTAGAATAAGAACCGGTATGAGACAAATGAGGTGAGGAGAAGCTAAGCACAGGGGGTCGATGATCAGAGCAGTGTTCAAAACCAGCCAATGGCAGAAGAGGTTTTTTTGGTGAGATAAAAAGACAGATAGTCATCTGGCACAGAACCAAGTGACATTTTCTAAAAAATAATTTTTTGAAAAAGATGCAGACTTAATAGCACTGAAATGCTTTATGCGTTCATGTCAAAGTAATTGACAAATTTCTTTATAAGAAGCCTAAAAAATAAATCAATATTTTATTTAAATATTTTCTTAAAATAAATATTTCATTTTTCAGCTTGAACCATTTATTTTCATTATTTATTAATTTATTTACAAATGTTATTTTAGCCATGTACAGACTTTCAGTTTCTCCTGGAAGAGTTACTGCTACATGAGAGTACAAATGTTCATGATTTTTCTCCATGGGTAAAAATGACTGCTCTGAGAGAAAAATAACTTGGGAAAAACCAGGAAAAAATCACTCCCAGTAGAGGTTCTCCTGAGACAGTAAACACCTGTCCATATTCTTTTCTGAGAGAATCCACTGCACAGTCCTCCAAGCATTCCAGGGTGCTCCTCCCTGCCACACCAGGAGACAGTAGGAACATCTAAACAAATGCAGTTACTGTTCAGTCATTTAGTACTGCACGGTTGGGTGCATATGTAGACGTGTTCAGTATGTCACTCACTGGACTCTACTATTCCAGCTGAGCAGGGAGCATAACATACCCTAGGGTGGGCAAAATACTGCCCACGGGCTAGATCCAGCCTGCCAGGCCATTCTACCCAGCCTGTGGGGCCCCTAAAAAATTTAGAAAATGTATATTTATCTGGTCCTGGCTGCCTGTCAAAAATGACAGAAGGCAGGGGCAGTAGCACCCACGAGGGGCCAGCAGGACTCACCAGCAAGGCCAGCCCAGCCCACCCTCCCCCTAGTCCCCAGTCCCCTCATCCCCACAACCAGAAGTCTCTGCCTGCCACAGCTTTCACTGCTTTTCTGCATGCTGCTGGCTGTTCCAGCACCACATGGCCCCCAACTTCGTTGTCAGACCACAGGAGCACAGGGCTGCATGGGCACCCCAGGGCCAGGAGTGGGAGGGAGTGTGTGTATGTGTTTGTGCATGTTCATGCATCTCTTTAATGAGGGAGCAGGAGAGAGAGACAGAGAGAGCAATGAGAGATGAAGAGACTGCATGTGTGGGTGAGTGTGTGGGAGGATGTGGGTGTGTGTTCGTTCATGGGACAAGTCCCACATTCACACCCCACCATATACATGTACCCACTGTTACAAGATTTGCCCATCATTTTGGGATGTGGTCATTTATTAGTGATACGTTTCTAGGGTCTTTGTAATTCTATCAATGTGCTGCTTGTGTTACTTGTGTTTCTATACGGAGATGTATATCTCCCTTCTGCAAGTCCTCACCCCCAATGGAGCTATCTTGCAGAACTCAGTTTCAATGGCCCTGGGTTCCTCCAGTCCCCAAATCAGTCATGCACACACAAGCCTGACCTGGCCAGGTTGATTAGCATGGATAGGCTGACACCCTTATATGCCAAGAATCAGTTCGTCAGAGCAACAATAAACTGCAGTCAGACACAAGCACACAGGTAAACAGAATACCTCTGAATCTGGCTGGGTGTCCAACTGACACCCACATGGGCAGCATTCAGTTCATTAGGGTATGTCTGAGCCAAACTGGGTCAATCAGCCTGTACAAGCTGATCCCCTTATGTGTTTCAATCTCAGCACACCCCAATCTTTAGCCTCTTGATGAGCAGAGCCCACAGTATTTTTGAGCTTCACAGGGATCTTTAGCTTAGGTAAAAGAAGTGTTGCTGCAGAGCAAGTGGGGAAGGAGAAGGAGAGAAGGAAAAATATACCCAGTTACTACCAGTTTGACTATAAAAGTTATTTATTTCTAAGTATATGAAATATATTATGGTACTAATAGTAATAGACATGCAAAGGAAAACAAACACAAAAAATTACAATACTACCCTGGTTTCACTAAGTATTTGGGAAAACTTA
>NW_017729029.1:26790812-26791281 GCF_001723915.1 Gavialis gangeticus | reverse complement strand
ACAACACCCCCGCACACTGACATACATAGAGACTGCACACCCACAACCCCTCACACACTCCAGGCAGCCCCCACATAGCCTCCAACAAACCCCATATCCACCCACACCCCGAATATCAACACAGACACACACATGTACCCTCATCCCACAACTCCCCACACCTATCTGTCTGAGAGACACACCCACACTCCACATACCCACACACCCATAGCCATCACAAACTTATATCACCTCCATGCCACCCAACTCCCCGTACCCTACAAGCATAAGACTTCATTTTAAGCTATTGTGCAATCACCTCTATGTACACTACACAAGCACATATAAATAAGGACAAAAATATTTTTTTGAAATCAAATTAATGAATGTTGTAGATGTCTGATTTTTAGAATATAATTTGGTATTTTTCTGGTTCTGAGATGGCAACATCCTTTGATGAAAGGAGTATTTCTGGGGCAAGTGGAGGGAC
>NW_017729029.1:26780293-26780627 GCF_001723915.1 Gavialis gangeticus | reverse complement strand
TCTTACTATAGTCTTTTAATAGACTTAAGGCAATTATTGGAGTGTTCATAACCTTTTGTGGGGAGCACTTACACCAGTCATCCCAGGAAAAGTATGACAACACTTGTGGTCAGGGCTCCAACGGGCTTGATGCTGTGATGAACCTTTACCATTGTTCAAATGTTGCCCATATCCCCTCTGACTCGGTCTCTTTGCTTCAGCATTCCCTTACCTGGCAACTGAGTTTTAGTTAATCAAGTTTAAATAGGCCTCCCTTAGTGGGACTGGGGAATGTACGGCCCGAGATGCCTATTAAACTTTACTTCTGCTTAGTTCTGGTTATATGAGTTGTGTG
>NW_017729029.1:26773428-26775293 GCF_001723915.1 Gavialis gangeticus | reverse complement strand
GACTTCCACCAGTCGTCCTGGGAAAAGTATGACAACACTTGTGGTCAGGGCTCCAAAGGGCTGGAAGCTGTGATGAAACCTTTACCGTTGTTCAAATGTTGCCCATACCCCCTCTGACTCAGTCTCTTTGCTTCAGCATTCCCTAACCTGGCAACCGAGTTTTAGTCAATCAAGTTTAAATAGGCCTCCATAGTGGGACCGGGGAATGTACAGCCTGAAATGCCTATTAAACTTTACTTCTGCTTAGAGGTGTGTGTGTGAGGAAAAGTCCTTTGTAAATACAGATTAGAACTGGTCTGATAAATGCTGAGCGGGGTGTGTGTAAATGTGGGTTGATTAGCATTTGGAGCACAGATTCCCCATCATGCAGTGCTCCACTGCTTATCTGATCCCAGAATTCACTGCAGTCTTTGCTTTGGGCTTTCTGTTTTCCATCTCCCATGTAAACGAATGGTCACCTAGTTCCATCTCCGATGCAAATGAGACCTAGGGCATTTGCTCCCTTATCTGGAGGGCTTTAGGTATGTCTCCCACTGCATCTTAATCAGTTTTGTTTAGGTAGAGGAGGCAAGGGGAGCAGGAATTCTTTGTGAGCCAGACAGGCTGCATTCTGTGCCAGGGTTCCCCAAGAACACAGAACTGAGAGGTAACACAACACCCCCGCACACTGACATACATAGAGACTGCACACCCACAACCCCTCACACACTCCAGGCAGCCCCCACATAGCCTCCAACAAACCCCATATCCACCCACACCCCGAATATCAACACAGACACACACATGTACCCTCATCCCACAACTCCCCACACCTATCTGTCCGAGAGACACACCCACACCCCACATACCCACACACCCATAGCCATCACAAACTTATATCACCTCCATGCCACCCAACTCCCCGTACCCTACAAGCATAAGACTTCATTTTAAGCTATTGTGCAATCACCTCTATGTACACTACACAAGCACATATAAATAAGGACAAAAATATTTTTTTGAAATCAAATTAATGAATGTTGTAGATGTCTGATTTTTAGAATATAATTTGGTATTTTTCTGGTTCTGAGATGGCAACATCCTTTGATGAAAGGAGTATTTCTGGGGCAAGTGGAGGGACTTCTGGTGGAAAAGGTCAGGGGTTAGGAGGCGGGACTTGCAGTCACAAGATGGCAATCAGGGGGCAAGGAACCTGTCAAGGGGTGGAGCTACCAATGCGGCCCTTGATAGCTTGCTAAAACTCGATAAGTGGCCTTCCACCCAAAATAATCGCCCACCCCTGATGTATCCCCTTCACAATTCCAACACTGTGCTGCAAGGAGATACAGGCGGAGGTTTAGCAGAGTGGGTCAGCCAATCAAGAATGCCCTGTACACTACTGCTGTCTGTCAACAGGCAATCTAAGGCCTGAAGAACACAGTGAGATGAGTTTGCAGGGATCCCCTGGCTGCACATCATCAGCACTGCAGACTCTCTATTCATCAGGGGATCAGTTTGAATGTTCGTTCAGGCATTTCCAGTAAGTTTTTCTACCGGGAAACAAACCCAGGAGAATTCTTTCAGAACATTTGTATATGTGTTCATATCCTTCATTAAAACAATCTTCGAAAAACACCAGAAATGATTAAAATAAAAAGGAAAAATAGTTCAGCCTGAAACAAAATCTTTTTTTTGACTATTTGAACTAACAGCAATCAAACAAAAAAAATCACTCAGCATTAGTCCTGCCTTCATAACTGCATGTAAACTGAAGAAGAACAGCTATAAACTCAATCTAAGCCTCTAGAGAGAAAAAACAGCATTTACATGTTCTTTCTGTCTGTTTGCAGTTGTTAATAACCCCCCCCCCAAAAAAAAGAAAATAC
>NW_017729029.1:26770850-26773335 GCF_001723915.1 Gavialis gangeticus | reverse complement strand
CCCCCCCCCCAAAAAAAGAAAATACTGGAAGTAACAGCACGTAAGTTTGATCTGGCTCTGCAGCATTGGTATATATCGGGTGCTTCAGTGGGGCTTCTTGGCACTTTTAGCTAAAGCTGATTCAATCAGCTATTATATAAAAGCACCAAAATAAGCCCCACTAAAGGGTCCAAATAAGGTGCTGCCACTTCTGGGCATGCCCAGGGTTTGGTGCAGGAATGTATTGGGTTTAAAGTACCATTTTTTCTGGGTGTTTTTTACATCTGCAAGTAGCCTCTCTTCATATTTCCTTGCTTTTCTCAAGAAAACATCTTGATCTCCTCTGAGGCTGGTCATGCTTGCTCACAGCAAGTTCCTGGCCAGGGACTGATTAGAAAGGGTCACTAGTGAAACAGTTTTTTAAAAGTCATTTTAAAGGGAATACATGCAATAAAGGAGAACTCTTGAATAGCAATATCTCATTTTTATATAACTGCTTTTATGTGGCAGACTCCTTAATTAGGAAAAGCTTGGGAATCAGACAGAATTTTCCCTTTCTTGCACCAGGATATGTTTAAGTATAAATCAGAATGGATGCTCCAACAAATTACGTTCTAGAATGAGTTGCATAACTTTAAATTATCAGCTTCATTACAGACATTTTGTTAAACCACCTCTCTTCCTTTAAACATGTTAAATATTGTGAACAACCCCCCCCAAAAAAACACATTATTAGATGACATGAGATATAGGACTGAAAATGTCTCTGCACTGGGTCTTTTCTTTGTAAGCCCTAGCAAGTAAAACAGGCTTGCTTCAGTGAAGTAATGGAAAATAGAAGAGAGAGAGAGAAAGAGAGAGATGTAAGGTGTCACAAAGATGTGGTAGGGAAATACAGTCAGTTGAATCTATACACTTTAGTGTACAAGATTCTTAGTAGAACAGGATCTCTCAGTGGTTGATAAGACAGGTGTCTAAGTTATCCTATTTAAAATAGTTTATATTACTATTAATATCTGGTAGGGTAATTAAATCTCATTAAGTGTCAAGTACAAAATAGGACTTACCTAATTACTCTTTAAAATCCCAATCTAATGAGTTCTAGCAACACAAATTAGTTTCTTTTATAGACATGGAAAAATATTCCTTTTTCCTTGTTCCATTTTCAGTATTTTTGTTTTTCAAGTCATAATCTACTTCATAAAGAAGGGATGAGTTCCTTTTTTTTTTAAATGCCTAGATAATCAACCAAATATATTTCAATTCGTGCCTTTACTCAGATTTAACAGAACCTTCCCCTCATTAAATAGCCCACTTAAGTCAATTGAGGTCCATTTGTGGAACAAGGTGCAACCCAGTACAAATGAGTGGATGACAATCTGATGTTAAATGGTGTTGTATAATACCAAATCATTCTTCTCTAGCCACAGGAAAGTTGCCAGTTTTTGACCATCTAAAATGTAGCACACTTTCTCATCTATTCTGTGTAGGTTCTTACCCTGTGACTATAAGCCTGGAATAAGAATGTCTTTAAAATCATATCTCAGTTTTAATCTTATTGCTTTGTAATGCTTAATAGCAGGAACAGCTAAAATACTGAAAAATATTGGAATCATGCTGTCCAATAGTACACACATGTACACATATATATGTCTCTGTGGAAAGATGAAGGGATCCTTGTGGGATGTTATCAAGAACAAATAGTGTCCTTAGATGTCATCTTATAATTCAAAAATTGATATAATACATCAGTGGCTTGATCATTGAGATTAATCATTTTAGCTGAGGTGGGAGCTGTAGGCAATCCTGTATTCAATTGTAGTAAACATCATCCTTACAGAGTACTGATGAACTCATGCCATGATAAATATTCTTAGAATATTTGCATCAGGACACTCATCAAGACTGATACAAAAACCTGCTGCAATAAACACTGTCTAGCTTTCTCCTACCTCTACATTTAGGTTACAAGACACTATGAAAAGTGCTATAGCAAAGATGGGGTGTTTTCTGAACATCTAAAGTTATGTTATTACATTGGATATGTAATGTTTGTGGTGAGGTGGTTACTACTGAGCTACTTCATAGCATGTTACTCAGAAAATATGATGGTCTCCCAAGATACCAGTACTGACTATAGGCCCCCTATTTGTCTTCTCAAGTCCTCTCACCCCTTTCCAAATGCTTCTGTACTTAATGTTTAAAACAGTAGGGGCGTGTCCACATGAGCACGCATGCGCCTCTTGCCCCACATCAAACCCCTTTATGGTGGGGCAACAGGCACGTGTGGGAACAAAAAAATGTTCCCTGCACTGCAAACTTGTAGTACAGGGAGAAAATTAGACCCCTGGATATCCAGGGGTCTGAAAAAAATGAAGAATTAAAAAGTGAGGCAGGACACAGTGCCTGACCATGCCCTGAGGAAACTGGAGGCTGGGTCATCCATAGAGATGCTCTGGCTGCCAGAGCATCTCTATGGTTGCCTCTCACCCTGGTGCTGAAACAG
>NW_017729029.1:26765590-26765850 GCF_001723915.1 Gavialis gangeticus | reverse complement strand
AAATGAAGAATTAAAAAGTGAGGCAGGACACAGTGCCTGACCATGCCCTGAGGAAACTGGAGGCTGGGTCATCCATAGAGATGCTCTGGCTGCCAGAGCATCTCTATGGTTGCCTCTCACCCTGGTGCTGAAACAGGGCTCCAGTGCTCTGGTGCCAGTGAGTAAAGGGTTGGTGGGGGCTGAAGGAGGGGGGAAGGGACTGTGGGGGGGATCTCTGCCAGCCTCGACCACTCCCTCAGCCCCAGACCCCCTGACCCCCG
>NW_017729029.1:26765066-26765579 GCF_001723915.1 Gavialis gangeticus | reverse complement strand
CTGGCCCCTCCCCCTGCCAGGCTCCCTGGGGTCCCCAACCCCTGCTGGGGCTGGCACCTCCCCCCAACATATTCCCCGAGGCCCCCGACCCCTGCCCTATCCAGCCCCATCCTCCCAAACCTCCTTCATTCCTGCCCCCCACCCCATACTTAAAAAAAACCCCAAACCCCCGCCCGGCACTTACCGGCAGTTGAAGCTGTCTGTGGCTGACTGGGGCTCCACCTGCACAGTGCAAGGCAGGGTGACAGCCCCAGCATCCTTTGCACAGTTGATTAGCTACATTTATACCTCCTGACCCTGTGCTGTCCTGTGCTGCCTGAGGGACTCTACCAGGAGGTCACAGAGTCCCCCCACCCCTGCTTCTAAGGTAAGGAGAGGCTTTTTTCCCCTTTTTTCTGTTCTTTTTCTGGGCTTTTTTAAGTGATGGTTCCTAGGGTTGTGGGGGTAGCCATGAGGGTCTGGGGGTGCAATTTGCGGGGTGGGTCTGGGTGGGGAAGCCAATGGGGGGTCTGG
>NW_017729029.1:26760414-26764050 GCF_001723915.1 Gavialis gangeticus | reverse complement strand
GGAGGAGCCAGGCAGGGTTATTTTGCCCCAAGTGGCACAATTTGCTCCACACCAAAGTACGTGTCTGAGCACATGCGCTGAGGCAAAAAGCCGCAGCTCAAATTTGCACCGCTTCTATTTGAGCTGCTGCAAGCACACATGCTTGCACGTGTGGACGTGCCCTGGGAGGCTAATCTTTCATCAGTCATGTCACAAGTTACTCCTGCACTGTCCCCAAGTGCCACTCTGATCCCTTCCCCTGACCTATTTCCTGCCCTGTGCCTGTCCTCTCCCCAATACACCATGTGACACGCAGAGTCTTCCCAGGTCACTTGTGGCATACATACCACACATTGGCCACCCGTGCTTTAGGAGATAATAGCTACCACACTGGTATCCTAAACCATGATTATTTTTAATTGATAAGTAAATGAAATGAATAATACAAACCAATGATGCAACCAGCTCCCTTTATAAATGTACCTAATGAACTGTGCAATCATACTAGAATGGGGTGAGGAATTCTGAAAGCTATTAAACTTTACCCAACTACATCCACTGCATTTGCCCTTATTAATCTCATTACTGTATTTTCTTACAAGTAACACAGAACATTTTTCCAAAGCCCAGCTGCTGGAAACAAAATGTGCATTATAAGTGAGGAAATATGGCAACAGCATTTTCTGTGGTCTATGTTTGGCGGGGGAGAAGTGAAAGTAAAGTCAGCATGTAATCCACAGGGAGAAGAACAATAAGCAAGATCAGCTCTGTTGGTTGTTCCTAATCACTCACCATAAGTAAACATTTTTTCTTTTCTTCATTTTCCCTTTCACAAATAAGGTGTGTATTTTACTCCTGGTCATGTGGTATGTGAGAAAGTATGGTAGTTTTTATTTTGTAAAGACATGTTTCTTAGTTTATATTTTAATAAAGATTTTCTTGAGGCATGGCATATAAAGATTAATATAGCTAGCCAAACAATCCCATTGGTTTTAAAAAAATGTAGCCTATTTCAACAGTTAGCATTGTTTAGGTCTTTTTGATTAAAAAAACAAAACAAAACCCCCAAAACCCCATAGTATGTCTTGAAATTCTAGGCTAGCAGATAAACATTCTATCAATGTTCCTATACTCTGGCAGATAATGAACCAACTTGATAACACACTCCACTCCCTAGTGATGAGTACAGTATAAAATCCAAATACATTAAAGGAGGCATAATTCCACTGACTTCCATATAGTTTTACCTAATTATACAAGAAGTTAATTCAGCACAGTCTCTTGAAAAACAATATTCTACCATGATGTGTTACCCATGAGACTTATGTAAATGAAAGCAGGCAGCTTGTACTGGGTATATTAGAAAAGATTAGACACATTCATACATAATTGCTGTTTTGTTTCATGGTTGCTATTTTATACCACTATTTTAACTTGAACGTTAAATATCATCTGGGAATCCTGTTATTTGTGTCTTTCCTTCTTTCTTTCTAACCAATAATTTGACAGGAAGCAGTTAACACCTGAAGTCACTGTTCTTATTTTAGCCCAATCCTTTCTAACTCCCAGAGAAATTATGGAAAACAACTTTTTTCCTGCAATAAAGGCTCACATGGTCTTGGGCAATGTTTTCAAGTAAATGCCTTTACTCTGAAACATCTGTTGGCAGTAAACATTCATGACTAATGCTAGTTCTGTAAAAAAAAAAAAAAAGAAAAAGGAGATCCAAACCTTATCTTTTTTTATATCCTTAAAAAAAGCTTCATTACTTTCTGCCCACCGTTAATCATCTAAGAAGTACTGTTGTCAAGTGAAGTGAGGTCAAGAAGTGGTTCTAGCTCTTTCTGAGAATCAGCTGACTGTCAGCTCTGCCAATCCTGGGAGAGAAAGCTTCATTTCCAGTCAGACAAATTGCTTCCTCGGTATCCTGCTTATCTCCTTTAGGCTAGATTTCTATATTTCTGAATTTTTCTGTATTAAAAACCCCTAGGTAATTTTTTCCTGCTTAATGACTACTTGAGAGGATTCATAGTTACAGAAAATCAATGTTTCAAATGGTATTGAACAATGCTTTCAGAATCTCAAGGTAACTGCTTCAATCTTCACTGATTAAATATGGCACAATATCATCAAAGGAAGCTGAAAAGTTGTTCTCTTGCCTGTTTTCTTATGCCTATTCAGGCATAGTTTCATATAATTTTAACCAGAGGTCTGTCCCAACCCACAAGGAATGCAGTGAGAGTTTTGTCATTGATTCTAATGGTAGTAGGATTAAGCTTCAGTTGCTAAGAGTCTCAAAACAAACAACAGAGAATAAAATGATTAATTTGCTAGTAGTCTGAACTGAAGGTGATCTGCCAGCCATTTTAGGCAATGCCTTTAGTGGAAAAATATTATAAAAAGTTTATGTAGAGAGACCACATATTTAGTGGTATTTCCCATGTGATAACCTTCAAAGCTTTGCATTCATTTGCATTTAAGTATGTAGTCTAAGTGAAACAGATATTGGATAAGATACAGAAATAGATTTGGGATTAGGGACCAGAGCTGATGACCCCCTCTTCCATTAGGGTACAGCACCATAGAATCATAGAATCAATGGGTTGGAAGTGACCTAGACAGATCATCTAGTCCGACTCCTGCCATGGGCAGGAAGGAGCACTGGGGGTGGCAGGGGTCATAAGACTCCAGCCAGGTGCCTATCCAGTCTCCTCTTGAAGATTCCCAGGGAAGGTGAGAGCACCACCTCTCTGGGAAGCCAATTCCAGGCTCTGGCCACCCTTACAGTGAAGTAGTTCTTCCTAATATCTAACCTAAACCTATCCTCCCTCAGCTTGCGGCGATTGTTTCTGGTGACTCCAACAGGGGCCCTGGTGAACAGGCTTTCCCTGAGTCCCTGTTGGTGGCCCCTGATAAAGTTGTAGGCAGCCACAAGATCCCCCCTCAGTCTCCTCTTGTGGAGACTGAAGAGATTCAGGTCTCTCAGCCTCTCCTCATAGGGCTGGCTACGGAGGCCCTCAACCATATGAGAGGCCCTCCTCTGGACCCTCTCCAGGTTGTCCATGTCCCTCTTGAAGTGCAGTGCCCAGAACTGGATACAGTACTCCAGCTGCAGCCTGACCAGTGCCACATAGAGGGGGAGCAAGACCTCTCTGGACCTGTTAGTTATGCCCCTGTTCATGCATGACAGGGTGTGGTTGGCTCTGCCTATTGCTTCATCGCATTGGTGACTCATATTCATCCTAGAGTCAATCCTGACTCCAAGATCCCTCTCTGCCTCTGTGCTGCTGAGAGGGTCAGCCCCTAACTTATAACCATAATGCTGTTCCCTCTCCCCAGGTGCAGCACTCTGCACTTGTCCTTGTAGAACCGCATCCTGTTCAGATCTGCCCACTTCTCTAACCTATCCAGGTCTGCCTGGATGCAGTCCCTGCCTGCCGGTGTATTCACTTTACCCCACAGCTTGGTGTCATCAGTGAACTTGAACAGGCTGCTCTCCACACGCTCGTCCAGGTCGCTAATGAAGATGTTGAACAGCACCGGCCCAAGGACTGAGCCTTGGGGGACTCTGCTGCTTACACTCTCCCAGGTCAACATCAACCCATCCACCACCACCCTCTGGGTTCGCCCCTGGAGCCAGTTTGCCACCCACGTGAC
>NW_017729029.1:26750698-26755414 GCF_001723915.1 Gavialis gangeticus | reverse complement strand
CCCAAAAGCACCCCATTGTCAGCGGACAGGAACATGGAAGCAAAGAACTTGTTGAAGAGTTCTGCCTTCTCTCGTGCGTCCGTCACCAACTGCCCTGTCCTGCCTCGTAGGGGTCCAATGTTACCCTGAGACTTCTTTTAAGCATCATGCTCTGTCTTGCAATCATTCTTTCTTTCTGAACCAATTAATTTAGAATCTTTTTTCTGCCAGGTGACATAGCTTTAGAAGGAAGGGTGATGAATGCTTCATGTGGCATAGTCTGTAGCCTGGTAGATAGGACACTGTCCCCAGAAGTGGGGGGATGTGAGTTTGAAGTTCCTTAGAAGAAGAGGGAACTGAATCTGGGTCTTCTTCTTGCTGACTGCATCCTCTAACACTGGGGAGGTCAATTATTTTGCACTTGGGCTAGCATGGTGGTTGTTCCCCAGGTACAACTGGGGAATAGATATGAAGTCTTGGCAGCCTTAAAGGACAAGGTTGGAGTAGATGTCTCTGGGAGGAGATGGTGCCACTCTATGCATGGCATGGTCTGAGCAAGGACAGAACACCAAGAGGAAGAAACACTGGGTTCACGTCATTGGAGATTCCATCCTGAGAGGAATGGAGGGTCCCATCTACCAACCAAACCCCATGGCACATGAGGTCTGCTGCCTGCCTAGGGCTCAGGCTCAGGATGTTACAGAGATGATCCCAGACCTCATTCAACCCTCAAACCAGTACCCCATGGTCCTAATCCATATGGGAATGAATGATGTGGCTGGGAGCAATCCAGACTGTATCATGAAGTACTACAAGGCCCTGGCGGCCGAGCTTAAGGAGATGGGGGTGCAGGTGGTATTCTCTTCTATTCTCTCGGTAAGTAGATGTGGACAGCACCATGAGTCCCGCATCAGAGTAGTCAACCGGCTTTTGGATTTGGTGCTACCAGGCAGGCCTTGGGTTCCTTGAAAATGACCCACATTTTTGTGCAGAGGGCATGCTCGGGTGGGAGATATCATATGGTATGCTTTAAACTAGCTTTGTAGGGGGATGGGGCCACAGGGGGACATAAGGACACTTCCCAACCAAGACAGGCAATGAACACAAGAAGTACCCAGGTAAGTGACAGTCCGGATAGTCCTAGGATCAAGAAGGTGCTGCAAGCACCCATAGGACACCTTAAATGCCTCTACACTAATGCTTATAGTATGGGGAACAAGCAGGAGGATTTGCCCTCCTGCTAGCTAACGCAAACCCAGACATAGAGAGGCTCACTGAAACCTGGTGGGATTCAACCCATGATTGGGTGGTAAACATTAGAAGCTACAGACTGTATAGGTGGGATAGAATGGGGAGGAAAGGTGGGGGTGTGGTGCTCTACGTCAAAGTGCAATACACATCCTCAACAAACAAGATGGTGTCAGAGAACGGGCAGACTGAAGAGCTCTGGGTAAAAATACAAGGGGGTCATGGGGAAAGGAACTTAATGGTGGGTGTGTACTACAAACCACCCAACAAGGGGGAATAGCTGGACTGGGAATTCTCAGGTCAGCTCATGAAGGCAGTTAACTCAAGGGACTTGGTCATCATGGGTGACTTAAACTACCCGAACATCTGCTGGGAGGAGCAGTCAGCCAGGTCTGACTGCACATGTAGGTTCCTAACTGAGATACAGAACCTCCACCTAACCCAGGAGGTGCACAGTCCCATCAGGGGAAATGCTTTACTGAACCTGGTCCTAGCCACAGGCAATGACCTAGTGAGAGGACTACAAGTTCTTAACCACCTGGGCAATAGTGATCATCGCCTGCTGGAATTCATTATCCAGCACAGAGTGTCAAAGGCAGGCAGCAAGGCAGTAGCCCTTGACTTCAGAAGGGCCAATTTCAATGCATTAAGATTAGTAGGAGAGGCACTGAGATCCCGGAGGGTAAGGGAGATGGAAGTCCAAGACTAGTGGTTGTTCCTTAAGGAGACGATCCTCCAAGACCAAAGGGTGACAGTCCCAATGTGAATCAAAGGGGGCAAGAGTGCTCAAAAGCCCCCATGGCTTGCCAAAGGCATTCAGGAATGTGTGAAAGCTAAAAAGGAGTCATACACCCAGTGGAAGGGAGGGGCTATCACCAAGGAGGATTACACTTCTGTTGCTCGAGACTGTAGCAGGGCAGTTAGTAAGGCTAAGGCTGAGATGGAACTAGGAATAGACACCAGGATCAAAGATAGAAAGAAGTCCTTTTTAAATACATAGAGAGTAAAAAGAAGGTTCCAGGTAACGTGGGGCCCATGGAGGACATGCTGGGCAATCTGGTGTTTGCACCAGATGAAAAAGCTAACCTCTTTAACAAATTCTTTGCCTCCATTTTTCTGATGAGAGACCAGGACATCCCCGCCAACTGGGATTCCAGAGAGACTCATGAGAGGCACTGCCAGGCCTAGGGTCAGAGACAACCTAGTTAGGGAACTTTTGGTGGAACTGGATGTGTTTAAATCAGCAGGTCCAGATGATCTCCACCCCAGGGTGCTGAGGGAATTGGCAGGGGTCATTGTGGAACCTCTGGCATGGCTTTATGAGCACTTGTGGTGCTCTGGTCAGGTGCCAGAGGACTGGAAAAAGGTGAATGTGGTCCCCATTTTCAAAAAAAGGGAGGAAGTAGGACCCAGGTAACTATAGGCTCGTTAGTCTTACCTTGGTCCTGGGAAAGCTCTTTGAGAAAATTATCCAGGAGCACATCTGTGAGGGACCAGCAGGGGAGATTATGCTCAGAGAGAACCTACATGGGTTCATTAGGGGTAGGTTGTCAAGTAGTCACTGGATATGGGTGCGTGCCCTTACATCAGGTTGACATTCACCCGCCTTCTCCGGGGGGCTGCAACCCTCAGTCAGTCTAGGTGGGGCTCTTACTCACGCTGTCCTCCTGTCTGCCATGACTTAGACGTTTAAAAAAATATATATTTTTTGGAGATGTTAATGAAAGGGAGGTGTGGTGACTACCCTGCCTCCACCATGACTGATCACTGGTTCCCACCCCAAGCCCCGAGGCCATGAATGGAGGGGACGACTAAATGACCAGTCAAAACAGATTCTTTCCTCTTTTTTTTTTTTTATTGTTATGCTGTCCATTGAATTTATTCCCCAGGGGTTGAGTCCTGGATGTCCCTCAGATTTATTTGATGCTTCCCCCTGGCATTGACTTCTCCATGCCTGCTGGCAGATGGGGAATTCCCTTTTTCCTCCTCTGGGCTGATTGTAGCTGTGCCCTGCATAATTGGTGGTGCACAGCTGATAATGAGCCAGCATAAACAAATGAAAAAAAAAAAAGTGGGATGCGGGAAGACGTTGTCTTCTCCCACTCTCCTTCTCTAGCCAGCCATGACTATCTTCTCCCTTGGCTATGGTGTCCCTGGAGAAGTGGTGTTTCTTTCCCCTCCCCTTTTTTTTGGCAAACTCTCTCCCTCTCCTTCTATTTCCTCTTTTTATCGTGGTCACACCTGCTTCAATTGGCGGCCCATGGCAATTAATCAGTGTTCCCAAAAAGAAAAATGAACCAGGAGCATCTGATCCCTTTACCTTTATCACTTTTCTATCCCCTTTTACTATCTTCTTCTTCTCTTTCCCTTCTCTTTCACCCTTTCAGCAAGGGTTCCTCGGTGCCTTTGAGGCCTGATTGGGTGCTTACCCTGCTCGTGGGGTGTCTGTCTGGTGCTGAGCACTCCCAGCCTCCATCCTGATTGTGTTTGACTGTCCTCGCCTTCTCCTCCACCTCCAGCTCTGCCCACAGCCCCAGGAGATTGCCCCGGCCATGGATTTGTACCAATCTGCCTCATCTGTTGAGTTGATAAAACTGGGCTGGGGCGAACTGGGAGCTCCCGCCACAATGTGGGGGTCCTATTCTGGTGTGGTCCATGGGTCCTGGCTGGGGGAGCACCCTAGGTGAGTACCCTTCAGTCCCTCACACTGGTCTTGTAAGACCAACCTGGTTGCCTTTTACGATCAGGTCACAAAATCCTTGGATGCAGGGGTTGCGGTGGACGTAGTTTTTCTGGACTTCAGGGAAGGCCTTTGACACTGTCTCTCACCCCATTCTCATTAAAAAACTAGGCAACTGTGGCATTGATGCCTACACAGTCAGATGGGTCACAAATTGGCTAGAGGGACACATACAGAGAGTGGTGGTGGACAGGGCATTTTCAACCTGGAGGGATGTGGGCAGTGGCATCCCCCAGGGCTCAGTCCTTGGGCCTGTATTGTTCACAATCTTTATCAGCAACTTGGATGAGGGAGTGAAAAACACCTTGTTCAAATTTGAAGATGACACTAAGATGTGGGGAGAGGTGGGCACAGTAGAAGGGAGGGACAGGCTACAACTAGATCTGGACAGGCTACAGGGGTGGGCAGATGAGAATAGGATGGGATTGAATAGGATGGGATTCAATAGTGACAAGTGCAGCATACTGCACCTAGGGAGAAGGAACCAGCAGCATACCTATAGGCTGGGGAACTCCCTTCTCATCAGCACAGAGGCAGAAAGGGATCTTGGAGTCATTACTGATTCCAAGATGAACATGGGCTCCGCACCTTGTCATGCATCCACAGATGCATCATGAGCAGGTCCAAGGAGGTAAGCCTCCCCCTCTATGCAACATTGGTCAGGCTGCAGCTGCAGTACTGTGTCCAGTTCTGGGTGCCACACTTCAGAAGGGATGTGGGCAGCATTGAGAGGGTCCAGAGGAGGGCCA
>NW_017729029.1:26740921-26745698 GCF_001723915.1 Gavialis gangeticus | reverse complement strand
TCTTTATCAGCAACTTGGATGAGGGAGTGAAAAACACCTTGTTCAAATTTGAAGATGACACTAAGATGTGGGGAGAGGTGGGCACAGTAGAAGGGAGGGACAGGCTACAACTAGATCTGGACAGGCTACAGGGGTGGGCAGATGAGAATAGGATGGGATTGAATAGGATGGGATTCAATAGTGACAAGTGCAGCATACTGCACCTAGGGAGAAGGAACCAGCAGCATACCTATAGGCTGGGGAACTCCCTTCTCATCAGCACAGAGGCAGAAAGGGATCTTGGAGTCATTACTGATTCCAAGATGAACATGGGCTCCGCACCTTGTCATGCATCCACAGATGCATCATGAGCAGGTCCAAGGAGGTAAGCCTCCCCCTCTATGCAACATTGGTCAGGCTGCAGCTGCAGTACTGTGTCCAGTTCTGGGTGCCACACTTCAGAAGGGATGTGGGCAGCATTGAGAGGGTCCAGAGGAGGGCCACTCACATGGTCAGGGGACAGTAGGGCAGGCCCTACAAGGAGAGGCTATGGGATCTGAACCTGTTCAGCTACCACAAGAGAAGGCAGAGAGGAGATCTGGTGGCCATCTATAAACTTACCGGGGGCACCAGCGGGGAATGGAAGAGTTTTGCCAGGGGCTCCAACAGGGATTCTGCAGGGTGTGGGGTGTGAGGGAAGGTGGGAGTGAGGAGACCCCCCAAACATTCCCCCAAATGGTGCTTAGCCCCTACTGCTGGGCTCAGCAGCAGGTGGGGGGGGGGCAAGGTCTTCAGCCTGGCAGGGCATAGCTCTGGCCAGCACTGAGCTCACGCACTCCACACCCCGTGCCTGCAAGTCCAGTGCACACACTGAGGAAAGGCTTGCACTGGACTCCATGAGGAAGCAGGGATCTGGGATCCCTCCACTCTGGTGGAGTCTGCAGACCTGCACAGGAGGAGTCTGGGAAGTCAGCCAACTCCAGTGTGGAGATTCCCCCACTGCAAGTGCATGCAGTGCAGAGTGGAGCCACCGGGCAGCCTGTGATCCTTGCCCGTGTGTGCAGCACTGGCCAGAACCGTGCCCCATCTGGTTTCAGCAAACCATGCTGGGCATGAGTACCCTGAGCCCCGCCCTGCCTGCTGCTGCTGTGCACACCATGTGGGGGGGTGAGGGGTCCCCACACCCTTCACTCTCCCTCACACCCACACCCTATCCAGCACACGCCCAGGGTGTGAGATCTGCACTGCTCTTTAGACCTTCATCCAGCTGCAGCTCCAGCACTCCTGCCCAGGCTTCAGCTTCCACCCACGCTACTTCCCTACCTGCTGCCTGGACCAAACTGGAAGCTGGGGAAGCCAGATAGGTCCCATGGGGTTGGGACCTATCTGGCAGCCCTGCTAGGAAGCTGCTGTTGGCTGTACTGAGCCCTTCCACCCATGAGGGTGGGAGAGAAGTGCAATAGGGTATGTTGGAGGGGCGCCTCACTCCCACTCTCCTGGGTGAAAGGACTGGGCAGATGCAATTCATTGTGGGGTGCTGCAGGCCAGATGAACATGCCTAGCAGGCTAGATGTGGCCCACAGGCCATATTTTGCCCACCTCTGCTCTAATGATCAAGCTATTTTATAAAAGAAAGGGGTTATAGAGCACACTGTCTTCCAGCTAATCTTTAAAGCTCTGTGTAGCTGCATATAACTCTCCCCTGCCCTATTTAGGAAATGTATATGACTGACATAGGATTATTCCATTCCAGACAGATGGGTACAATGTAGTTAGTGTAGAACCTAGGCTTTTCATTAGACTTAGTGTTTGGAGGGTTCTGGCCTTATAAAATAAGTACCTTGCACAAGCAAGGATGTTCTCTCCTATGTTTGTAAAAGCTTGATAATACTGATTATATATGATACATTGATTTTACTAGCAGTCCTTGAAATAAAATATAAATGAGAAAATGTCAGCTTTAGTGATGGAACAAACAGTGTTTCGCAAAAACCAATACAGAAGCAATTATGATTAAAGTTCTAAATTATTTCTGAGTTTTCCTTGATTAAAATAACAATGCCTCAGGAAGAACAGAATGCAGTTTGACAAGAAAAAAATCTTGAGCAATGCTCTGGACAAAGCTTTTTCTACAACTTTATTGAAAGCAATGTATGTAAACTTCATAAGGACTCACTATGTGTAAGCATAGGAAAGGTCAAACTACTATTTCATTATTATCTCTTTACTACCTATTGCTTTCTTTTCAATGGGTAAATATGATACGCATAGATGAGAGAAATGAATGGCACAAGTACCATCTACCTATAAGGCTGAATGGCTGACCCATGTGCTGCTATAAACAGAAGATGGGTTTGGGAGATGTTCATCCAAGCTACTGCACCTTTCTGATTAATGAACCTCAATCCAGACCTGTAAAATAGGTGTTATCTTGATGGGTAGGAGGTTAAAAAAGGCTATAATGTTCTTTCACTAGTTATTCATGTGCAAAAAACCTAATATCTTTAGGTTACCACTGAGAATGTTAATCTTACCCCCAGTGAAAATATTTGCTGCTTTGGTAGTGGAAAGTGGCCTTATAAACAGCGATCCAGGTTTTCCATTTACCATGGGAAAATGGAATAACTGCATATTTCCTGTTTTTGGCAGAGAAAATGTGGATTTTCTCTTTTAGCAGAGAAACCTGTGGATTTCCCTGCTTTTTCAAAGAGTTCTGCAGGCTGGCTGAGTTCCAGCCTGCAAGAGCTGTTTGCAAAAGGGGTGGGGAATTCCCAAGCTAGCTGGGGCCTGAGGGAGCAGGCAGGCTGCAAACCTCCCCCGCTCCTGGCTGGAGTACTCAAGGTGGATGGGGGCTGAGGGAGCAGGGAGGTTTGCAGCTGGCCGGGCACTCCAGCCAGGAGTGGGTTTGTAGTCTTGCCCACTCCTAGCCAGAGTGCTTGACCATCTGCAAACCCTGGGCTGCTCCCGGCCAGCTGCAAACCCCACCTCCTGGCTGAAGTGCCTTGCTGGGGATTGCCCAAGCTGGCTGGAGGCTGAGGGAGCAGGGGGGTTTGTAGCCAGCCGAGCATTCTGGCTGGGAGCAGGGAGGCTGCAAACCCCCTCCCAGCCAAAGTGCCCAGCCTGCTGCAAACCTCCCTGCTCCCTCTGTCCCTAACCAGCTTTTGCCTCCAGACCTGCCCCACAACCCCCAAGTCCCACTTACCTGCAGCAAGAGTAAGCCTGAGAGTGGGTGGGGGATGGGGCCTGTTTGATTCGGAGATTTGGCCAATTTGTCATTAGCTGAATCTCTGAATCAGATTTAGCCCAATCAATTTGGGAAGGTGATTCAAATCACTGAATTGAATCACTGTCTCCTGAATTGGCTGAATCTGAATCTGAAGTAAATACTAGCCACTTTGCACAAAACTAGAACAGAGTTCCACATGTACTGTGCCCCTTTTTTTAGATTCTTGTTTTACACCAGGATCTCCCAGTATTAAAATGATCACTATGATGCAAATTAGCTTCACAGTGTACAGATACATGTGAGCCATGTGCAGCTTGTGGTGCCTCAAATGGCATTGTGGTGCCTCAAACCGTATGTGTGCTTCGGTAGGAAAGGTAACTACTTTCCCAAGCCCAAACCTGTTCATACTGTGGACTGATTTAGTGCAACTGAAGTCATAATAGCATTTTTACAATTCACGAAAATTAGTAAATTTAATCCAGAGCAGAAGTTCTATTTTTTCCCTAGTAAAAGCTAGTTTCCTTTTTTAATGTGGACAGCAACATTTTATAAAACTGAAGATTTCCCATTCCCAGTAAAAGGCAAGCTTTTTATAGTCAAATGACAGATTTGACTTCTAAAGAGACTGCCTTTTGGGTCGTCAGAACACACAAACAAACAAAAAAGCACCTCAGGCAAGTCCACAGCATGTTTTGAAGTTTTGTGAAGCAACAAAAATGTATTTTATTTCTAATAGTTTTCCCCGCAATGAGAACTTATTTTTCCATAACCCTAGCCCTGGGCATCTCTTGGAGGGGGATTGCCAGTGCTAAGAACATGACAAATTGTTCAAAGTTTATTGATCAAAAAAATAGAGTATATAACTAAATAGACAATAAAACTCATTTTTATGCATTTTCTAATTCAGATTTGAAAAATGTATGGTGAACAGGTTTGGATAAAATTATTTTCAATGCCCATCTCTGGCTGTCTAGTAGCAAAAGCCTCTGAGAAAATGTTAATGGTTCAATTAAACTTATGTTCTTCTTCATCTAGATACTTGGGTATAATTGCATAAGTTGTGGGGGCAGGGGAGAGCAACATTTAACCTGCCCAAAGGCAAAATCAGTAAAGGATCATCAAAACTTGTGGCTGTCTGGATCACTAATTTGCCCACAGTTGCATTGGCTTCCTTGAAATCTAATACTCATTGTGCTGGAGACAGAAATGAAGAGTGTCACAGATCCAGCTACATTTGTCCCATGTCACTGCAAAATGTGATCTATTATCTATCACAATCTTAAATCCACTCCTTTTTACTTAGGTTCACTCAAAAACAAGCTTCTGGATGTGAAAAGTCTGGATAGTTACTGATGGAGCCAAATTAATCCCTAATATGATTCCATTAGTGGAATTAGTGATGAATTTAGGTTGCTTAACCAATTCCTATTGACCTATTCCTATGTCTCTTTCCTCTTCCTCCTGTTTTAAGTATTCTAAAATTATCTATTTTATTACATAAAACAATAGACCTTTTCTAGAAATTTAGGATCTAAAAAGACTTATTGGGAAGGTTTTCAAAGGTGTGTGGAT
>NW_017729029.1:26725612-26735921 GCF_001723915.1 Gavialis gangeticus | reverse complement strand
CTTCCGGATGTGAAAAGTCTGGATAGTTACTGATGGAGCCAAATTAATCCCTAATATGATTCCATTAGTGGAATTAGTGATGAATTTAGGTTGCTTAACCAATTCCTATTGACCTATTCCTATGTCTCTTTCCTCTTCCTCCTGTTTTAAGTATTCTAAAATTATCTATTTTATTACATAAAACAATAGACCTTTTCTAGAAATTTAGGATCTAAAAAGACTTATTGGGAAGGTTTTCAAAGGTGTGTGGATTTCTCTAAATCCTGCTTCTATTTGTGTAGAAATTACTGTATCAATTTTATTTTTAAAACACTAACCAAATCACAAGCCTCCATGCACAAGCCCATTTGGGAGGTCCTTAAAGGCTCTTTACAGATTAGAAGGAATATCTGTTCTACTTTGATTTCTTACTTATCAAAAAGTTTGCCTCCCTTTCATCTAGAATGCAAATCTCATAATCAACTTGGACAGTTTTCCTTAGGGCATGAAGTGACCTCTGTCATTTTTCCTAGGAGCTCATTTTCACTAAATGAAAGCAATGCAACTTTATCTCCTGCTTTAAATGATTTCTAGTGAACCTGCACTTTCAGCTTCTGCACATTCTTTATTAGAGTCTCTCATACTCACTTTGATAGTCTCATTACTAGCTGCTGTAACCAAAACCTATTTTTCCTATCAAATCAGTGTGTCATCTAGGGTGTTTATTCCATGAGATTTCACACAAAAAGTTGCTTGAGGCATTTTAAAAATCTGACTAGAGAACTGGGGCAATTTAAAAGTATTCAGTTATCTATTTTCTCCACCTACCCATTGTATGAATAGTACAGATCAGATAGTAGCAGAGTCAGACTGTAGCAGTCCCTGTGAAACACCCTGTATCTCTAGATGGAATCAAGTACAATACTTCAGGGTCATTTGTAATTTACCATGCACAATGACTAGGCATCTTGGTGCTGCAGTAACATAAGTATAGAGCAAAGTCTTTCCACACCACATAACCTTTCAGTATAGCTCTTCAGAAGTGAGAAAGAACTCAAACAAAACTTCTGTGAATTTAAAAAAAAAACATGTCTCTATAAGTCAATGATTTATTATGAGCTAAAATGCACTGCACAATGAAGACTGTTTACATTAGATCACTAAAAGAAATACATGGGGTTACACAAACTATGGCTTAAGGCCTTGTTACACCTTATACTGTATGGCTAAGGACAGAAGTTACACATAAAGCAGTTTAAGTGATCAGAACCTGGTTTAAACCTGTAACAAAAGAAGTTCAGTGCACATAAACTAGATTCAGAATGGCTGAAACTGTTTAAAGATAAACCTGGTTGAATGTAGTATCAGTCTTAACTGAGTTGGTTCAAACCAGTTTACAGAACTTCTGTACTAGACCCCTTACTGGTTTAAGTTAAATCAGAGTCCCCCAGAATCCCAGCATGCTTTTTAGCCCTAGGCTAGGCTGTGTTCTCTGCTTGAGAGAGCAGGGCTGGCCCCAGAGCAGGAGTGGGGGCATGGCCAGATACCAGCCTGGCATGGCCCCCTGAGGCAAAGACAGCAGGGAGGGGGCTTATTCCCCCCTCTCCTCTCCCCCTGGCGCCCCAGCTAGGGTTTGCCTGGCCATCAGCCCCTGTCACAGCTCAGCCCACCTTCACTACTCCAGCACCAAGGACAGAGGCATAGCCAGGTGCCTGCTGGCATGGTGAAGGGTACAGGGAGGGGTTTATCCCTTCCAGCCCCCCCCCCCATCCCCTGCCAGGTCTTTAAAAACTGCATGTCAAACCACTGCCTCCACAGCAAAGGTAACTAACATCTTGTTAAAATGTTAATCTAAGGGCCATCAAGACTACAATATGGGGCTAACAAAGCTTTGATTGTTTCTCAGTTACTGACCCACCTACCTAGCAGAATGTGTTTTCCTATCCAATGACTTATTAGAAGAGGGACAAGATAGGGCCCTTCTTAAGGAGAAGAATCCATCCCCTCCCACCTCTGACAGAAACTGAAGTAAGCAGTTAATACTGGGAAGGGGAGGAGGCATGATTCCCCTCAGCTCCCCCAGGCCATGGGTAGGGGGGAAGAGGCTGGGGAACCAGGGTTGGAAGAACTAGTCCCCTGCCAACTGTGAACACAAAGCCAAGCTCCGCAGGACCAGACAGAGAGGTGGGAGATGTTGGCAAAAACCTGGCATGGTCATCACATGTATGTGCTGGAGATGGAGCTAAGGGAACAGGAGAGGGTCACAAACAGCTTGAGCTAGTGAGACAAAAGACTGCAGTGAACTACATTTACATTATAAAGCAGAAGCTGTAAAAGCTGTGAGACTGGAATGCCTAAGCAAGGACTTGTCTTTTTGGATTATTCCATTTCAATTAAGTTAGACTAAGTTGTGTGTGCTCTCACTGTGTTTTACTGGGCTGTACCTTAGCTTAGGCAATGGTTTTTCATTCCTTTGTCATGTGCTTGAGGTTGCCAAGTGCTGTCTTAAAAACATGCTTGCTTCAAAGAAAGGAGTCTTCTGGTTCAAGCTTTTATTAATTCATTGCCACTACCTTTTTACCCATCCAGACTCCTCAGTTTGGCAGCGGCTGCCCTCTCTCCCTTGAGCGGGGGTAGGGGTGGAGCAGGGAGGCAGGCTGAAGCCTGCTAGCCCAGGGCTGCTACCTGCCCGTGCCCCCTCCACTCCAGCAGGGAGGGTGGAAAAGTCATAGTGCCCCGCAGCTTTTGGCTTGAGCCACTGAAGGCATGGGGCTGCATTTCCTGCATCAAATGTGAATGTCTGACCATTTGCTAATTGGTTCAAGCTGCACTGCTTATACTAACCTTCAAAGACTGAGTCAATTCAGCCTCAAGACTGTTGACTGTCTGTACCTAACCTATACGGCATCTGTTCATCAGCAGGCAATGATGGATATTGCAGCTGTTGTACCGACTCGTGGTGCATTCTCTCTTGTGGCTGTATAGACTAATGTTAGACTTGCAGGTCCACTATGAGCTGCACAAACATTGACTGGTGTTAGTTCTAGCTGGAGTTTGGAGCCTTTACACTTCAGGCCAGCAGGGAGGACTGAAAGGTAAGAATCTCCCTGCATCCATCTCCCATTCCAGACTTCCCCCTGGCCTTCTAAACCTGGGGGTTCTCCTCTCACTGCTCAGAGTTCTCCTCCTGCTTACTTCCCCCACTCTCCACTTGCTTTTCACAACCCCTCTTCCCCCACCCGTTGCTGTCTGTCCTGGAGTACCAGGTAGGGAAGGGTTAACTTTTTTGCCCAGCTGCTGCTGATGCCACTACTGGACCGCTGCTCTTTCTGCTCTGAGTGCCGCAGCTGGGTAAGCAAGTTAACTTTTCACTTGAGACAGACAGCACAGGCAGCTACAAGCAAGCAAGGGATGTGGAGGCATGGATCTAATCCAGGCCACTGGACTGTTTACACTATGGTATAGCCTAGAGTGGCTACACCTTAGTGTAACATGAGCTGCGCAACAGAGATCAGAGGTAATCCCTCCCTTGGAGTGGCATAATTGAATCACCTAATGAGTGTTTAAAACTAGTTTCAGGTGTTAATGTGCAGACAACCCAAGTGTTAAGAGCTCCAGGAGTCACCCAAAATTATCAAGTAACAAGGCCTTTAGATTCCTTGCCTTGCGTTCTACCCATTTTCTACTGGTATAATACCCAAGAGTTCAGTTACTGTTAAGTTCTTGAGTCATCATGAGCCTTCTCCTAACAGTCAGCTGGTTCCACTAGTAAAAATGATAAGCACCACTCAAGCATGGTTGTTTCTTACCTTTTACTATCAAATGTCACATACAAGTGCTATGCCAAGTATGCTGTAAGCATATCTTTTCCCACCTGCAGAGCTGATTTGGCTTGTAAGTTCATAAGTATAATTTTTCAGCCCTAATTGCATTCTAATGCTTTCAAGCTTTCTAAATCCACAAGACACAGAGCTATGGACAGCCACACACTCAATGACACATTTAGTCATCAAATGATCTTTCAAACTGAAGGTAGTGGGATTTAGTAATTAAGAGACTCTCATCCATTTTGTTTTTGTGATGTTTTTACTGCTTGTCATTATGATAGTGCAGACACCATTCCATTTTGTAGCTTTCCTGCCTTTGTATTTCTATTTTTAAGATAAACATTGAGGGAAGATGCAGATTCTGAACTCAACACTTAATTTTTTCTTGTTAGTTTTGTGGTTTCATGTTTTTCCACCCCCAGGATTTTGGAGAACTACATTTTATTCATCACACAAATAAAAACAGCTTCGGGTCACTTTTCATTCAGTTCAATGTTTCTTTTCTTTAGTTTAATACTTCTGTCCTGCTATTTTTTAAACACTATTACTTGGATAGTGAGACCAATCCCCAATCCTCTAATCCTAATGAACTCATCAGTGTTTGCATAACCTAAAATTAACTAAAACGGAAAGGAAAAAAATCCATAAAATATCATTTGTCACATCTTGTATTTCTTCTATGTAAAATCAAGGATTATTGAGCTAGATTTTAGCTGATATATGCTGACACTGTCATCAGTGAGATTGGTTCAGAAGTCCTACATTCTACATTTACCTAAAATCAATTTAAGATAACTACACCCCACCCCGCCACCACACGTCCAATAAGCAGGGAGTCAAACAGTGCAGGGGGGAGAAGAAAGGCAGACAGTGACCCATTCCCAGTGTCTCCAGTCACTTGATGTTTCCCCAGTGCCTGTCTCCGGTCACCTGACCCTTGCTAATGTCCCCCTCTGCCATCTGCTGCCACACACCTGCTCTGCTGCCACTTCCTTTAGCAGTGGCAGCCCCAGTCCTGGTGAGGAAGCAGCAGTGACAATAGCTCAAGGCCTGGGCCTAGGTCAGGGCCTAAGCCAGAGCTGCAGCAACTCCCCTGCTACTGCATGGTCTCCCTTGCACTTTCCCATGGCTGTGCAGCATGCACAACACACCCTCTCCATCACTGTATGAACCACCTGTAGCCAAACTGCTAGCCAAAAAGCCACTAGGCAAAAGCTGGCAAAAGCAGCAAAGACAGTGACAGCTCTGGCTCTGTCCCCAGTCTGAGTTAGGCAGTGCTTAAATCTCTGGCTTTGATCCCAAGCCCAGGTCAGGATCAGAGCCACAGTAGCTACCTGCCCTGGGTTGATACTTGGATCAAAGGTGGGGGTTCTCCCCCACCATGCTAAATGGGGTGAAAAACTTGTTTTGGATTCAAGTAAATTCAGTAACACAAAAAAGATTGTAGGTTGGGGGAGTATGCAGGAAAATATACCAAATGGCTTCCATTTTAAGCAATGTTCCTTTAAAAAAACCTACCAAAACATCAATAACATAAATTTGTTCCTGGATCAGATATCAACATTATCTTTTCTCCTGGAGGTTGTGGTTTGGCTTAACCACTTTTCTTGTCTCTTCAGGCAGCATTTCCCTTTAATAATAACAAATAGGACACAAGTGACATACAGCATATGGGCAGCCCAATCTGTCAAGGGGAAAAAGATAAGGGAAATATTCATGCTGAACAATTTCCATTTCAAAATGCTTTGGTGAATAGATTTGTTTCTAATGTGCTTAATTCCTAATAAGCTTGAAAACGACATCCTTTAGTGTTCAAATCTTTGCTGATTTCCCCCAACAGCATCATGCAAATTTGAAATAAATGAATAGATTTTACTCATTATATTCAAGTATTTAACGGATGGTCACACCATTCTGTGTTTAACCTTTTTGAGAAATTACCTTACAATTTTCTGCTTCATAAAAGAACTGTGGTTATTTATGATTAAATTGTAAAAAGTGCTTTTTGGAAATAAAGATACCATTTAATTTTCATGTATATATTTTAATTGTAACCTTTCTCTTAAAAGTGCTCCTTTCCTAGCTTTAAACCTCAGTTGAGGTGTGCTGTGAGACAAACTTTGGGCATTCTTACATGTGTTCTGGGGGGAGGGAGGGGAGAGAAGTTAAGTAAAGTGGCTCTGAGAGCCGCTTTAATTAAAGTATCTGAAGCATCTCATGTATCAGCGCCCCCACACTTCAAAATGGTGATGGGGGCACTTTAGCTAAAGCTTGTCAAATGAGCTTTAAAGTGCCTCCTGTGCCATTTTTAAGTGTAGGGATACTGATACACAATATTCAAAGCTGCTGGAGGAACACTAATTAGCTCACCACATCAGTAATTACAACCTATGGAAACAGCCTCCCTGCACATCTACAGGCACTCTTTATGTTTTGGATTACGCAACCAAGGTAACTGTCCTTTTTATTATACAAAAAAAAATTCCAAGGCAGTGCCAATCAGTACATTTCACAGAGTCTGAAAGTCACTTCCTTGCCAGCACAAAACCAAAGCCCTATTTAACTCCAAGTTAACCCCTTAAAAGAAGGGTTAAATAATTGATTTTCAACCTTTTTCACTTTGAGACACCCCTCACTGGACTTGAGGCACCCCTCCATAACTTTTGTGAATTGTGTGGCACCCAATGTCAAAAACTAATTTCTATATTACAGTGCTTACCTCCTTACATAAGAGCTGGGCAGTAGACCATAATCCAGGCATGGACAAACCTGAGCATGGCTTATCTGCTTCATTTATCTGTTTATCTCCTCATGCCTCATGGAACCCTTCAAAGGACCTGGTGCCCTGGCACCCTGGTTGATAATCACTAGATTAAATGGTGCTTTGGCCTTGAATCAGTCCTTTTCAACTAAAACATTTTTTTTCTAAATTAAAGCTGGAGGGCTCATTCCTGTTGGAACAAATACTTAGAAATCAATTTAAGTGCTTGAGTCAGAGATGCTAATCTCTTATTCATATTGATGGGGCCAATGGAACAAAAGCAAAATATGGCCCCAGCTAATTTGTTCATTAATTCTTGGATTGGATTCTTGTCCATGGTTCTAGTATGTCTAGACTTTTGCCTTTCCTCATTGTTTCCAAAATATTCTATTTTGTCTACAAAACAAAATGTGAAATAGAAGAAAGAAAAATCTGGCTTCAAAGTGACATAGCCCTCAGGAATAACACTAAATTCTGACACATAGCTAGACCTGTACATTTTTAAATATAGTAACATAAATAAATAAATAAAATAAAATAAAATAAAATAAAATAAAAGGGGATGGGGTCATTTCTCCTATGTCAATATCAAACTCACTAGTTGTTACATTAAGATAAAACCAATATGAATGAGTTCAAAGTCGGAGCCTAGTGAAGTAAGACCTTTTATAAAGGAGAAAAATGGGACATTTCTCATTTAGGCAGTTTCACTTGGTCTTTTCATGAGCTAGAGGTGTTTTCTTACAGCTCAGGGGCAAATGTAGCACTCAGTTGTGACATACACTCCAGGGACAATAAAACCTACAGTTTTGGTGTAAAATGTCTCTAACAGAACTGGTTGGAATCCCAGATGTATTTTTTTGTTATCCCATCTCTGTGATTTGAGTTTAGCAGTGAGAGTTTGCAGAGAGCTGCTGGGAGTTTAGTATCATGCAACTGAAATGAAGAATGGTTTAGTCACAAAATACATGTGGGCTCTCTGCAAACACCTCAGCAGTGGACTGCATGAGCTCTGCTTTAAAATTCTTACAGAAGTCCTAGTAACATGTTCCTGTTTTAAACAACATCCGTATCTTCATGATGAAAAGAAAAGTGCAAAACCCTTTTGCTGGGATAGCCTAGTACTAGTTGAATTTCACCCCTGTAATTGGAGTCTTCTCACAATGGGGGAAATCCGAAGAGCAAAATGTTAAAATGAAATATTGTTTTAGCAAAAAGCCGACTACATGCCCTAAAGAAAATAATCCTTTCCTAGTACTGTTAATATCTGGGAGATACACTGGGGGGTGTTTTGTATCAGGATACTGTGACAGAGTCTTTGTTTTCTTAAGTCTCATACTGTAGTCTTTCTTATTAGAATATCTAAGGAATAGCAAATGTTACTATTTCTAGAAAAGTTTGTCATCATCCAGGTGTCATCTGCACTTTTCCATAATGGTAAGTATCTATACTAATTAGTAAGGTTTGGCTCCCTTCTGCTAAATATACTTAATTACTTTCCTCCTTCCCCCTGCAAAAGCAATTTCCTCTAAAAAGAATGACTGGCCTAGCTGTTTTATAAATAAATTAGTTTTAACTAACAGTCAGTCCTTGGGTGAAACCATGTGGTAAAAGGTAGAGAATTGCAAGGGACCACCAAGAAGTGAGTTGGCATAGGATGTGATTCAATCAGTAAAAACATCTACACAGTGGAAACCCACCACAAGATAACTGACCTTATGCACCACAGCATTAATATACTGCTTTATATTGGCATAGGGAAGTCAACTAGTTGGGAGTGCAAAGGAGCCAAGGAGCAACCACCATGTGTACAAATATTTATTTGTACAAAAGTAGGGCTTGTGTAAGCCCTAGCCATCACCATGGTTTCCTTTATGCTTCTCTGGACAAATATAGCAATGGACAGTCCCTCCACTTACAATCTATCTAGACAGGACACATACAAAGGGTGGGATGTAGCAGAAAGAGGTAAAATGATTTGTTCAAGGTCACATGCCAGGTCAGTAATAGGGAATAAACCCCTGGTCTATTGACTCTAGCTCCAAGCCCTTTTTCAACTTTTCTGTTACTTCTCAGGGTATTTTAATCCCTTGGTGACAGAAATATTGTGAAAACCAGATACCAATTTTTACATCTACTTAAACAATTATCTCAGCAAAACAAACTCCAGAACCAAATAAAATATACTTGCATTTATTCTGATTTAGTCAATATTTTATGCATTCCAGATGAACAATCCTAAAGGCACAGTATGAAATGCCACACATACACTTCCAGTAGAAAAGAATTCATGGGATTCACCTGACCAGATGAGCTCCATTTTTTAATTGTGCCAGACTTTACTCATCTGTTGTTATAGACATTACCACTATCAATGGTAGGAGGTCATCACAGCTCATATGTAAAACATATGAATGAACTTTAATATTAGAATTGCCTGCAAGGGATAAAACAATTTCTTATTGCTAATTTTTATATATGAAAAAGGTCAGTTTCACTGAATGTCAAATCACCAGCTTCAGGTTGGGGGGAGTGGGGTTTTTTTTATTTGTTTGTTTGTTTATATGCCCACTGGTTTTGGAAATCAGTAGACTGTTTTGGTGGATGCATGTGAAAAATTTGCATCATCTTAAACTCTATCCTCCCTGGGCCACATGCATTTGATTGGTATTGCATTGTCAGAGCCCCTCCCTCAAATCTGTTCTATGCTAACTGCTTAGCACAGGGGTTGGCAACCTATGACCCAAAGGCCAGATCCAGCCCCTGAAGATATGGGATCTGACCAGGGGCTATCTGGGAGGGCTGTGCAAAGCTTCAGTCCCTGATTCAATCTGGCAGAGATTTGGCCCGATTCAGTAGGCGAATCTCCGAATTCAAATCAAATCAGAGGACCCTTTAATCTCTCCAAATTGAATCGGAACTCTCCAAATTGATTCAGAGAGATTTGGAAGGATTTGGCAATTTAGATATAGATACAGCTTTAAATGTTTTTTCTGAATACCTTTAGGTAACAAGTGGCTCATGACGCTGTGGTGCTGGGGCATGTGGAGTGTCCCAAAGAAGCACGGGGGGCTCCCCAGTGCACTCAGCAGGAGACCTGAAAGTGGACTATAAGCACTTCTGAGTCCGCTGAGCAGCATGCACATAATTATTTTTAATAACTTTAATTAAGTCAAAATGTACTGCTTTTAATAAATGAAGTTATTTTGAACAGAAGAAAAACTTTTCCTTGGCTGCCACTTCCTGCTGTTGATGCTTCACTTCATCTTTAATGGTACTGAGTTAAGATGACAAATCACACTTAGGTTAAATGACTTTGGCAAAACTCTACCCTGTGGTAGTTTTCAAGTCCACAGTGCTAATCAACATTCTTTTGTTCAGGATATGTATGTGTAAAGAAACGGGTAAGAGAAATGCGAAACTACACAAACAAAGTATTATTTCATTATTGTAATAATTCTGTGTGTGTAAAAATGGTTTTTATACAATCATTTCATCTTTGTCTTTATTTATCAGTATTTCAATAACCCACATGCTTTTAATTTTCACACTAAACTAGGAATTAATATTAATGTAACAAACTATTATTTTATTTTGAATAGATGTATCCAATTTAGTAAGAGGTCTTTTTACACCTCACATTCTCAAAATATATTACAATAGTAGGCAAGTGCTGCTACTAGTATAAGATCTATATGGATGTTTGAGATCATAGGTTTGATTGTTCCAAAGTAGTGCTCAG
>NW_017729029.1:26706412-26720612 GCF_001723915.1 Gavialis gangeticus | reverse complement strand
TATAAGATCTATCTGGATGTTTGAGATCATAGGTTTGATTGTTCCAAAGTAGTGCTCAGAAACACAGGTGGAACTTCTAAAGCATTACAAAATGGGCCTTTAATTCATATCTATTCATTTTGAAGAGATCCTGTGGGGAATTTTTTAGCTGCAGAATTTACTCACTAGAATGTCAACTAGAACTGGTCAAATATTAAAAATATTGATTCATACAAGTTTTTTTTTCTGAATAAAAGCAAATAATTGGTTTGCTCTAATTCATGGGGTCATACTGCTTGTTATTGGCAAATATCCCAGTGACTAGGAGGCACTAATGACAATGTTCACCAATCTCAAAGGTTTCATGAATTTTTAGCAGCATTGACTGTTTCTCTATAATTCCATTCTAGAATTGGGTTGTTCACTATTTGCATTTTGTTATCTGTTAGTCTCATACTTTGAATTTCATTTATCTCATTATGGGAAGCAGAAATAATACAATGGGATGGAGGTAGCCAGCTATACATAACAATAATATGGCAAATATGGAGAAGATAAAGTTAAGAGTTCACTTCAAGAAACAAAAAACCTCATGCTGCTTACTAATACAATACTATTGAAGTAAAATAGTAGCTTCAGAGCAACTCATTAGTAATCTCTTCCTACACAACAAGAAAAGGAATTAAAGACAATGAATTAATTATTCGTTAAAGTTTATGTTTGCGGTTAAGAGGGCAAAATGTGAAGATGGGTGCAGGATCAGGCATACATTCACTGACCTATAGGAGAATGAGAAAAACACGTATATCTCTTTGTCTCTGTAAAAAATAATATGTATATTAAAAAGTTGGATCTTTCATTGTGTATTATAGCTTTGGGAACTGTTACTTTTAGTTCCCCCTTTTTCTCTGATGCACGACCAAGGACTCAAAGAACAAGAACATTAAAACCAAATATTACTTAACATTTCTAGCTTAATCTACATCAATGTCATGCATACACTAAAACCTAACATAAATGTTTAATGAAGAAATAAACCTGCCAAACTATTAAATTTATCGAATATTTAGTGTACAACATTTTAAAGGTTTCTGCTGAGTGGTTTTGCTGTTGAAACAAGGTTTTAAACTGCCAATACTTTAAAAGTAATAATTTTTCATTGCATTTCATTTTTAAGTTCTACTCTTTTAGCAACTCCAGGCTGTCAAAGAGTTAAAGTTAAGTTAACTCAAAGTTAACTGAGAGTTAAAGTTAACTAAGTTAACTAAAGTTAACCTTAGAGCCCTAAGAATGAATATATTTTGTGGATGCTCTTTGGGGATCCATTTTTAGCCCCAGCACTTTTCTCCCTTTATATTTGTTTTTTTTTCCTCTCAGCATAACTCTTCTACCAGATCCTCACATCCAGATTATGCTATCATTTTCTTCTTTTTCCTAACCAATCTCTCTAAGTTCTTACCTTTCCTTACATTATGATTATAGGATAGCTGCACCTGTGCCTCCCTTCTGGTGTCTCTGAGTAAATTCATCTCAAATATTTAGCTTTCTGATATTGCCCATATCAGTCTAGACTATGTAATTCTTCTTAAACCAGGATCTAATTATGTTATGTGCTGACTGTTCAGTAATCCTCAGAGTGGATTGGGATTTCCTTTATCTCTGTTTCTCCCATTTAGAGAGAATATGGTCCTGCGGACCATAACCTGAATATAAGCAAGCAGTGTGATCTCATGGCAAAAAAGCCAACAGCGTACTGGATTGAATCAACAGAAGTGGTACTTGCAAATCAAGGAATCTGATTCTGCCACTGTATTTGGCATTACTGAGGCCTCACTTGGAGTACTGTGTCCAGTTTTAGGCCTCATGCCTCAAGAAAGATGTGGACAGATTAGAGAGTCCAGCAAAGAGTAAAAAAAATAGTGTCTTGGGAAACATGATTTATGAGGAAAGACTGAAAGAACCAGTCTGTAGAAGAGAAGACCAAGGAGAGATAACAGTCTTCAGATACCAGAAGGATAATTATAAAGAGGATGGAGATAGACTACTCTCTGTGGTCACAGTGAGTAAGACTAGGAACAATGGTTTCAAAATGCAACAGAGTAAATTTAGGTTGAAGATTCATAGATTTCACAGACATTAGGGCTGGAAGGGACCTCAGAAGATCATCGAGTCCAGCCCCCTGCCCCAGGAGCAGGATATCGGCTCAGGTCATAGGATCCCAGCAAGATAAGCATCAAATTTACTCTTAAAGGTGTTCAATGTAGGTGCTTGAACCACCTCCAATGGCAGGCTGTTCCAGACCTTAGGGGCTCAGACAGTAAAGAAATTCTTCCTTATGTCCAGCCTGAAATGGTCTCGCAGTAGTTTATGACCGTTCGACCTTGTCATCCCTTGGGGCGCTCTGGTGAACAAGCGTTCCCCCAGAAATTGGTGGTCACCCCGATAAACTTATAGGTGGTCATCCGATCACCCCTATGCCTGCGCTTTTCCAGGCTAAAGAGCCCCATGACTCTCAGCCCGTCGTCATAAGGTTTGTTTTCCTGATCTCTGATCATGCATGTGGCTCTTCTCTGGACTCTCTCAAGCTTCTCCACATCCTTTTTGAATTGTGGAGCCCAAAACTGGATGCAGAACTCCAGCTGCGGCCTCACCAAGTCCGAGTACAAGGGAAGAATGACATACTGGGATTTGCTTGAGAAGCATCTCTGGATGCAAACCAGCGTTTTGGTCACTTTACTAGCCACAGCATTGCATTGCAGGCTCATGTTCATCTTGTGGTCAATGATGACCCCCAAGTCTCTTTCTTCCATAGTGCTAGCCAGCGTAGCACTGCCGAGCCTATAGACATGCTGAAGGTTTTTGCTCGCAAGGTGGAGAACCTTGCATTTTTCAAGGTTAAACACCATCAGGTTCTCATCCGCCCATTTGCTGAGCCTGTCGAGGTCAGCCTGGATCATTCACCTGTCTTCTGATGTGGATACTTTGCCCCAAAGTTTGGTGTCATCAGCAAAGTTTGGGAAGAACTTTCTCATTATGAGGGTGGTTAAGCATTGGAACTGGCTATCTATGGAGCTTATGGACATCCAATCCTTGGAAAATTTCAACAACAGATTAGACAGACACTTGACTGTTTAGTCAGTGATTCTCCTACTTTGAGCAGAGGGATAGGTTAGATGATCTTATGTGGTTGCCTTCTGCCCCATTTTCCTATGATGACAACCATCATTCCTAGAACAAAATATTTTGAGTAGTAAGAACAAAGGATCAGAGAAATGGGATTTTAAAGTATTAAACAGATTGACTTTTATTAGTAAATGGTTAGGATTGGGAATCTAGAAAAAAGATGACAAAGCTGATGTGGAAATACAGAGTGCCCGAGCAAGGGACTAACAATAGAGGGATGGGGGGTGAGGAGGGGAGCACAACTAGGTTACAGGAGATACAATGTTAGCTAACCAAGCCCGGGAGTGGGGGGGGGGGGAAGGGGAGGGAGGGGTTTTGCGATGCTGAGAGACAAAGGAGCTAGATACACACAAACCTGTTACAGTGGTCCGCAATGGTGGAGAAAGTGGTTCGGAGGAAGTATCTCAGTCCATATAGTCTCATCGCAAGGGTCCTCTTCGGGTGGAGCGGGGTGGTCTGTGGTCAAAGAATCCTCTCAGAGTGAAGCAAAGGGGGGTGCGATTCAGGCGGTGCCCTCCGGGTCTGGTCCGGCGGCAGCTCATCTGGTGGGGTCGGAGTACTGGCAGTGGCCCATGATGTGTTCCACGTAGATGTCGGGGGACCAACGGATGGTGTTGGACACTATGAGGCAGATTTTTTTTAAGTATTAAACAGATTCTACGTACAGCAAGTCTCAGCAAATCTCAAGCTGCAGTACAACTTAAATTTCATCTTAAATCACAAGAACAGAATTTGAACCAATTTGTATTTTGCTAGCAAATCCAAGGTCTTCCTCCTCTTCTATGTGTAGGACACACAGTAATTTTGAGTTGGAAATTGGTTTCCAGGAAAAAATTTCACTTTTCATGTCAATTCACAGTTATGACTAATTCTGAAATGCTAGACTATCCTACAAGACAAGTTTTACTGTCTGACCAGCTCTGTACAGTAGCTTCTATAGGTCCAAGTTATGAAAACTCTTGGTGCCTCAGATGGGCCAGTTTTCTAAGAATTACTCCCAAAGCCTATGGAAAGGCAAATTATTCTCCTAAGGCTGCTTTTTTTGCTCACCCATTTCAAATAGGTTTAAGTAATTGAAGACTTCAAGCTTAGAACATTTAACTCTGAGGTTTAAAGTTTATCTTGGAAAATGTACATCTAACAAATGGAATGATTAGAGCTGGATATTAGGGCATGGTATTGCCCTTAGCTGAAGTCAGTGGGAGGCTTTTTATTGACCTCAGTGAGAGTAGGACACTGGCTTACAAATGGAAAACATTCAACTATCTTCAATAAAGAGTCACCGCTCTTCTTCTTATAAAACAACAAAGTGAAAAATAGTAGTACTGGCCTGATCCAGGCATCATCAAGGATAGCGCTCTATAAATTTTATTAACAATTTATATCTCACATCAGTCCTATACCCCCTCCCCAAATCTAAATGATCATTTTCAAGCTTCAATAAAAGACTTTTAATATTTGTGATATTTGAAAGATGAAAATGAGTCAAAGGTTTTGAGAAAATTCAAATACAGTTAAAAACATTAAAAAGCACCCAAATCCTAGGAACTTACATTGTTTTATCCTGCATTGTATTTATATTCCTATGCTACATGACACATCTTGATAGGCTGTACCCCGTGTCAAATGTGATGTAAGATGACGGGGCTGATGAAACCTGACATGATACAGAAAACACATCAGATCAAGTAGTAAAATGTAAATCTAAGTTCTTGGGACAAGTTGCTAGGCATGTGTCAATAGGGAAGTATTCGATTAGTATTTTGATTTGGCTGATTCAGGGGATACTGATTAAATTCAGAGATTCGGATCACTGTCCTGAATCAATTCGGCCAAATCAACGTTGGAAGATTCAGTGCTGATTGGGAGAGATTTGGTGATTCAGATCAGCTGGGGATAGGCAGGTGCAGCTGGGTAGCTCCTCCAGCTGTGCCTGTCTCTTCCCGGGAGTGGGGAGCCACAGGAGAAGCCTCCATGGCTGCCCTGCCTGGCCCATCTCCCTCTAGCCCTAGCCTAGTCCTGGCACTTTAAAAAACCCCCAAAAAGTCCTGTATTCACCAACTGCAGGAATCGCAATTAGCACCTCTGGCCACTCATGGCAGAGCCCCCTGCACAGCATAGGGGAGTGGGGGGCAGTGGTGATCACCCCTGCCTCCAGCTTGGCATCTGCATGGCAGTTGCCTCATGATGTGGGTGAAGCGCCATGTGCTGCCTGGGAGCTGGGGCCCCTGGGGCTGAACACTGTCAGGCTCCAACTGAGACATGGAGCCACTCAGCTCCCAGACAGTGTGCAGCGGTCTGCTGAGCTGCACTGCACCTGAGTGATGCGACACCTGCTGCATGGGTGCCGGGTGGAGGAAGGCAATCCCTGCTGCCTTCCACTGCCCTGCATTGCATGGGGGGGCTGTGTCACGAGCACCCAGAGGCCCCAATCACCACTTCTGCAGCTGGTGACTGCAGAGCCTTAAAAAAATAAACAAAAAAAGCCCTGCACTCACTGGCTGCAGGAGTGGTGATTGGGGCCTCTGGGTACTCATGGCAGAGCTCCGCCATGCAGCTAAGGTCAGTGGGGGCAGCGGGGATCCCCCCCACCTGGCACCCACATGGCTGCCCCATAACATGGGTGAAGCATGACTCAGCAGTGTGCTACATGCTTTCTATGAGTTGGGACCACTGGGGCTGAGCACTGCCTGGCTCTGGCTGACAGCTGGAGCTGCATCAGCTCCCAGACAGTGCACTGCACCCTGCCAAGCCAACTTGCACCTGTGTCTTAGGGCAGCTGCCGCACAGGTGCCAAACAGGGGGGCAATCCCTGGTGCCTGCCACTGCCCCTTACTGCATGGGAGGGCTCTGCCATGAGCCCTCAGAGGCCACAATCACCACTCCTGCAGCTGGTGAGTATGGGGCTTTTTTTTTTAAGTGATGGGAGGCTGGGCTGGGCAGGGAATGGGGCTGGACAGGACAGCCATAGGGGCTTCTCCCTAAGTTCCTCTAGCTGTGCCTGCCTCTGCTCCAGTAGGGGGAGCCACGGGGGCTCTGCCCTGGTGCCGCTTGCCCAGCTAGCATGAGGATGGATGCAATGCAGTTATGGCTCACTTCAGGTGGCAGCAGGGCATAGCCCCTGCTCCCAGTGCTACCACACCCACATCAGCACTTGGAGTGGGAGGTCTGCCCTGCCATTGCTTGCCCAGCTGGTGCAGGGAGCAGAGTCTATGCCATGCTGCCACTTGTGGCCTTCTGCCTGGAGTGAGCCATGTCCGCATCCTGCCCCTCCCCCACCCCCGCTGGGCAAGCGGCAGCAGGGCAGAGCCCCCACCACTGCTGTGCCTACATCTCACACCCCCCAGCTCCCTCCTTGTGTAATGCATGCCCCACCCTGCCCAGGCTGGGCAGCTTATCCCAGCCTCAGCCCCTATCCCTCCTTCCCCCATGCCCCTTCTTTCCCCTCTCCCTCAACCCCAACATATTTACCAGCTGGAGGCAGCTGTCAGCTGCCTGTTTAGTCTATGGCTGAATCTCCGAATCGACTGAATCTTTTCTGAAGCTTTTCCAAATCAATTTGGATATGCTTCAAATTGATTCAGAGCTTTTACTTGCTCTCCCAATTCAATTCCAATTTGGAGGTTCAGTCCCCAATTTGGGCCGATTCTCCTCTGAATCGAATCAGCTACCAAAGCTTTGCCCAGCCCGACTAGTTACAGTTTACATTAAAATAATATCTTTATAAGGTTTACTGTTAAAAAAGTCTATCAATAATGATGGATTTAGTGTTTCTGGTTATTTAAAAATATGTCACCTACAGCATACTTACAGTACTATCTTATGACAGAGTACTTCTGTGCACTGAAACATGTGTAGACAGTAAGAGGGGCTTGGGCTTGAGGGTGTGAAATCTGGGGGCTGCTGCCACCTAGCTCTGCACTTTAGCACACTCCTGCCCCAGCCAGCCCCTCTGCCTCTTTCTGCTGCCAGCTGGAGCCTGGGGCTGATCTTCCCCTCCCCTCTGCCTCCTGGCTCCCTGTCAGCCCAGGGCAGCTCCATCCTGGCTCAAAGTGTTGCAGTCCTGGGCTCACATGTAGATGCTGCGCCTGGTTTTCCCCCATAGTGAGACATATTTTGAGCTGGTGTAAATCAGCATGGTGCCACTGATTTCATGCAATGGAGATTTCATGGATCCGATGTGCAATCTAAAACACTTTGAGCAGGCACAGTTCATTTACCGTGACTGATACCAGACCACGTACTCTTTGTTGCATTTGCTCTAAGGATTTCAGGTGAGTAACCTGTGAGAGCTAGAGTTTTGGCACCTGCTGGTTCTCACTAATGTGAATCACAGAGTAAGACCTCCCCTTGTGCTCATATATATGTGTGTATGTGGAAAGTAAACAAGACTGATTAAACAGATTAGAATCAGCTGGACCTACTCAATGGGTGAGCTCTAAGCACTGCCATAATGAGGAGAAGTTCTTTGAGGCTGATTGATGCTTTCACTGCAGCCAATTTATGTCAAAAGCCAATACAAGTGAGACTGTCTAGACTCTGCTAATTTGTTGCAGACAATCATGTTGGTCACAATCAGTTATTTTAACCCAGCTGTCTGTACCCTGACTGGGACTAGATTTCCCTTGTGAATTCTTACCAAATATTTTACTATGATAAAACCAGTTGAAGCTTTCATCAAGAATAAAGGACCAACAGCAAAGCTTCTTATGGAGCTGCTATTGGAAACAGCTCATTATGGAGCACAGTTTTTTTCCCCCTCTGATTTCCTTATTTTGAATTTGTGCACAGTTTATGAGTTGCCTTGATTCCATGCAGCTAGTTTTTTTCAAGGAAAATTCCCAGGATGCCTATAAACCTGAACTATCCCAAGCTGGATGTAGCCTTTGTTTTATTAGTCAAGCATCCTCATCTCATATTGAAAGCTTATCACACTTACTTGAACTGTAATAAATATTTGCCACAGAGAAACCATTCAAAATAGATATCCCACTGAGTGTCAACACCCTTTTCTTGCTGTGCCATGGCTAGTGCTGCTTGAAAGAAAATCAACTTTTCAAAAGGAAGTAGCCACTACAACTAGACTGCTTATCTACTTTAATTTGATACTGGCAGAGAGTATTATTACTCTAATAGTTACAATACATATACTATTGAAGTTTTTAATCACCATGGGAACTTTTTGTGGAAATGCTTCCTATGGGAAAAAATGCTTGCATTTTGTGGCAAACTATATCTTAGGATATTTTCATACAATTTCTGTGATGATACTAGGAGTATCATGAAGACCAAGGTCCTGCCACTTGCTCTTTCTCCTCACCAGCAGCTTGCTGAAAAATGCCACAGAATAACAGAACAACTTTTTGGCAAAAGACTCAGACACCATCAGGATCTCAGCCTCTGGCATATTCCTGCAAGCACTGAGCAGTACCAGCCACAGAACATTTTTTTTTCAGCAACTGTCATGTACAAAGTAGGACAAAGTATGAGCACCTTGTTACTTGGATCCAGGGTCACCAGGCTAATAGCTCAGACATACAGTTAGTATCTAATAAGAGTGTGAGAACCTTGTGGACTTCCTTTATGCCTAGAAATAATTTGAATCACTCTTCATGAATTTGAGCCACAATAATTCCCCTCTTCAGTAAAACTGGAATTTGTGCTTGGTAATGTAATAATCCTTCTTGATAACTTTACATGTAGAAATGTATACACCCTATATCAGACTTTAGTAAAACATTCCTATCATTTGGTAAAATGAGGTGTTGAATAGACCTTACAAGTGGTTCTGCAACACCCTCCATGAGAATACAGGGTCATCTTTGTCAGTTAGATAAAAAATACTGAATCAGAGCTATTTAGCAACAAAGAGCAGGTAACAAATAATGTAGAAAAGATGTTTTTCCGTTGTGCATTTCTATATTTTATTCTAAGTGTCATGCCCTGATGAACTTGAATTTCAAGAATATTCGTTAATTATAAACTGAGTCTCCTATTCCTTAAAATAAAAATCAGAAACATAACAATGTGGCTGGTGCTAGGTAGAATTGCCACAAACAAGGGCCGTGATGACTTCTGTTTCCTGCCACTGCTGTGATTGTGTGGCTGAAGCACCAGCTTTTTTTTCCCACCCTCCATCTACCAAGGTGGGGACCAGGATGACTGTCTTGCTTGCCCTGCTGTAGTTACAGCACTGAGAAAAATCAGTAAAGAACACATTGAATTTTTGAAGTGAGTGTGTGTTTTCTTTCCAGTTTTCACCATTGAAAACTCCATTTTGCATTCCCTACACTTTCGAATTTGGGAAATAATTGCTTAGCCACCTTACCTCTAATTCACAATTGTAGTGTTTCTAAAGAAGAACGAATGCTCTGTTTTATCCTAGATGTGGCTGCATTTCAAATAACTCCTGGAGAGACTACATGTTACAACCCCCCTCCCACTCAATCAAAACTTTGACGGGTCATAAAGCACCTTTAGAAATCTATATCCATCTCTCTAAATGTCACAGTGTATAGAGAGAGACTACACAGATTCTTCCTATGAATTACTTTTAAATCAAAAGTTTATGCAAAAAGGCCTTAGTAGCCATTCAAACTATATTAGTCTTGAATGTAAGATTTATATAGTATGAGGTGATAAAGATAATTAATACAGTCTGCTTGAATATTTGAATGCCTGAATTTATAAATGTTTAAACTATACTTATTAAAATTAGAAATTAATATATAATTTAAATGATTAATTCCAAAGTGCTGTATTAGTTAAGTTCAAAGAAACTTGTCTGAGGAAAAGATCTCAAGCCTTTGTTTTAATTCTTTCTATACTAAAGTATGTGGGTCAGATTTTCTAGCACATGAGGACAGTTTTGAGCTGCTCCAGTATTAATTGGCCAAGGGAATACTCTGCAAATATAGAAGAACCTGTGGATAGTTACAGATGCAATTTCTAACCATTGTTTCAGGGAAGGTCGAAGGGTATAAAACATCACTATCACAGCTCGCTTGTAGTCATAAGGGCTATATAAGACACTGACTGCTGGTGTAAACTAGAGTATCTCAGATTTATGCAAGGCTTTATATAGAGCCTTAGGAGGATATCAGGGAAATACAGAGTTAGCTCATCTTAATATAAAATTCCCTAGAGTATCCTCCATTGTGAATATGAACCCATGACTTCATAAATCAGATGCACAAGGAGTGCATCTACACAAGATGCTATGGTGATGTAGCTTGTCACTATGCCAATGTAGCATCAGTGGGTATGAACCATAACGCTGACGTTACTGTGCGGTAGCTCATTGCTACTATGCAGAAGGGTCGGAAATGACATATGCTCCACCAAGATTGTGCAGTAATGGTGGTTAGTTACATTTAGTACTTTTAGTACTAAAGCAAGTACTAAATGACTTGCTAAAGCAAGTACTAAATGATTGCACAGTAACAACTGCACAGTAGGGGGCACATGTAGACATGCCCAAAGTAATAGGTTATTAATATAAAATTATTTGCATGAATATTCTGGGTAAAAAAGGGTGAAAGTTTTAGATTCAATAAATGAGTTTTGATGACATGCAGAAACTGAAGTTTTCATTGATTGATCTTTCAATTGTTTTGTAAATTGTTATGCATTGTACATATGAACCTTCCTAACAAGATTGCAGACCCTCTACTAACTGAAATACATCCATGGGAAGATTTTCAGAAGTACAAATGGAAATGAGGTACATAACTTGTATCAGGAACCTCTGACATTCTTATAATCTATTCCTGCCATAGAAAAGCATTACAAAAAAAATGTTGCACACATAAAGTGTTATAGTCAAGAAAAGAAACCTTATGGGTGAATTATTCACCATAAATGTTTTGATGTATATGTGGAATTTTGCACCCAAAATATAACTTCTGATAACCAAATTCAATACATGCCCACTCAGTGGGAGCTGTATGTGCATCTAAGCTATGTTTCTAAATTCTAAATTCTGTGTATGTCACTAGATGGAATGGGGCTGACTGTGGGTTTTCAGTTAGCTTGAATGCAGAAGAGAAATATACAAAGGCTGTTTTGCATTTAAAAATATTAAGAGAATTAAATCATCATTATAGGATCCTCTAATATGTTAACCAACACAGTTTCACAATTAGGATAAAAAATATGAACAATACTACCCAAAATAAAGAAAAAATATCTTTATCTTTAACTAGAAAAAAATGCTATAATATCTCAGAGACCTGCAGTTTGCTTATAATTTTACAGCCTGCTTTCTTCTCCTGATTGTGTATGTGTCTGAAATGTTTTAAGAGGTTGAAATATATAACGATTCAAGCCTTCATGAACTAACATTCTGTTTTATCTTTATTTTGGGAAATACATTTGATCTGCAAAAAGCCTTAGTAAGATATAAAGGGCTCTACTGTCTCCCTGCCCCACCCCTCTGGTTTTCAAATAGAGAAATAGGGAAGTCAGGACTTTCATTTAGTCAGATCTGAGTCTTAAAACAGATCAAAGCATTTGGGGCCGAATATAACTGCACAATTATTACAGATTTTCTCTGCCGAAAGTCCCTTTAGACAAAATAGAAGATATATTATACTGGGCATTAACTGAAATAGATACAAACTTTATTGCAACGTTTCCAGTCACAGTGGTATAAATCTTTATAGCTGGTTTAAATGATTGCCTATGCCCAACTGATAAGAGAAATAGGCAGCAATGGGGCTGTCATGCTTTAAAACATTGTACATTACATTCATTCCACCTCTTCAGTCTTTTAGCATCAGCCTATCCACATCAGCCTTATCAAACAACAATGAACTCAGAGGATTTCCACCAAACTTATACATGGACTTCCTTCATTAACCTTCATATAACGTGCAACAGTGAATGAAAGTTTCCCATGCAGTGAGCTGACAGCAACACATGACAAAAACCCTCTTTCCATACAATGTAACACCAGCAGAACTGTGGAAATGAAAAATTATGCTTAATGTACAGCTTAAACCAACTGCAGCATGAGTATCAAACAAAGAATGGTCACATTTAAAAACCTTGTGTTTTCAGTTATTAGTAGGGCCAGCACATTGTCCATGTTAATCAATAGGGATACCACCTGAATAGGTGGAGATTTGGAACTGGAAGAGGCTTTCAACGTGTGACTGCTGCATAGCACACAGCATGGGGCACAGGTACTGAAGCAATGCGATGGTATAAATCTTTTGAGAAGCTGTTATATGCTCCTCTGCGGGCATGTTGCTGAAATTTCTTTATTGAAGTCACGAGGGGGTTTTTTTTGCCTGCATATATTCCTTAACATTTCCTGAAGTTTCTACCTGCAGGCTTTCACCAAAATCTTATTAAAATGAATCTGGCATCTTGCACTTGTGATTAATTCCATTTTTTCTTATGGGCATCTAGAATTAAACAGCATGACATGCAAAGTATAAAAAGCAATCATTTTGTATTATTTCCTTTCCATCCAAAAAAAAATTAAAAGGATAGCCTAACATGCAAAACAGAGAGCCAGGTATACGCAAAAAGAGAGAAAAAAAAGTGCCAGAAATTTTAAACATTTAAGATTCTTCCTGGAACAGACTTGTACCTTTTAAAGTAAACTTAACCTTTGAGTACAGCAAACAGGCAATTTTCTTAAGGCTATGAACCTAAACTCCTGTGAAATACAGCCTAATGAATGCACTTTAGAGTTGATAGTCAAAATTTTCAAGAGGAAATTTAAAAAGAAAAAAATAGATGATTAAAATGAGTCTGGAGTTCTCACCTCTGATTATGCCTCTGCCTACAAAGAACAAATGGCTTTATTTACACATGATGGAATTCATGAGCGTGAACTACCTAGTTAAGGTTACACACTGGCTTGCATTAGAAATCCCTTAGTGAGTTGTTCATTCTAACAGGCTTTAAACCATCATTTTTCTGACCAAATCTTTCTTGTTTAGTTTCTAGATGGACTTTGATAAATTTGTGGATGGGATTATATAATGGGATTGCCTACAATATTCCTATGATCTTCAGACTGTCCTACCTCAAGGCGCACTCTTTTCAGTGTCTTGCCACAATGATTTGCTTTCGCTTCTCTAGGACTTATGTTGGGTTTTTGATTGAACCACTAACACTACCTTTCTAATATTCATAATAAAATGTATATTCCATCACACTATCATATGTTTGATACAAATGTGCTTAATTTGGACATACCAAAATAAATAAGCTTACCACATTTACTGAATTCACACATGCAAGCAGCAAGACTTTTCTATTTCTCTGATTTCTGCTAATACATAATGCCAGTTTGGGATTTTAAATGCACTTAAAAAAGGAACCTTATGCATCCTTATACAAGAACATCAAAACGAAATATTTGCTTATAAATACAAACTTTCTGAAGACAGAAGCACTGACTGATATATAATATTAAACCATATTATTTTAAAATGTGAAAAAGAATACTTCCACATTTCACAGTGGTAAAGAAGAAAAGATTGAGGGATATTCAGATAATAAGGTAACGGGATCACATAAATATCTAAAATATAGGGAAATTGTCAGAAACACTACATTTGATCCTAAAGAGTATGAAAGTCTAAAGGGAGAATTTAGATTATAAAGTAAAACAACACAAGATTAAAAATCAAGGCATACATATCTTTGCTTTGCAGAGTCAGGGTGATATCCTCTTTCATGCTAAACAATGAACAATTGATCAGTTGCATTACTGCAAAGGGTTGATAGACTCACTGTTTTGTCCCAGCTGTGATGGACTACTGGTCTAATACAGAAACACTTGGCTAGTGTTATTGCATCAACCCAAACTAGCTTGTGTTATTTGTTGATATTTTGGTGATAAAGCAGAAAAGTCATCATGTATTTCAAGCATGACTCATCTATAAACAACTTCAGCTATAATATACTGTTCTTCAACAGCATTAATGCTGTATGACAAATACAGTTATAACATTTAACCTCCCTCAATTTTTTCCCTTCAAACATATTTTAAAGTTATATAAAAAAAATCATAAAAGAG
>NW_017729029.1:26696279-26701412 GCF_001723915.1 Gavialis gangeticus | reverse complement strand
TGACAAACACAGTTATAACATTTAACCTCCCTCAATTTTTTCCCTTCAAACATATTTTAAAGTTATATAAAAAAAATCATAAAAGAGCAGCAATGCTGTAGAGCAAAGAAGACATTCATTAATTGAACAACAAGAACTTGGGAAAATTGCAGGTTTTGATAAGTCATTCAAATGGGTATAGAAAGCCAGTGAGAGAAATTTTATAACACATGCGTCCAATGTAGAATTTGTGTAGGGTAATCAAGCACGGAATAGCCAGGCAGAGGTGACTACATACTCCAGTATGCCTTGAAAAGCATCTTGACACCAGTGCTTCATCATGGAGAATCACAAGGGAACCACAGAAAAGTGACAGGAATCACATTTTAAGAGATCCAGTGACTCCAAGATACCGCACATCTGTTGCAGATGCCCCCAGGGGATAACATATGGGGAGCAGGACCTAAAATTGCTGAGATAGATTTTCCCTTCCCAGGCTTTCTGCAGGAAAGTGAAATATAGCTTAATTACTTGAACCTTATGGCTGTGTCCACACAAGCATGGATGTCTGGTTCCCTGGGGACAACTAGCAGCAGCTCACCTTGTGCCGCCACTAGTTGTCCCTGGGGAACATTTGTGCCATGTACCCTCTGGCACTTGGCAGGTTACCTCAAGTAGGGGAGGGAAAGCTGAGGCCAGCACAGGGCTGGCCCCAGCAGCCTTACCTGGGGTCCTGGGGACCTCTGAGGGCTGCAGCAGTCCTGATCCTGCCACTCAGAGCCTGGCTGGCAGCTGGAGTGTGGCTCCAGCTGGCCAAGCTCCAGATTTGAGCAGTGTATGCTGTCCCTGCATGCACCACTCCCCTTTTGTACACTGCCTCTGTATATTCAGGGGTCAACCCCTCCCCTCACTATGCTGTTCCCTTGCAGCACAAAGAACAGTTGAATGTGCGGTATGTGGTGCTGCTGTCCAGATGGGTTTTGCCCTTGAGTCATAGGTCTCACAAATGGGAAGTAAAAATAACATTTGTCAAAAATAAGGGGAAAAGAACTCGAAACAAAGATACCTCATTTTATGAAGGATGGTAATTCATCCAGATATGCAAAAAGATGATTAGTCTTTTGAAAAAAAAAGGCTAATTAGACTTAAGTTCCAGTCTTTTTCTTGGGAGCAAAAATATCACCTTAAGCAAATTGTCTGCTATGGGCTCTCTCATTTCTAGATTCATTTGGCAAGAGTAGGCACCTCATGTAGCTCTGAATATTTAGTAACAGAAATAACATTTTGGGTAGGTTGGGATTATTTTTAATTACAGCTGTATAAAGCAGATCACCAGGGACATAAGCAGTGGAAATCATCCTGCTTCTGGCTGGGTCTCCTCTGCTTGATCAACCAAAAGAATGGTAGGCTTGAGCCCACAAGGGTGATTTGGGACAGCAAATTCTTTTAATCTTTAGTTTGGCTTTCCCTACCAACTAAATATTTACTCTTTTGGAGGACCTTAGGCAATGCAAATGAAATCTACCATTCACTCTCTTTGATAGTCTATTTCTATATCCACAGATTGTCCTTTAATCATCAAATGACTTCCTGTCCAGTAAATTATCCCCTAACTATCCAAATTCTAATATCAGAAGGAAAAAAGCATTATTTTTAAATGTCATATAAATGCTAGAATAGTTTAGAACCCACTTCCTTGAATTGGGCCAGTAGAAAGCACTCATGCAGAAAATGTTTAAGATTAAAATGGAATGAAAAGATAGGCAAGAGACTTCTATAACAGGGAAAGGAGTTTAAGTCAGCTTATATTTGCTTCATATTACCTTTTTAAAATGCAGGAATGAATATAGCTAGTTAAAAAAAGTCTTGGAGAATTTTCTGTATAAATCTCATTGCCCTTGAGGTTTTAAACAATCTCCTCATTTGCCACACACAAAAGCTCCAACAATAGCAATACTGATTGCTAGGTAAACATGCATTAACTTTGCATAGAAGTACAGAATGACGTATCTCCATTTATATAATACAAAGAAGAGAAAATCACGTACACATATAAAATGCATCTTAGCAGTGTGTCAGCAGTATAAATGGAAAGTGGGAAAGCCAAACTCTATTTGTGCTAAGAAAACAATTCCAATAACTGCAGTGTGGTTATACCACACTCCACCAATAGAAACTCCACCTTAAATTTCAGAAATGTAAATGAGACAAAGTCTATGTAAACTAATTTTCTAAACTGTGAGTGTTATAATATCATAGAAAAAGTAGTACAGGAAGGGAAGTCAAAAGAACATCTAATTCAAGCCCAAGCCCAACCTAAGTTCTTTCTTGCCTATACAATCATAGACAAATGTTTCTCTAATGTAGATTTAAACATTTTCATTAAAGGATACTACACAACCTCTCTAGGTAATATGTTCCAATATTTAACCACCAACATATTTAGATAGTTATTCCTAATATCTTACTTAAATCTCCCCTATTGCAATTAAAACTCATTACGTCATGTCCTGTTCTCTGTGGACACATTTTGTGAACAAGCATTCAAACAACCCAACAAATAATATTGGGTGACTTCCTTTGAGCTGCCTAAACCTGGGTTGGGTTCTACTGTGTGCAGACATTCACCTGGGTGGTAGGAGCTAAGTTGGGGGTGGAGAAAGGTCTTTTACGATCAGGGAGGGAGGTGGATCTACTGTGGGTAGTTGTGGGGCCAGTGCATTAAAACAGCACAGCCTCAGGGCTGTGGTAAATTGCTGAGTTTTCCTAGCCCCAGAGTTGTGCTGTGAACATGTGAGATGAACTAAATTAGATCAAGTGCAACATTTTTGGAAGATTTAAGCCCTGTGAATACCTGCACACCTACGCAATCTTGGTTAAAAAAAAAAGTCATGGTAAGGTATGATCTAAGTGTAATGCTTATATGTACCCACAAATAACAATTGATTCCTTCCGTCTTCATAACAACCATTTTTGTACTGAAAGACAAAAATATTCAAACAGAAAATCAGTCTTTCCTTTTCCAGACTAAATTATACCAGATTGGTGTTGGTAGAATAGTGCGTTCATATAACATGCTTTCTAGACTTTAATTCATTTTTATTGCACTCAGACTTCACTGGGCATGATGCAAGTATCAAATCAACATCGAAGTTAGTGTAAGTCACCATAGTTACTGTGCAGTATAGCGTGAACATATAGACATACACCCGTACTGCAAAGTAAGTTAGGTTACTGCGCAGTAAATGTGCATGTGTAGACACACCCAGTTGTTTATGTCTTTCTTGAAATGTGGTCTCCAAAATTGGTCAAGGTACTTCAAAGCTGAATGTAATCAAAGAATCACTTGCATGCAATAGTCTTGTTAATAAAACTCAGAATAATATTAGCTTTTCTAAAAACAAAATTACACTATTGACTGACATTTGGCTTATAATCCACTATAACCTCTAGGTCCTTTCCTGTAGTACTACAGCGTAGCTAGTTATCCATCATTTGGTATCTGTTGATACAATTTACTAAACATCCAGTGGATTTATTCATTTAAAGTAACCCAAGAAAGTAAGGCCTTGCAGAATTAGTTTTATTCACTGATGTCATGATCTTGTCCTGCACCTGTATCCTGTACACTAGTAAAACAGCAAGTGTTGATTTGAACAAAAGTTAACATACAACCAAATTTAAACCTTGCTTAAATGGCAGCTTCTGAATTTAACAGTGGGAGTAGATAATCTGGAAGAGCACCAGGCAAACAAAAGGACATGCAGGATAGTTTACTAGAATTTACTTACTAAAAAAGTTAAATGAGTGAGAGAGATAGGTAATGTAGAAAATAGGTCAGATGCAGAAAGGGAATTAGAAGTGCGAAAAAAAACAGAAACGGGAAAGAAATACAAATGTGGGGATAATATGTACAAAATAACCCAAACTGTATGAAAGTTTGTGGTACAGATAAACTGAACTAGGAAGTAGACTATAAGTACCAACTTATTATTCTAAATTACCTATGGGGTGAATGATGGGCCAACTGAGGTCATGTTACCTTGCAATGTTGGGGGGGGGCACAGAGAGGGTTAGGTGGAGGTAATATTGCATTAAAAATGGCCATCCAATCTAAGATAAGTCTGGATTGTTAGGCTGGGTTGGGCGGATGGGAGGCAAGCAGGCTACAGGGAGATTGGAGGTTTGTGGGGGATCAAGGGACTAGCAGGTTCCATAAGAGTGATTGGAGGGATGAGGGGCAGACCCCATCCACAGGAGGATGGGGGGCAGTGGGATACACAGGAATAAACAAGGGGTCAATCAGCATCTCTGGGGGTACCAGTGGGCAGGAGGGATCTGCAGGATCAATGGGGGTGCAGGCAGTATGTGCAGGAGTGATTGGTGGGGCAAGGTGGGATCTACAGAGACTTATTGGGATCTGGGAGAGTTTGACAGGACCAGGGCATCTTGCACAATCTTTGAGGGCCTGGGGGGAACAAGAGGCTATTTTTAGCCCCTAATCCCCCCACCCCCAAGCAAACCTGCACCCCCATCACTCCTGTTCCTGCCCCCACTGATACTTACTTCCTTGGCTCCTGGATTCCACAAACACTGATTAAATTGGCACCCAGAGTGACTTGTGGGATGGGGAGTTGGGGTGGGGAGAGGGCTGGTTGGTTCACAGGGCAAAGGCTGAGGGGCTTAGGGGGGGTTAAAATATCCTGGTGCCGGGGAGCAGGTAGGAAAAGCTCATCTCTGGGACTGGAGCCAGCAGCTGGGCTTTCCCAGCCCTGGCCCTGTGCAGGTAACTGAACTGAAGTTTGAATTTCTTGTTTAACCTATATCAATTAAGTTTGAGTGTACATCGATTCAGGTCTTCCTTAGACTGGGATCCACCATTTTTAAACCGGGTATGTGCACAGAACTTCTCTGCTTTTATGGGTTTATACTGATTTCTGAAAACTGAGACTGGGTCTAAGTGTAAAGTATGCACCAGCACCTGGGCAAACTAAGTTATAGTTTCATAGTTTCTGGGGTCGGAAGGGACCTGAGAAGATCATCTAGTCTGACCCCCTGCCATGACAGGAAAGAGTACTGGGGTCAAGCGACCCCAGCAAGGTGTTCATCTAACCTCCTCTTAAAACCCCCCAGGGTAGGAGCCTGCACCACTTC
>NW_017729029.1:26693968-26695925 GCF_001723915.1 Gavialis gangeticus | reverse complement strand
ATGAGTCTGTCCAGATCCACCTGGATCACCCTCCTATCCTCAGGTGTGGATGCTTTACCCCAGAGTTTGGTGTTGTTGGCAAACTTGGACAGTCCGCTTCTGACACCAATGTCCACATCATTGATGAAAATGTTAAACAGTATAGGCCCTAGGACAGAGCCTTGTGGGACCCCACTGGTCACACTGCACCAAGACGATTGGCTCCCCTCAACCACCACCCTCTGGGTCCTACCGTGTAGCCAGTTCCCCAGCCAGTGGATTGTGGTGACATCAAGGATGCAGTTAGCCAGTTTAGCCAAGAGGTGATCATGGGATACCAGATAGAAGGCTTTTTTAAAGTTGAGGTATACAACGTTAATGTCTTCCCCTTTGTCCAGGTCATAAGTCACCTGCTCATAAAAGGAAATGAGATTGGTCAAGCAAGACCTACCCACAACAAACCCATGCTGGGTATCCCTCAGGATATTGCCTTCAGCTAGTCTGTTAAGGATGGCCTCCTTGATAATCTTTTCCAAGACCTTTCCCAGGATAGAGGTCAGGCTGATGGGCCTGTAGTTTGCTGGATCTACTTTTCTCCCTTTCTTAAAGATACGTATGTCATTGGCCCTCTTCCAATCATTGGGCACTTCACCAAAGCGCCATGAGCTCTCAAAGATCCGTGCCAGGGGCTGAGATATGATGCTCGCCAGCTCCCTGAGTACCGTTGGGTGTAACCCATCAGGGCCAGCTGACTTGAAGGTATCCAGCCTGTCAAGGTGTTCCTTCATGAAGTCAGCTTCGATGGAGGGCAAGGAATCTCCCTCATCTGGGCCTCCCTCACCCATAGTGGGCAGCGCCGTCCCATAGAACTTGTGAAAAACTGATGCAAAGTACCCATTTAGCAAGTTTGCTTTTTTCTGGGTGTCAGTTGTCAGTTGTCACATCTGGTTTAGCAGGGGTCCAATGTTGCCCTTGCTTTTCCTCTGACTCCCCACATATCTAAAAAGGACCTTTTATTTTCCTTGATGTTTGTATTTAGCTGGAATTCCACCACAGCCTTGGCTTTCCTGATTTGTAATCAACTTCACTGAGGCCAAGATTTCATGCTATAAAAATAGGAAAAGAAAAAGCATTCATTTACCATATGAGCTATGTATCCTTTTCACAGGCTGCAAGTTAAATATATTTTTCATATTGGAGGAAAATCAAATTCAGAATAAAAATCAAGAGTTAAAAATCCTGAAACTGATGAAAAATAGGCAGACATGAGCATATCATACAGTTAGGTTTATATTACTACTACAAGTTTTAAAATATTTAAAAGCTAGTCACCTTCCACAGAGAAGATCACAGAAAAATAAAAGTATCTTTGCAAGTAAAGTGAAGTGATATCCTTCAGGCACTTCCAATAGCTTAACATTCTCTAAAGGTTTATTGTGAATTAACATAACTATAATACGGAACAACAACTAAACTATAGAAGCAAGAAAAAGAAGCAGACTTTTCTCTTAGTATTACAGGAAGTAAATTCAGTGAAACAATTGTTCACCAAAACAAAATTCCTACTTCTTTTGGGTAGAGAAGTCTTCATAATAGTATAACCACTGCAGTTTTTCTGTTTTGAGAAGGAAAACACTAGTGCATGTGCATGGTCATAGAGAACTTAAATCCCTAAATACACTCATATATGATGAAAAACATAGGATCATAGGACTGGAAGGGCCCCCAAAGGATCATCAGGTCCATCCTCCTGCATGAGAAGGAAAGACATCTGGGGTCAGGTGATCCCAGACAGGTGACCATCAAATGTTCTCTTGAAGACCTCTAGGGTGGATGATTGCACCACCTCTGGGGAGAGCTTGTTCCATAGTCTGGACACCCTAGTTGTGAAGAAGTTTTTTCCTAATGTTCAGCCTGAAACTATCTTCCAGGAGTTTGTGGCCATTGTTTCTAGTTTTCCCCCAGGGCGCCCTGGTGA
>NW_017729029.1:26670575-26688968 GCF_001723915.1 Gavialis gangeticus | reverse complement strand
TCCTTCTACTGAGGTCACTGGCTGCCTGTCACGTTGAAGGGGAGCTGTTTTCTCAGCTTCTGTAAGAGTGGCTTGCTTGGTTTCATTGTCAGTGGAGCTTTCCTGTATATTGGTCCCCAGGTAGGCTCCAGTTAGTGGTTCCCCATTCCCCTGTGATCTTAGTTTAAAACCTTATCTAAGAGATCGGTCATCCTGGCTAAGAAAGGGGACTTAACTTTCTACATGAGGTGGATGCCATCTCTCCCTAGGAGTCCTCTGTCCTTGAAGTGGGCACTGTGGTCATAGAAGCTGAAGGCTTCTTGGTGGCATCACCGTCAAAGACACCAGTTCACCTCATAGATGCATTCTTGCCTCCTTGGACCATGGTCTGCAACAGGGAGAACACAGGAAAAAACTCCCTGAGCTCCCAATCCTTTAAGCCCAGCTCCCAGAGCCTTGTAGTCACTCATGACACGGTCTGGATTGCTCCTGGCCATGTCATTTGTTCCCACATGGATAAGGAGCATGGGTAGCATGGGTATGTCTGTGGGCTGGACAAGCCTGAGGTTCCGGTCTGTGACATCATGGATCCATGCCCCAGGGAGACAGCAGACCTCCCATGCTATGGGATCCGGGCAGCAGATGTCTCCCTCTGTTCCTCTCAGCAAGGAGTCGCCTATTATGATTACCCGGCATCTTCTCCTCAAGTTGCTCTGTTGCCTCACAGCCTGCCTGATGGTAGTTATGGGTGTGATCTTCCCACACAAACAGTATATTACAACACCATTTTGGAGTACTGATCCATGCTTGAGATGAATATATATAAGTTAAAACATTATTCATACCCAGAGCTAGAGTGAGAGACAGATGGTACAAAAAGATGAATCAGAATTAAATATGAGACAAAATAAATGTTTTTCAACAAGGAAAGCCCTGATGTGTTATCTCTAGATAATTCCAAGAATAAATGATAGTACTACAAAGTGTGACAGCATTGCTAATAATAGCCAATCAGCAAGTTTCATAGCTAAACAGTCATTATAATGCTCAGAGTACTTGTATATTTTTTTGAATTGGCATTGGGATTTAAGGTTGCTTAAATCAAACAAAACATAAAAAATCAGATATAATACTTTAAATCATTGTGGAACAGGAAAGAGAGTACACAATTTTTTTTCAGTGTAACACTTCCTTTTTCTCATCTTACAGATATGTACACCTGAAACACTGGAACAATACGGTAAAGTGCATAATGTTCAGTGCTGTTTCATTGTCCATTCACAGTACATTTAGATAAAATATTGTCTTATTTTTATAAAAAAGATCAACAGGGAATTATTAAATCTGCATGTAAATGATGTGCTATCTAAAAAGCACACTACACCTAAGACTGTACATGTCAGCTCCTCTTAGTCAAATAGATTTGCTGTAACCAAATCCAACTAGTGGAGGACATGAAACTGAGAAAAAGGAAACAGAATTTGAAATGGGTGCTTAGGGAACTGAATACTGTTATGTATTTATCTATATGAAATGCATCAATGCAAATCTATTATGGGGGGCTGAAATCAGACTCTATCTTCTAAATACATAATAAGTTTTCCCTTGTTACTTCTATTGAACAATTCTTCTTTTTAATGCTGTAAATTATAATTTTTCATGTGTCTGCACGTTCTCTAGAGAAGTCAAATGTGGAAATGTGGAAAGAACAGGGTAAAGATCGCTTGATACAGTGGACAAATTGCATGATTGATTTCTTTCATTTCTAAATATAATCATAGCTAAGCCAAGCACCTTACAAAGAGAATTCTTTAAAATGTTAATTTTGTTTACCAGTGCAGACATTTCTTTGAAATAGTGTATGTCAGTTAAATAGTTATGTTTATCTCACACACCATATTAGGCTTTACACAATTGAACAGATATATATATATTTTTGGTGCAATTATTCCTGCTGCATATACCTAATCCTTAATAGTATGGTGAACTCTATTCTCCCCAGGACATGCATGTATCACTCATACAGATATGAATGGGAGTTACACATGTGTTTATCAAGGAAAGACCTTGCAGAGCTGAAAGTTAATAGAAACATGAATAATAATAGATATAATACAGATAGAAAAAAAACTCTGAAATTGGTGAGGCCTTATTTAGGAGTAATTTCTAAGAGGAGGAGTGGAAAGAGAAAAGGAATATCTCATTCATAAAACTATCCTAAAGAGAAGGGAAAATAGTCAAAATATTGGCCAAATATTTGTGCTAGTTTAAATGGAGATCAATTAAATTGAATAGGGCTGGGAGCATTTACATCAGCAGAGAATCTGTCCCACTGATTCTAGAGTGATTATCTTATTCCTTTTTTTTTAATGAAAGAAGAAGATGCTGAAATAACTCCATGTTTATTCTAACAGATCAACGTTCTATTCTCACCTGAGATTGTTTACCAATTAAAGTTGAAGAAATTGCATTGGGTGTGAAATCAAGGCAGCATTTTGCAAATTAGCACCATAAAGTTTCAAGCAGTGTTTCATATACTCAATTCTACCACATATCAACATGCTTTAAAGATGTTAATAAAATATAAACCATGGTCAAGTAGGCAAGCATGGATATTTGGCACAATATACAAATACCATGAGCCATTCCTATACAAAAGCTTAAGGTAGGATGGTAACAGGCATTAGTACTATTCAGATAACAGATTACTGTTCAAGTAAAGATAATATGCATCTGTGTTGATGCATATATTTTTTCTTGCTTATCATTAGACATTCCTTTCTCAGGGGAAAATGGTATACAAATCTCCCCATCACTTTAAGTCTCTAAAAATGAGATCACTTGCTGGCTTTGCATAGTGCTACACAATGTTTCTGTTACATTGGTGAAATACCTTTATTGGAATAATGTAATCTAATGTAACACATGTAACAGCCTTTGCCCAAATGTTCAGTCTGGGCATGTTTAGTTGACTATTCTATGTTACAAAAACTCAAAATATATTTTGTATTTCTGTCATCAGAGATGGGCCCCAAAGTGATTACCCCCCACCATCTTGAGCAATTTGGTGATAAACATGTACATTATGAATTCTAAATTTGTCCAAATGATTTTATGATTTGTATAGGAGGTTTAGTCCTTAGTCCGCTGTTTTTTTAAAAAATTTCTAATATGTATACAATAAGTTTTTCACTTAAAAGAAATAATTAAATTGACAGGTGATCCATAGGCTGTGAAAAAGAACATAATACTTTTTCCGTAGTGTTCCCCATAGGAACAAATCTACTGGTCAATGGACAGTTAACCAATTGAACTCTGACTGCTGAATTATTTCTTTGCCACTTAATCTTTTTAAAAATATCAAACAAGACTGCTTAATTGACCCAAAATGAAATGGGCTTTACTGGAATAAAACTACTAAAGGAAAGGAAGGAAGTAAGGAAGGACTTTGACTTTTTAACTACTTTATTCAGAGGTTCAGGGATACGAAAAGGTTGGCCTCTTGCAAAGCAAAAACAAACAAATTACCATCAAACCAAGAACACCATGTCATTGCATTCATCACATCACACTATGACAGACACCTTCACTACATTCCACATCATGTGTTACATGCTAGTTATGAAGTTGGAATGCTGGCCACACAGTCATATCTATAAATAAAAAATTCCTACCCTGCTCTATCCAATCATACATGTGACAACAACTTCAACTTCCCACTCAAAAAGAAAGCAAAAAAGCAGCCTGGTGAGGGCCTAGGGTGTGACACAAGCTGGAAGGCACAGTCCAACACCGAGCCTACTCGGTCGCCCAGACCGGGCATGACATCAGAATGTGTATTTGAGACAGTCGTCCTTCATACGGCACAGTGCTCCCTCAAGGGCTCAGCATGTCTCAAAGGCGGGCACTGCCCTCCGGAGCACAGTGTACTCCAACTCCAGCGAGAGGCGTGCCTGCACCAGAAGGCGGAAAAGCTGTAGGGCATCATCTGAGCCGGTCCTGGCAAGCCAGTTTCGGTGGCTTTTGAGGACAGCAATCTTGGCCTGATTCAGTAAAAACTTGGCCAGGCAGACGGGGCCCTTCTTAGCCACCTAGTATGGGTAGGAGCAGATGTAGGTGGTCTCTGAGAAGCTCCTGCCCAGCGCTCACAGCAGCAACTCGAGAGTGATAAAAAGTGTCTGCAAGCAGGGACAGTCAAGGAAGGTATGAAAAGGGTCTTCTCAACATCCCCTGGGCAGAAAGGGCAGGCCGTTGAGGCAGCTGGGTCAAAGTGGGACACACAAACATGCCAGTGGCTAGAATACCATGCAGCAACCACCACTGCAGGTCACCAGTCTTCTTGACAGTTGGCGGCTTATACAATGTGTGCCACGCCAGGTGGGCCAGTGGGGAATCTGGCTGCCCCAGGTGCCATCGCCACAGTGTATCAGGGCCGCCTGCCAGCACTTGGGCATGGAGGATGTGAACCACCAAGGTGTATAGGCTTCTATGTGACAGAAAAACAAAGGGGCAACATGAGTCACTGTCAGGAGGCACAGGGAGACTCAGCAGGGTGCCAAGTCCGCCAACCAGCTCGCCACCCACAGCTGGGGTGAATGGCAGTATGGGTAAAACCTTGCTCAGAACATCTGCAGCACGGGGGACCAGGCCCACCCAGAGATGGTCGTCCAGGGTGGCTGCTGCCTCCAATGGGAGGGCAGCCCGGATGTCACACAGGAGACGGCCCAAGGTGCGGACGGAACGCATGTCCAGCTGGGTGGTTAAGGCCTCAGGTGAGAGCCAGGCCAACTGAGTGGGGTCAAGGAGATGACTCAGGCGGAGAACACGCACCTGAATGAGAACGGCCATGAGATTGGCAGAGGCCAGGCTCGGCATGGGGCTCCTCAGAGTTGGGTTGTGCACCAGGGGTTCCCTCAGCAACTGCAGGAACTGCAGGTGACGGGCCTGGGGCTGGAGTTGGAAAGTGGTTTGCCAGTCTCGTACCATGCCACAGTAAAAAGCCGGAAGCACTGCCCAGTTCAAAAGCATAAGGTCCAACAGGAAGACCTCCCAGCCAAAGCTGAGGGCCCCACCCTCTGCAGAAACCAGCACGCCAGTTGTTGCCAAGGTAGGTGCTCCTCGCTGTACAGGAGTCGTTGAAGGGCCTGCAGACGGAAGGCTACCACCTTTCCTGCAAGGTCAACCAAACTCTGGCCCCTCTCAGCTGCAGGTAGATAAAGGACAGTTCATCGGAGCCAGTGGTGCCATCCCAGAAAAAATCAACCAGGAGACACTGGAGTCTCTCCAGTAGGTCCTGTGGCAGATTGAGTATGGTGCACCGGTGCCACAAGGTCACCACCGCTAGGTTGCTCACGATGAGGACATGTCCATGGTATGAGAGGCTGGGTAGGCGCCAGTGCCACCTTTGTAGGCGGGCCTCCACTCCTTCCTTGAGACCGTCCCAGTTGTGCTCCATGAAGGTCGATGGCCCTAGGAACATGCTCAGGATCTTAAGGCCCTCACAGAGCCAGGTGAGGACCCCTGGCAAATCTGGGTGTGTCATGGTGATCCACGCAACAAACAACAGGGTATCACTCTTGGCCCAGTTGATACAGGCCAAAGAGGTGCATTCATAGGCTTGCTGGCAGGCTGGCAGGGCCTCCACATCTTCCTGGGTGTTAAGGAAGATGGTCATGTCATCTGCATATGCTGATAGCTAGAGTGGAGGGGCAATGGACAGACCCATGGCTGGTGGCAAGGCCACAGCACTCAGGCAGTGCCACAGTGAATACAGCAGTGGCTCGATGGCCAGGGCATATAGCATGCCTAACAGGGGACAGCTCTGATGGATGCCTCTGTGTGCAGGGAACGGGGCACAGAGCACCCCATTCACCTTGTGCAGACTAGAAGTGTCTTGATACAAGACCCGGAGGGCCCCAGTGAAAAGGGGCCCAAAGCCAAAGGCTCCAGCATCTGAAAGAAGTAGGCATGGTCCACCCAGTCAAAGGCTTTCTCCTGATCCAGAGAGATAAGGCCAATGTCTAGGCCAAAGAGTTCACTGCCTGTAATTAGGTTGCAGCAGAAACAGGTTGTCTTGGATGGTTCTGCCTGGCATGCAGTAGCTCTACTCAGGTCCAGTGATGGAGGCCATGACAGTACAGAGGTGGGTGGTCAGCACTTTGGCCACTATCTTTTAATCCATGCACAGCAGGGAAACTAGCCTCCAGTTCTTAATGCAGCCAACATCTCCTTTCTTGGGCAGCAGCATGAGCACTGCACAGAGGCAATTGATCAGCAAGACTGTCCTGGAAAACATGCAGGAGACAGGGGCCGAGAAGAGGCCAGAAAGTCTTGTAGAACACAGCAGGTAGCCTGTCGAGACCTAAGGCTTTGCCGGAGGTGAGGCCAGCTGTGGCAGCTGCAAGCTCTGTCAAAGACAATTCCTGCTCAAGCTCCCTGGCCTTCAGGTTGCAAAGGCATGGCAAGCCTGCATGGAGTTCCTGTGTGGCCTTAGGGCAGAATGGCTAAGCCGCATACAGGTCATGATAGAAGATGACAGCATGCTCATGTACTTCACCTGGGTCAGTGATTACCTGGCCCTCAGGGGTCTTGACATGATCTAAGACTTTGCTTGCTGCCCACTGTTACTCCAGGTTGAAGAAGAAGTGGGTTGGGGCATCTGTTTCAGCCACCTCTCAGCAGTGGGCACAGATCCTTGCTCCATGGGCCACACTCTTGCCAAGTCATGCAGGCACTTCCTACAGAACTGGAGGCTTTCTTGCAGCACCGCATCTTCCTCCAGCTCTCTGATACAATGGTACAGTTCATTTGTGGCCACCTGAGTGTACTGGTGGCAAAAAGGCATTATCTGTACCTTGCCCACATCCCACAATAGCTTCTAGGTGGAGTAATTCAGTCTTGTGGCCTCCCAGCCCTGCCAAAAGTTGACAAAGCAGTCCCAGAAGTAAGAATTTTGAAGCAGGCTGACGTTGAAACACCAATAGGGCGCTTGCATGCAGGTTCTCCCCAGCAGGCTCAATTCACAGCCTGTCATCTGACAGGCCCAAGGGAATGATGTGTCCGCTGCGTAGGAGTGTCAGGTGATGTCTGGTGTCATAAATGCGGTTGAGGCAGGCCATAGAGACCACTGACACTCATCCTGGCCCAGGTGTACTGGCGCGCATCGGGGTGCAGGGCTCGCCAAACATCAATGAGGCCTGCTGTCTCCAAGACGGACTGCAGCTTCTGGGCTGAGGGCAGGTGAGGCTCAGGCTCCTGTATGGTCTAGTGGGGTGTCAGTGGTACAATTAAAGTCCCCACCTACAAGAAGCAAGTCATTATCCTCACTAATTTCATGCAAAAGGGTGGACAAGGTCTCAAAGAAAGTGACCCTCTCCTGGCCATCTGTAGGTGCACAAACATTAACGAGTAGCAGGTGGTGTTGTGCTAGGGTGACGCGGAGAGTCATCAAGCAGCCAGAGACAATCTCCCATGCCACCGCTGTGTCATGCTATAGTTGTGATGATAAGAGATTTGCAACCCTGGCACTAAGGTTGGTGCCATGACTTGAAAACAACTAGCCTTGCCAGGCAGTGTGCCAAGCCAACTGGTTGAGCCTGTTGGAATTTGTCTCCTGGAGGAAGGTGACAGCCAGCTGCTTCTGGTGCAGGAGCTGCAGGACGGCCTCCCATTTCACCAGATCTCAACAGCCATTGATGTTAAAAGTACCAATGTTGTGGCTGCCATGGGTGTGGGTATGGGAGAAGAAGAGCAAGGTAAGGTGTAGATAGAAGAGCGAGCCCCCGAGAGCAAAGCAAAAAGCAGAGACAGGTTGGAAAAGGCCTATCATGCCCTACTCTACTCCAAGGACCCCGCCAGGCCCCACTCATCTCTCACCTGCTGTGTGAGCTTCTCCAGATGATAAGCCATCTGCTGAGTACCTAGATCTTGTTGCATAAGTTTGGCCACAGCTCTGGCAGCCTTGATAAACACTTTTGGATCCACGTGCCATTGGGTGATGCGCCTTGCTATGTTCTTTCCTTTAGTCTGTTTCAAAAAGTTCAGGAGCCCCCCATAGTCGGGACTGACCCAAGGGGGGTCTGCCAACATGGGCTGCACATTTCCAACAAATGCACAGTGAGGCTGCACCCTAGTTGGAAGCTCAACATCTACACCCTCAATATCTAAACCCATCTACCTCCTCTGATCGTCCAGGTCAAGGTCTGGCTCTCGAAGAGCAATCCCCACCTTCTTGTGGGGAGAGAGGTCATTCCACTCTCGAGGTCACTTGAGACACTCAGAAAGATGGATTTCCATCTCACTAGCCTCCTCTTCTAATTCAATAACCTGGGATGTGACCAGGAGGTAAACCGACTCCTCTGCTGCCCCCTGAGTCAGATCTCCGGAAGAGAGACATTGTGCATACCTCTTACTGTCATCCGCCTCTGGAAGCTGGGAGACAGGTGAGGGGTTAGTGAGCCCTGCCTTCACCTCCCCCACCTGCAAGCTGCCCTCATCCCCGGTCAACAGGGTCATTGACATGACAGCTGGAGCAGGGCCAGGCTCTCCAGCAGGGCCCCCTCCAGCACCAGCTGAGGAAGGTCTCAGTAGGGATGGGGAGTCCTGAGTGGTCCCTTTCACTTCCTTCTCTTTGTTCTTCTTCTTCTTTGTGCCAGATGGCCCATCCTTCATAAAGTATGGGGCAGACTGCTTCTGGCCTGCCTCCCCAGGGCCAGCCACTTCAGACAAGGCTGTAGTGTAGGACAACTGCCAGGAGGCCTGAGCCCCATCATCTGACAGGACCTTGGTGCCACAATCACTGACCACCCCAGGCACCTCAATCTGGGCAGTCAGGGCAGGCAGGGGGGGAGTGGAGGCATCAGCCTCTACACCTGGTGGCATCTCTGTACTGGTGGGGGTGGGCACTATAGGTAGAATGAGTGGGGGGGAGGGTTGGGGCCTAGTCCCAGCCCGTCCACTGGATGGCACTCTCATGCTAGATACTCTAGCCCCCTCACATGGAACAGGGGTAGAAGGAGGTCAGGGAAAGCTCTCGGCCTCACTGGATGGGGCCTGCATCCCAGAAATGGATGCGCCATCTGTCAGCGCCGCTGTAGTCACTGGTGTTCTGGCCGATCTCTCCCGTGGGCACTGAGCTACTAGGTGGGAAGAGCTATGACACTGAAAACACATGGTCTCCCCAAAGGAAATATAGATCACAAACCTCCGCCCGTTGAACATGAGTCTCAAGGACTGAGGCAGAGACCATGGGCCCTCTCTGAGAAGTGTGAAAACCTGCCTTCAAAAAGACAGGACATGCCTCAGTTTGGGGTTTTTATTCTCTATTGTCAGTCAGTGAAAGGGACTCATAAGAACCCCATAGGGCTTGAATTCCTAAGCCAGCTCCCAATTGGTCACATGTGGGGGCACATTAGAAATCAACACCCTCGCTGCTGGAGTGTCTAGGTGCATGACAAAATAATGCACACCCACAATGTCCAGGCCCTCTGCGCACACCCTGTTAACTAGGGTGGAATGACTCAGGTAAATCATTGGGACCGTGTTGACATGACCTCCATAATGTATGTTACGCTGTCCCAGGAGACTAGCAAGGGCATCTATGCAGACCTCAACCCCAATGTAGGGAGGGGGGTGAACCCTCAAACCATGGCTAATGGGGATGTTCTGAGAGGCATCCTTATGCCAGCTGCTGCGTGTAGGAGCAACCATTCCTGCTAGGACTAGCTTAATTTCAAACTATAACTGAGAGAAAGCAAACAAAAATGTTTATACTAACTAAAAAGATAAGTGTCTGTGAATGCGGCCATAAAACTCTAGATGGGAGGGGGAAAGGAGTGGAGGAGAAAAGATGGCAGGGGGGGAGAGGATTGAAACAGCGAAGAAAAAAAAGAAAAAGGGGTAGGGGAAGAGAGGGTCATTAAGAGCAGCCATCAGAAGGCAAGCTAATGGAAAAGATAACTGCCTGCAACAAGCAAACAGAAAAGAGTGAGAGAAAGAAAGGAAAAGAGACAGTAAGAAAGAAGGCTGTAAAGAAGCAACTCACAGACAAAGAAACCAGAAGTACAGGAGGGATGGGACAAAGAGGAGAGAAAAAGGGGGGGAAAAATCTACAAAAATGCAAGAAAAGAATCAGAAAGTGAGATAAACAGAAACTAGAGACCTTTAGACAGGTGGGAGTCAGAAAAAAAAGAGATAGGAAGCCAGGGAGTCTTACGCTCAGGATCACCCCACGCAGCTCCAAGCAAACCTGGCTCAATGTGTTCAAAGCAGAAGGAAGGGAAGGAAGGAAGAAGGGTATAATTTTGGTAAAAAAAATCTTTAAAAGTTTTCCATCATTTGCCTCTCTTTTGGAGGGGTTGAGGGAGTGGAGGGGGAGAGTTTACCACACACAATGTGCATCTACATGTGCAGTTAGCATTTAGGAATAAACTCTGGTGCTGTTTACTGCTCCCAAGTGCAGTGCTTACATATGTGCCCACGACCAGAACAAGTTGCACTGGGGCTGAGCAGCACCAGCTGGCAGGGGGCCCATGGGGTCAACCTGCCAGCTCAAAGCTGCTCTGACCCAGCTCAGCATGCTACAGAGGGGCTGGCTTGGGCACAAGTATGGGGCAAGGCAAAAGGCAGCTCCCACGCTGTCGCACTCTTGTGCCCTGTGTCACCCCATACAGATGCATTTTAGTGTACTAAATAACTCTGTCTTAGGATAATACTTATATTGGACAGTACTATCCCATAGCAGGGTTAATTAATTTACTGTGCCCTAATAGGGGCACATGTGTAGACCATGACCCTTTACTGGGCATGTCTACATGAGATGTTTAACTTCACCTTAGCATAGTTTACTGCAAAGTAAGCGTGTGTGCCTACACATGCACATGCTTACTATGCAGTAAACCTCGTTAATCCTGAGTAAAATTTGCTACCTGCACATGCAAGTAGCAAATTTATTCGAGATTAGTAATGGTGCCATAGCACTTGCGTAGATGCCTGACCGGGAGCAAAATCTACTCCTGGTCAACCATCCACCAGGGGGCAGGAGATAGCTCCCTGCCTTAGGAACTCCCTGCTGCTGGGGTGGGCTTCGTCATAGAAGCCCGGGTGGGGATTATGTCCCCCTGCCCCAGCAGCAGGGAGCTCGAAGATCACAATTGGAGAGTGGGACCTGGGAGATCCTTATCTCCATGCCCCCATGCCACCATCACAATTGGGAAGTGAGATGCTGGGAGACCCTTATCTCCCAGCACCAGCTCCATGACCATGGGGCCAATGCTGAGAGATGCTTGGGGGAAGCTAGCTGGGGGCTGAGGGCATGGTGAGCTGTTCAGGAAAGTCACACACAGAGTGCCTGCCTGGCTGGTGGTATATGAACCCAGAGCAGTGCAGTAGCAGCCCGAACAGGCTCTATACCTCCATTTGTGACTTTCCTGAAGGGCTGATACTGCACCACTCTGGGTCCACATGCTGTTGACCAGATGGGCACTCCATGTCTTTCTCTATCACCACTCCACTCCCTCAGCCCCCAGCCATCTTCCCACAGGAGTGGCCACCCAGTTGGAATTGTATGGACCCAGAGCAGCATGCTATCAGACCTTCAAGGAAGCCACACATGGAGTCATGGAGGCCACTTGGGCCTATAGTGCACGTTCACAATCCACGTTCTACCAAGCAGACAGGCACTCCATGTCTTTCTTGAACACCTCCCTGCTCCCTCAGCCCCCCGCCAGCTTCCTGCAGCCAGCTTCCCCCCAGCCCTGCTGGTGCCCCCTAGCCTTGACCCACAACCCCCAGCCCCTTGCAATATCCACTTACCTTACAGGCTTCAGGAAGGAAAGTGAGCCTGAGGCCAGCCTTGGGTGATGAAAAGCCTCAAGCCCTACCCTTTCCCCCTCTTACTCCCACTCTGGACAAGGTTGGGAGTTTCCTACCCTTTTTGCAATTAGCTCTTGCAGGCTGGAACTTGCCAGTCTGCAGAGCTCTTTGCAAAACCAAGAAATCTATGGGTTTCTCTGCTAATAGGTAAAATCCATTTGTTCTCTAAGGTAGGGAAATTGTGGTTTTCTCTATTTTTCCACTGGAAATGAAAAACCTAGATCCCTGGACATAAGCATCTCTCAGCAGCAGTCCTACAATCATGAAGCCAGTGCTGGGAGTTATCTGTTGGTAGAGGCTGTTTCTCCCCCAGCTCACAGAACTGGGGGGTACAAGCTCCCCAGATTGACCCCCCCCCGAGCTCGATGCTCATGAAGCTAAGGGAGGAACAAGATTCCCAGCCCCCACCCAGTGTGTGGGTTGGGGGCTGGGAACTGTCCTGGTCAGAGGCAGGTCCGAGCCCCATGTCCAAATTGGGGAACTGAGGCATGGGGCTTGGAAAGAGCTGCAAGGGTGGGGTATGTCGCAGCCCTCTGCCCTGATCTTCCAGTGGGGTAGCTAGCAGCTAGTTCACTGCCCCACCAGCAGATCAGGGCAAGGGGCTGGGACCTGCCCATCTCCTGAAGCTCTTTCAAAGTCCCCTGCCCCTAATTGGGGGGCCAGGCCCAGGAGTTCCCTGCTGCCAGGGCAAGGGGACATTGTCCCCACAATGGGAGCAAGCAGCCCACTGAATCCAGAAGACAAATGTCTCCTAGCCTGGTGCTCCCTTACAGCCCCCGGAACTAACACCCAGAGGGAGCCTGGAGCTCCCACCAGTGGCAGCAGGGGCCCATTGCAGGGCTGCAGGAAACAGTGAAAAGACCAGCAGATCTGCTTCCTAATCCCCATGTGTAGATACCTGCCTGAAAATGCTTACTCAGGAATAGCTTACACCAGAGTAAATTTAATCCAGTGCAAATGCGTGTGTGGACATGCCCACTGTGGAGCTAATTAGACAAACCCACAGTAAAGTGCACATGTAGATGAACCCAGGGTGCATAACAATTCTTTTTTTCCACAAGTCTGTTTCAAATGTAAGCATTTATAGGTCTTATGTGTATAGTCTATGAAAAAAGTATTGAATATTGAATAAACCTCTGTCCTGAGAACACAAAAATTTAGGAAGAAACAGTTTCTTCAGTGGTGCTGTGAAGGTGTTGATTAAACAAAATTTAACATTCTGGTTCCCAAGGTTCTTTTCTCCCCTTATCTACCCACTTGTTTTACTACTAACTGCAATGTGTGTGTTATGTTTCATACTACTGAGGTGCAGAATAATTTTGTTTCTTTGTTTTTTTGAAGCAAACAATTCAGGAAAGCTAGCTGTATTTTAGGGAGGAGGTATTAAAATGTAGGAGCAAGTTACACTGATGCAACAAAAGGAAATGCACCAGGAGCCTGGCCTGGCTAAACAGTAGTCTCTTCATTGAGTTGAAAATTAAAACACAATCCTACTAAAAGTGGTAACTTGGTCATATTACTATGACCCCTGTCTCATGTTACATTTATTATGCAATTAAATGGATAACTGTGCAATAAATATAGACTGATCCCATGTGCTATGACTGGTTACATATGCAAAGTCATTAATAGGCCATAAAACATCTATCTAGCTATAAAAAAAGCCAAGCAGCTATGAAGTTAGTGCTTGAAAAAGTGTAACAACTTTATTGCTGTTTTCTATCCAACTTTAACTTGAATGTGTGGCAGGGTCCCAAGGACTGGTATAAGTGTATCAAATTGGCATGTTGGGATAAAAATAAGGAAAACTAAGGCAAGATTTGAGGTGCAACAGGAAAGCAACAATAAGAAAAAGGTAATAATAAGGGATTCTCTATGTCAGAAGTAAGAGAAAGACCAAAGAAAGTGTAGAATACTGACTGAATACATAATACAATCTACTTGTGGCTGCTTCAGAAAAGCCTAAAGTATTTAATGGCTTTTATACTTCAGTTTCCATCAATGGCTCTATGATGCCAGCTTCAAAATTATAAGTGCAGTTTTCAACACAGATAGGAAGGAGAAAAACAGCCTGGAGTGCGGGTGACTGAGGCCATAACTCATCCTCCTGCATCCAGGAGGATGGGACCCATGCCCTGGATTTCAGCAGTAAATCCCATGTGAGAATTCAAGGCTTCTCTACATGCCCCACAGGAGAGAAAACTCAGCTGTTCTGGCCAGATCCAGACAACAGACTATACATTTCACGCCTCTAGAGTACTGAAAGAATTAGCAAATAATTTCAGAACCATTAGCTATTATCTTTGAGAACTTGTGGAGGTGTGGGGGGGGGGGCGGGGAGGACACCTGCGTGACTTGGAAAAGGCTAATATAGTTCTCAGTTGCAAGAAAAGGAAGAAAGAAGAACCAGGGAATTACAGACCAAAGAGTCTTACCTCAATACATGGGGAAATCAATGACCACTTCATCAAGAAATACATTTTGAAGCACCTAGGGGAGAATAAGGTGATCTGGAACACTCCAGATAGATTTTCAAAGAGCATGTCATGCCTAATCAACTTAATTTCATAGTTCCACTAGCTGCCCTGACTGTGAAGTAGTGCCTCCTGATATCTCCTGATAGCCTCCCCTCGTAGGGCCTGCCTTGCTGCCTCCTGATAATGCAAGTGGCCCTCCTCTGGACCCTTTTGATGCTGTCCACATCCCTCCTGAAGTGTGGTGCCCAGAACTGGATGCAGTACTCCAACTGCAGCCTGACCAGTATCACATAGAGGGGGAGGATCACCTCCGTGGACCTGCTTGAGATGCATCTGCGGATGCATGACAAGGTATGGTTAGCCTTCCTGACCGCATCCCCGCATTGGCGGCCCATGTTCATTTTGGCATCAATAATGACACCAAGATCCTTTTCTGCTTCTGTGCTGACTAGAAGGGAGTTCCCCAGCCTGTAGGTATGCTGCTAGTTCTTCCTCCCTAGGTGCAGTACCTTGCACTTGTCAGTATTGAATCCCATCCTGTTCTCATCCACCCACCCATAACCTGTCTAGATGTAATTGCAGCCTGTCCCTCTTCTCCACCATGCCCACTTCTCCCCACATCTTAGTGTCATCTGTGAATTTGAACAAGGTGCTTTTCACCCCCTCATCCAAGTCACTGAAGATGATGTTGAACTGTGTGGGCCCGAGGACGAAGCCCTGGGGACCCCACTGCCCACATCTCTCCAGGTTGAAAAAGACACATCCACCACGACTCTCTGGGTATGGCCCTCCAGCCAATTTGTGACACATCTGACTATGTGGCATCAGTGCCACAGTCGCCTAATTTCTTAATGAGAATGGGGTGAGAGACAGTGTTGAAGGCCTTCCTAAAGTCTAGAAAGGCTATGTCCACTGAGCCACCTGCATCCAAGGGTTTTGTGACTAGGTCATAGAAGGCAACCAGGTTGGTTTGACAGGACCTTCTTTGAATGAACCCATGTTGGTTACCCCTAAGCATGATTTCCCCTGCTGGCCTCTTGCAGATGTACTTCTGGATAATTTTCTCAAAGAGCTTCCCCAGGACCGAGGTAAGACTAGTGAGCCTGTAGTTTCCTGGGTCCTCCTTCCTCCCTTTCTTGAAAATGGGGACCACACTGACTCTTTTTCAGTCCTTTGACAACTTGCCAGAGCACCACAAGTGCTCGTAAAGCCTTGCCAGGGGTCCCGCAACAACCTCTGCTAATTCCCTCAGCACTCTGGAGATCATCAGGACTTGCTGATTTGAACATGCCTAGACCCACCAGAAGTTCCCTGACTAGGCCCTTACTGACCCTGGGCCTGGCAGTGCCTCCCCTGGGTCCATCAAGGATCCCAGTAGGGGTGATGCCCCAGTCCCTGCAAAAAAGATGGAGGCAGATAAATTGTTGAAGAGGTTAGCTTTCTCATCTGGTGTGACCACCAGATTTCCTTGCATATCCTGCAGATGCCCTATGTTACCCGGTACCTTCTTTTTACCCCCTATGTATTTAAAAAAGGACTTCTTGTTATCTTTGATCTGGGTCGCTAGTCCCAGTTCCATCTCTGCCTTAGCCCTCCTAACAGCCCCCCTACAGTCTTGAGCAATGGAGGTATAATCCTCCTTGATGATGGCCCCTCCCTTCCATTGGGTGTATGCCTGCTTTTTAGCTTTGAGACATTCGTGGATGCTTCTGGTGAGCCATGGGGGCTTTTGAGCACTCCTGCTCTCTTTGATCTGCATGGGGATTGTCACCCTTTGGGCTTGGAGAATTGCCTCCTTAAGGAATGACCACTCTTCCTGGACTTCCACTCCTCTCCCCTCTAGGACCTCAGTGCCTCCCCAACTAGTCTCCTAGACTGTTGCCTTGCTGCAGGCCTTTGACACCCTGTGCTGGATGATGAATTCCAGTAGGTGATGATCCCTATTACCCAGGTGGTCAAGAACCCGCAGTCCACTCACCAGGTCATTGCCCATGGCCAGGACCAGGTCCAACAAGGCATTTCCCCTGGTGGGACTGTGCACCTCCTGGGTTAAATGGAGGTCCTGTAATTTGGCTAGGAACCTACCTGAGCAGTCAGATCTGGCTGACTGCTCTTCCCAGCAGATGTTTGGGTAGTTTAGGTCACTCATGATGACCACGTCCCTTGACTTTACTGCCTCCGCAAGCTGACCTGAAAATTCCCAGTCCATCTCTTCTCCCTGGTCGGGTGCCCTGTAGTAAACTTCTACTGTTAAGTCCCTTTCCCCCCCCACCCCCTTGTATACGGAGCCAGAGCGCTTCAGTCTGCCCCTCCTCTGACCCAATGCTGTTTGTTTGAGGATGTGTATTGCTCTTTGATGTACAGCGCCACACCCCGACCTTTCCTCCTTGTTCTGTTCCTCCTGTACAGCCTATAGTCTCTGATGTTTACCACCCAGTCATGTGTTGGATCCCGCCCAGTTTCAGTGAGCCCCACTATGTCTGGGTTTGTGTTAGCTAGCAGGCGGGCAAGTTCCTCCTGCTTGTTCCCCATACTATGAGCTTTAGTGTAAAGGCATTTAAGTACTCCTGAAGATGCATGCACTATCCCCCTAATCCCAGGATTATCTGGGCCCCTGTCTCTTACCTGGGTATTTTTTGTGCTCGTTGCTTGTCTTGACTGGGCTGTTCTTGTAGGTGGCTCTTTGTTCGGTGTTCCGTGGCTCTTTCCATCTTCAACTTCCCCTTCCCTGATGAGCCTAGTTTAAAGCCCACTGGAGATTGGCCAACCTGAAAGAGAACACATGCTTACCTTTGGGGGAGAGGTGAAGCCCATCTCACCCAAGCATGTCTCTCATCCTGAAGTATGGGTCATGGTCCAAAAGCTGAAGACTGCCTCAAGACACCCTTTCCAAAGCCGCAGGTTGACTTCCCTGATATAGAACTCATGGCGTCATCTGCATCCACTCACTGGAAGGACAGATGAGACCACCTGAGCCCCTATCTCCTTCAGCTTGCTTCCCAGGTCTTGTTAGTCCTTCATCAGGTGATCAGGGCTGCTCCTGGATGCATCATTAGTACCCACATCGATCAGGACAATGGGGTAGTAATCAGTTGGCTGGATAATGGCTGGGATCATCTCCGTCGCATTCTGAATCCTTGCTCCAGGCAGACAGTAGACCTCACATGACATGGGATCCTGGCGACAGATGGAACCTTCTGTACCTCTTAGGAGGGAGTCTCCTATGATGAGCACCCAGCATCTCTTCTTCCGGGTCAGGCTGCCTCCTTCAGCCTGTTCTGCGTATAGGTTGGCCCCCTCTCTGGAGGTGTCCTTCTCTCCTTCTTCTTCCTCCAATACCACCAGGGCCTCATACCTGTTCTCCAGGTGGACTGGGGGAACTGGTCCTGCACCGCTGTGAGCAGCCCTGGCTCTGGAGGAAACCATCTGCCATTCTGTTGTGGAGGGCACCTCCTGGGGTTCTTCTCCCTTTGGTGCTTGGCCCTGCAGGGAAAGGAAATACCCATCAATTTCATCTTCTGCCTCTGTGATCCCCCTCAGCCCGCTAATCTCCTTCTGGAGCTCCCTCACCTGCCTCTTCAAGGCCCTAAGATGGATGTGTGCAGGATAGGTGTGGGGGCTCCCATCCCCTTCCCCCCCCCCGGCCTCACCGGGCACTCCCTGCAGGCCAGGGAGCAGGGTGACACCAGTCCCCCCATGGGTTTCATCTGGGTGGAGGCCTCAGAGAAGCCCCGGGTGAGCGATGCCCCCCTTGCAGGGGGCCTAGTGACACTCTGCATCCACACCATTTTTTTTTTTTTGTGCAATGCCTTTGCCTTCCCTTGCAGAAGACTTCCTTCTGGCCTCTCCTGCTAGCCTGCCTGTGCAAACACTGGTGCAAACACTGTGGCTCCCTATCAGATCAACTAAAATGGATCTGGGGGGCTTCCCCTCTGGATCTGGCTCAGCTGCGCCGGCTCCCTCTGCCCTGCTTACCTTTGGGGGGCTGTTGCTGCCCCCACTGCTGGCTCCACTCCTGCATCTGCCTCCACCTTGGGTCAGGTAAGGGGGCACATGTGTGTGCAGG
>NW_017729029.1:26664660-26665575 GCF_001723915.1 Gavialis gangeticus | reverse complement strand
CTCAGCTGCGCTGGCTCCCTCTGCCCTGCTTACCTTTGGGGGGCTGTTGCTGCCCCCACTGCTGGCTCAACTCCTGCATCTGCCTCCACCTTGGGTCAGGTAAGGGGGCACATGTGTGTGCAGGGATGCACATGTGCCCAGTTCCTTCCTCTCCTCTCTGCTCTTGGCTCCTGAGGCTTTCCTTCTATGACAAGGTTGCAGGCTCTGTGAATGGGGGAAGAGTAGTGGATGTGATATACCATGGCATTAGCAAGGCTTTTGACCTGTCCTCTATAACTTTTTTATTAATAAACTAAATAAATATAGACTAGATTAAGGTACTGTAAGGTAAATACCTAACAGCTTGGATCATCATTGGCTCAATGTCTAGTTGGGTGGTATCAAGTGGGGTTTCCCAGGAGTCTGTCCTGAGTCTGGTATTCTTTAGCATCTTCATTATCGACCTGGTTGGCCTAGTGGAGACATGGTGGGATGAAACATTTGACTGGGCACTAGACATAGAGGGCTATAGGTTGTTTAAAGAGATAGGAAGGGGAAAAAAGGTGGGGGGGTTTTGCTCTATGTTAGAGAACAGTATACCAGTTCTACCTTCCAAATGGGACCAGAGGAAGGCTTAACTGAGACCCTATGGGTCGAACTTCAAGGAGGGTGGGGGGAGAGGGATCTGGTGGTAGGGGTTTACTACAGACCACCACATCAGGAGGAAAAGCTGGATCTGGAATTTTCCAGGCGGCTTAGGGAGGCTGTGCATGCAAAGGTTGTTGTAGTCATGGGTGATATGAATTACCCTGACATCAACTGGGAGGAGCAGTCAGCCATGTCATACATCAACAGGGGCATCACTAGCAGGTCCAGAGAGGTCTTGCTTCCCCTCTATGTGGCGCTGGTCAGGCCGCAGCTGGAGTACTGTGTCCA
>NW_017729029.1:26652433-26664518 GCF_001723915.1 Gavialis gangeticus | reverse complement strand
AGGAGACTGGATAGGCACCTGGCTGGGGTCTTATGACCCCTGCCACCCCCAGTGCTCCTTCCTGCCCATGGCAGGGGGTCGGACTCGATGATCTGTCTAGGTCCCTTCCGACTTATTGATTCTATGATTAATGATGTGGTCCCATCAATGATGAGATTGAATGCAAGTTTAGCAAATTTGTGGGTGACACCAAGTTGGTTGGCGTTGTAAACACATTGGAGGGTAAGGGCAGGATCTAGAATGACCTGAATAAGAGGAAGAAATGGTGCAAAATAAATGAAATTCAATAAGAAAAAGTGCAAACTCCTACTTTTGGGATGGAACAATTGCTTGGACAAATACAGACTGGGATTGACTTGCTAGGCTGTGATCATGAAGAATGCATGCCCCTGGTGGTTGGAGGGGCACAGCAGTGGTGGGAGCACGGCGGTGGTAAGCGGGAAGCTCCTGCAGATGCTGCTGGTGCTGTTGGCAGTGAGGGTGAGGCAGGAGAGGTGAGCACTGACCAGGGGGTGGTGACCACCTGCAAATGCCGATGGTGGTTTTCATAGCTGGTGCACTGCCATACTTAGGGGGTGCATGTGCACCTGCATGCACCCCTATGTATCAGCAATGGCTGTGATACTGCAAAGGATGACTTAGCGGCTACAGTAGATCATGAACTGAATTTGAGCCAACAATGTGCTCTCATTGCAAAGAAACTCAACAGCTTTTAACTGGAATGTCATTTGTAAATCAAGGGAACTGTTTCTTCCACTCTGTTTGGCACTAGTGATACATGGAGTACTGTATCCAGTTTTGGGTCCCACATTTCAAGAATGAAGACAGGCTACAAAGAGTTCCTCAGAGAGCAACAAAAATTATTAGAGGCTTGGGGAATGTGACTTATGAAGAAAGACTGAAACAACTGGGATTATTTAGTCTGGAGAATAGAGGACTATGGAGAGATTTGATAACGGTCTTCAAAACCTTAAGAGCGATTGTTACAGGGCAACAGGCCTGAGGGGTTGAAGATCCCTGTACCGGGGGCAGAGAGGCAGCAAGGGAAACCCAAAGCACTGGGGAGATGGTCCAGAGTTAGCCATGACCTGGGAAAACTTACCTGGTTCAGGTGCAGCAGTGGGAATCAAGGAATAGTGGGAAGAACTGCCTGCATGATTTATCAGCATGCTCTCAGTGTGGCTGGGATGGTGCAGAGGTGTGACATTATCAGCCAGCACCAGGCTGTGGCTACAAGAGCCAGCATGACACCAAGACACAGGGAGCAGCAGTGGCACAGAAGCTGTAGGCTCTCAGTTGGCACACCTGGCCATTCTACATTCTGGAGCCACTGGGATATCCCACAGGGGCACTCTGTCTCCTGGGGGAGTGATGCCTGGGACCAAAAGAGAGAACGGGGCCAAGGATTTGAGGGCCCAGTACCCATCAGGGATGTGTGAGTAGGAGGAAAACCACTGTCTCCCTGCTTTTGCTTTCTTTTAATTGATTACACCTGGGGCCTGGGATGGAGGCCATATTCCTTTGATACCCTTGCCAGAGGCAAGAAGCCAGGAGCTCTGGAGGACTCCAAGGGTAGAGGACTATATTTTGGCAGGGACAGCAGGCTTATCCAGCCAAGAGGAATGGTCTCAGGGAGTGAGACTATCTTCCTGCATTGTTTAAGTTTCACAGGCTGAGTGCAATGGGGAGTAACCTTGGCCATTTGCTAGCAGACCCATGGCTGCTGCACAGGTAGCCCAACTTAGGTGATGCAGCACACTTGATCACATAAGAGCCCAGACCATTGACCATATGGCTAGAGACTATCAGGTTGGTGCATGGGTGGTGTGTAGAGGAGGCAGAGCTCCAAGGAATGTCTGTATGGAATGCCTCTGAGTGAGTCTGGGTCAAACAGAAGCCTGTAGCATCTACTTCTAAGGACAAGACATGGGGGGGGTGAGCAATTGGGGCTTCCCATTGGACACAGTGCCTGGTGGACATTAGTGCCAGAAAAAGTTAAAGCCTGAGCAAAGATCACCAGGGCCTGAGCCTCTTGGGAGCAGCTGCTCAAGCTTAGATGGGCACAGTGATTATATAGAGGATGGCAATAAAATATTCTTTATAGCCACAGGGGACAGGACTAGGAGCAATGGCCTCAAACTGCAGTTTAGGTTGGAGATTAAGAAAGTTGTTACTATGGGGGTGGGGGGAGGGAGGGATAAGCATTGAAACAGGCTACATAGAAAGCTTGTATACGCTCTAGCCCAGGAAAATTTCAAGAGCAGTTTTGCCAGACAATTGACTGGGATGGTTTAGTAATGGATGATCCTGCCTTGAGAAGGGGGCTAGACAAGATGACCTTGACATGTCCCTTCTCACCTTTTTTTATGATGGTAGGAAAGACAATGGCATCTATATTTTGGTTTTTGCGATTTATAAAGGCATTTAGATGTTTAAATCCCTCTTGTGAATTTCAGCCTTACAGCTTAAACAAATACATAAAACAAATACTATAAATAGTGCACATTGTCCAAGAACTAACCAATGCAAGTTGCAGAGTAAAGTGCTGTGTGTTTCTGTTGACGCACATTGTTTAAGGAGACTACTACATTCTATGTTACCATCAGTTTCTGAATAGATATAAGATATATTTATTGTGATGGGAAGCCTAGGTTTCCTGTCACTTTAAGTGGAGAAAATGCAGCAGTTAGGCCCCAGGGCAGCTGAATAGAGACTAGGTACAAGAAGGCATGCAGCAGGAGTCCTGTGACCAAAGCAGGGAGCTGCATTAAAGAAAAGAGGAACACCGATAGCTATTCTAGGGATTGCTGCTTGGAATAATCTGGCTGTAGGAGAGATGGCAGCCAGGCGACTAGCTGCTAGCAAACAGGCAAACAGCAAGCTGCAGGTTGCTGAGCTAATCCTTAGCTGAGAAAGTAAGGAGGTCATCAACAACAGGGAGGGGAATGTGGTGGTTCTGCCAGGGAGCTGAGGATACAACCCAGAGGGGGGGAAGTTTTGCTATATTTGGCCAGGGAGCTAGGGTTTATGTTGGGTCCCAGTGTGGGGATAGTTTCTGGTTACACTCAAAGGGCTTTCTTATTGTGTTGTGGTTCATAGTGCTAATTTAACTGGGGGCTACAGGAGATATTCGGAGACACCAGCTGTGCCTGCAGGACATGTAACTGCCTTGAGCCCAGCCAGCAGAGAAGCAAATATTCAGAGTACTGGAGAAAAGGCCCAGGGCCTGGTGCCCAAGCAGTGCACAAAGCAGTGCACTCCTGGTGCCCAGGAGTGGTCAGATCAACCCAGAAGGGCAGAGACCAGGGGCCCAGTTTCCCAGAAGTGTGAATTCCAGGGAGGAGGCCAGGATGGCCAAAGCCACAACAAGGACGTAGAGGCCTAAAGTGGCCAGACATTGGTTTGAGGGCAAAGTACCGCACCTAAGTGTGAATCTGCAACACCTGCAAAGCAAGGGCATGACTGTATGGGAGGTCAAAGGCTGGGAATAGCCCATGGGAATGGGTGCCTTGTGGCACATATGAGCCAGGAGGGCCCATCTACTGGGTTTGGGGCTAGTAGGGTCCAGGAAGGGATCTACCGTTGAAGGAAGGATAAGGGGAAGTTCTAGGACCTTTAGGCAGCTTCCTCTTAATGATCTAATTATTATATCAAGGTCTGGCAAGAGAGAGTGGAAGGGAGGGTGCCTAGAATCAGAGTAAGGCAATACCCATTTGACAAGCAGGGGTCATCACAGCTCCCTTTGGTGACCAGTCCTGCTACATCACCTAATCAATTTTGTTTCCTGTGAGAACTTTATAGTCTAATTTTAGTCCTGGTGGAAATACGCCTACTGTACTCAGAAATTTCCCCACTTAACTAACAGTTTAATTGATGTAATATAATTTTGTTTTCATATCAAAGGATGGTTTAAGTTTCTTAGGGTCACTTCCCTAAAGAATATTGAAAATCAAGATATTGAACTGAACAATAATTACAATACAATGTAAGGAATGGCAAACAGAGGGAGCCATTTTGAACGAAATACTTCTACCGAAAACATGGTTTCATTTTATTAAATAAATAAATAAAAATTGTAATACTCAACACTTTTGTAAAACTGAAAAGCCTAGACACATTTGAATATAAATATCAGATTCTAAGGTGTTCCAGGCCCCACCATCCCCACGCAGCACATTACAGTGCCTCCCTGCACTCCACATCAGCTCGCTCTCTCTGCCCATTCCCAAGAGCAGGACTGGGGGGACAGTGAGGGCAGCGGTGCCCCTCTGTGGATCACACACACTCTAACCGGATGGACAGGGGAGTGGGGCACACATGTGGCTGCTGCCACTGCCCCACACCACTGCCACTGCCATGCCCTATGCTGCTTTCCTGCAGTCAGTCACACATGCAGCTCTGCAGGCTGCCAACATGCCTCACACCTTGCATGCCACCCATCAGCAGTCCACAGAGCTGCACATGCAACTGGCTGTAAGAAAGCAGCACAGGGCATGTCAGCAGTGGTGCAGGTCAGTTGCCGCATGTGAACTCCACCCCACCGGCTGGCTGGGCAGGCAGTACATGTGCGGCCCACAGAGGAGCACTGCTGCCTTCACTCCCTGCCCCTGCTCGTGGGAACAGGCGCACTCCCCTCCCCACCCCATTCTCGATCTGCCCCCCAGCCCTTTCCCTCTCCTCCAACCCATCCCCCCACTTCCTGCTGGGGGGGTGGTCAGTGTGTGTGCATTTCTCTGTGTGTGTGTGCACATCTGTGCCTGCATGTGTGTGTCTGTGTGTCTGTGTCTTTGTGTGTGTATCTGTCCCCTTCCTGTCTGGCCACAGCAGGCACATGCGGCTCTTGGGGAAGCAGGGTGCAGAGTTCAGCCTGCAGCAGCAGCTGCCTCCACCCCACGTACAGATCTGGTGGACACGGGCCCCTCCGACCTCCACCAGGGTGCACACAGCAGCAGGAACCACCCCACCCCTTATATCTCTCTGACCAACTGCTCTCATAGTTCCGTCCCACACTCCACCCTGGCTGTGCAGTGCCTGCCCCAGCCCCATTCCCCCTCTCACCACAGGGGCCTTGATCTACCCCGCTCCTGCCCTTCCCACCCCTTAAAACCAAGGAAAAAATATAAAGGGGTACATGAGCTGAAATTGAGGCACAATGGGTACACTTGTTAGAAAACAGTTGAACACGCCTGCCCTAGTCAATTCCTTGAATTAGAGACTAGGGTACAGCATCTGATTGCAACCTTCCAACAGTTTTACACAGTTTTCCTTTGATTTCAGTAGAGTTTTGATTTATAACAGAGAGATCTTTAAGAGGGGTGTAGATTTTATATTCAGCATTCATGACAGAAATGTATTTATAATTACAAACAATAAAATTAGTTAATTTACAGACTTCAGATCTTTCCCCATATTTTCTGACCAAGTAATAGGACAATTTTGTAAGAATGTTAATTTTGTATTGTACATTACTTTAAGTTGATGATAGATTTGTTTCCTTGATTCTCTATTGACAATGGATTGATAAGACAGGCAGGCAGCTACAGTACACATAATTCTATAGTACAATGTAATGTAATGTTTAATTGGATTCACTGTACATAGAACTGATAGTAATTTAGTCATGGATTTTAGTTTTAATTGCTTTCTTTGTCAATGTGATGAAAATTACTCAAATCTGAGTTGCCATAGTCAACTGATATTGCACTGTAATTTAGTTTTATTCTTTATTGACATAAATACTCTACAACCAATTTAACTATCGTGTGTATATTTAAGACTTATTCAAATTTAGTGATCCTAAGAAAAAGCTTTTACAAGATATCTAGGCAGAAACTAAACAATAAACAAGCCATAAGAATATCTTTATTGTTTCAATCTTGTGAAATTCCACATAATTTTCATATTTTCCTCTGATTTTGCAAAAACTTGTGTATCTACTCTTTGCCATGTGAAGTCCCTTTGACTATGAATACTTCCTAGAGACATATAGTTTCCCTTATTTCCATTATAAATACATAATGTATTACTCTACCTTAATGAATATGCCATTCTAAAGTCTGTGGGTTTACTGTGCAATGCAGATTTAATGAAAAATCATAAAATCTGTACCATACAGCTGCAGTTCTCTCACTTAAATGAGAGAATGAATATGGAATATATGATGTTCTGCAAAGGTTGTTGGGCCATGCTAGCTTTTTATAGCCCTGTTGTGAACAGGAAGTGATATTTCTGTGTATGGAAAATAAATACAGTAAAGTAGATTTAGTGATTAAAAGTATGCAACAGGAATGACAGAGGGTAAAGTTTACAACCGATTCTGGAGGATGAGTATAAAGATGTCTGTTTCCTGCAAATAAATAATGGGTGAATTTGAAGGTATTTTGGGACACAGTTGTGGGCTCTGCATGGTGGAATGTGGTATGTGAGATTTTGTTCTCCATGCAAATGTATAGGCTATAGGGCACATACATGCAAGTAGGTTTCTAAAAATGTTGTAAGAACTCTGTTTTCTGAAAATAATTATCTACATGTGCAAACTTGGGAGACTCTTTAAAATGACCTGCTTGAATGTTCATTTATGTATGTAGGCTTTCTCACTACTGATCTATAAATGCTATATAAACTGCAAGTTTTCTTGGTAAGGATACAGTAGCCAACAATACTAGGGAGATGGTAAAATAGGGAGATGGGTAAAGCTATTTGACTCTCTATCAAACAGAATTATTTCCTCTTTAACTGGAGGTATAAATAAATAAAAATACAACAAATATTAGCTTTAAATAAAGAATTGACGTGACATCTCTTTGGGAAGGGACAACAAATATTGTTGTATTTTTATTTATTTCAGGTGTTAGAGAGATTTCAGCCTGTGGTGAGTTGCCATTAAACATTCCTCAAGTTCTAATAAGAAGAGAAGGATACTTAACAAGGACTCCTGAAAATGAAAATGTGCATATACCCTAGGAACAATGGCTTAGGCAGTTACAGAAAAAAAAAAGTCCAATAAATTACTACAAAGGTAGCTACATACTCTTGTGCTACTAAGGCCTATTACTTGAGATGCCCTACTCCATTATGAGGCTCCAATTGAATACTGGTTTAAACATCCCACAGTCCTGAGTTCAGTCCTAGTAGCAGCCCGCAAGAACTCTTGAATTCTAGCTATTGTGGCTGCAGTTATTTCTCCTCTTAAGCTTCTTCCACTAGCTGCTTTCTTTCTTTCAGCCACTTGCTAGGTTATGGATTCATCCTGCTACCTAATTTACACAACTGTCTTCTTTTCTTCAGTCTTGGATCTTGTTGTCCCTTCCCAAAGAGATATCACTTCTATTCTTCATTTAAAGCAAATGAACATTTTATACTAACAAGCCTTTAAAAAAATTAAATGCATCAGGCAAAGGACAAAGTCAATCTGCTTATCTGGCATCTATCAATACAAACTTTAATCACTAATCAGTTATAAAAAAATTAGGCTACTTCCATATGAGTGTGGGCACTTGGTTCCCTAGGGACAACAAGCAGCAGGACATCTTGTGCTGCTGCTGCTAGCTGTCCCTGGGGAACACCTGTGCCACACGCTCTCTAGTGTACGGCAGATTACCCTAGGTGGGGTAAAGGAGGCTGGGGCCAGCACTGGGTGGGCCCCAGCAGCCTTATCTAGGGTTCCAGGGGCCTCCTGGAGCTGCAATAGTGGTGATCCTGCCACTCAGAGGCTGTCTGGCAGCCCAAATGTGGTTCTGACTGCCCAGCCTCCAATTTTGGGTGGCGAGCTGTCCCTGCATGCACTGCTCCATTTTTTTTTCCTGTGTTTTTTTTTTTACTCCTGGATATATAGGCGTCACCCCTCCACCTCATGCTGCTCCCTTGCAGTGCAGAGAACAGCTGAATGTGCAGTATGTGGCACTGCAAACAGGTTTGCAGTGCCGCTTATCATATGGCAGGACGCGTCTGAATGCAGCCTCAGTAAGTAATATAAACCAGGAGCTTGTTAAAATATCTTGACACAATATTTACTATGACTTAGACTGTCCATGAATCAATCAGAAATCCTGAACTGGTCTAACACTTTGACTTGAGCTAAATAAATTTGCTACAGATGGATTTCTTCTGCTGGTATAACTTTAATTGGAGAGACAAAAGATAACAGTTAAATGTGTGTGTGGTCGGAGCATGCTGGAACTAGAGCAGCACAAAGAAAATATTCATACAAGTTATTGCTCCATTTTTATACCATTTTAAGTTACTTACTGCACTTGACTAAGTTCTGCAGATGTATTCCTAGAAAATGTAGGAAACTGGAGAATTATTTTGCTGATAATCTCTCAGTCATTGGTCTTAGTGCACAAATGATCTTGGTAGGCATCAGACTAGCACAACTGCTATCAGTTGAAAGGAACTGACAGATTCCTTTATACAATTATTTCTACACTCTAGCCATCAGTGAAAAGATAGAACATGTATGGTTAACTAACTCTGTCTCTAAAGATTTTCAATTTTGTTTTGCCTGGATGTTGTTTAAGAGAAGCCACTCTTTACCTTATAGTGTGGGTTGTGGTGCACAGAATGAAATGTCAAGAAACTCTCACTCATAACATTCAGCGTCTGAACATGTTGAGTGTTAAGAACAAAAGATCTTGATGCAAGACTAAAATGTTAAGACAGAAAGCACAATGTTACAATAATTAAAAGAGACAAAGAAAGGGAAAAAAAACTATGTGCAAACTCGTAAGCAACAATGGTTTCAAAGCCATGAAATATAAAACCTGTAAAAAATATATTAATGAAGCTATGAGAAAAACAGAGCTCACAGATAGGAACAGATAAGAATCACTACTGCTACCCTCTCCTAAAGCAGTCTACAGAGAATATAAAAATATATCATAAATCCAGAATCCCCTTCTCCTGCAGTCCCCAGATAAGCAACACCCCTTAATTTCAGTTCATGACATGTTAACTAGTAGAACTGGGGCAAAAAAAAGCAAGAAACCTCTCCTTAAGAAACTGACTTATGGGATTTGATTTTTAATTACATTTACAAAGCACACGGGACATTTTATAATACACAAGCAGGTATTAATTAAAAAAATCCATCACTGGCTATTGGCTGAGGTTATTAAATGCACAATTGTGATCATTACATTTTATGCTGAACAAAGTATGGCTCTCTGTGGCTCCATTTATATTCTCAGCAAACAAAGTAATGGAAATTTCATAGTCTAAATAGAAATATATTAAAAATATGAACCAGTGAGGATCAAAATGGGTCTCAGCAGGGGAAACAGAGAAATATCAATCTTTAATAAATCTGTACCTGTTTTACTTGGTGAAATATTGTGCTTATTTATATGAAGAGCAGCAATTTTTGTCACTTATCATCTGGGCAAGATATATTAACAGAAAATTTGATTTCAGCATGTTTAAAAACACCCATGGAAAAAGGCCCATAGAAGTTAATGGGAAAAAATCAATATGACTAAACAGATTACACAGATTTCCACAGAATTTACTCTAGCAACCCAAATCATTTTACAGAGACTAATAATTTTGTTTAAGCTTAAAAAATTTTTACATAATTAAAAAATTCATCACCATTATGGAAACCTGGATATTAGCTCAAAACTCACAAAATACCCCACAACACTCTGATGTGCTAATGAACATTTATCACAGGTTGGGAGCTGGAAGGTCACAGAACTCATGTTGAGTCTCCCATTTCTCGTTGATTCATATGAATGCTGGTCAGGTCAGTAGTGACATTGTCCAGGGTACCCCCTCATTTTCTACACAAACCTCTGCAGTGGTTTGCTTCTCCAGATTGTCAACAAAGGCATTCTTTTATTTTTTGTGATTGTGGTGGTACCCACTAGAGCTCATCATGACTGACTGCACAAATCCATATGGACAGATATTCCTGAAGACACATTCTAATATCTATGCTAATTTCGATAATCACAAGTATGCAGATTATTTTCAATTCAGTTCTAGGGTAACCATGACTTTTTCTCAATTTGGATAATGAAAACTAGGGCTTCACATTTCTATACTGTCCCATGATTAGAGACCTACTTAATTCATAGCCAGACAAAGGAATTTTCACAGCTAAGTGACAGCATGAAGAGCTGAATTCACAGGCTTTTCCTGGCATCCCTGCCTCTTGCTTCTGACTGGAGGAGAGGCCCAGGGGGGAGGAGGAACAAGGGGGAACATTTTGACTACTGGCTGCCCTTCATGTCACACTTCCAGTGAGGCCTGCTGGCTCTCATTGGGAGCAAGCATTTTATTTATTTTTATAATTTTTTTTTAAGTTGGTTTTGTGGACAATTGTGGATTTTGTGATTTTGGCAAAATACATGAAATTGAAAATTAAGTAGGTTCCTTGCATGATATCAGAGCTGCATAACCTGTTTCAAATTCAGAGATGTTAATGCATTTAAAAATATGTTTTAAATCACTGTTGCTTACCTGTAGAATTTCTGTGGATCTTATGGCTTTTATAAAAATTAGTGTTAAACTGAGAAATTACATTTAGGTCAAATGTAAAAATTGCAAGAATGATAATATAACTGTCCATAATAGCCAAGAATCCTTCAGAGAAAAAATTGACCCCAACTGCAATTATTGGCAGCTGTAGGTGTAAGAGGCTTCAACACTATTTTATTTTTATTATTATTTGTAATTTGTTTATAGTGGCACCTGGGATCCTTAGTGCTGTAATTCAACTGACCACATTAGTAATTAAGCTAAAATGCCTTTATTAAATCCAAAGGTCAATAGCTGTTATACAGTCATTTTACATGAACACTCTAAAATACTATAACAAAATATTTCCTATATGTATTAGATAACAGTGCATGGTAATGGCCATACTCACACAGTAATTATGGTTACAAGCACTTGATTAGAATACTTACATCTGTGCTAGCATGAGATTCTAACTTGAGATTTTAACTCTCACATTGGCTGGCTCTAGAAAGTAAGCTCACACTAGCAAAAAACCCTTCTCTCTTGTTCCCTTTTATTCCCTAGCTCAGGGGTTCCCAACCACCGGGCTGTGGCTATGAATGGGTTGGCTGCCACATCGTGGCACTAGCCCCACTCCCATAGACCCCCATGATGAGGGAGGGAGTAGGGCTGCTGATGCAGGCGTGGGATGGAGCCACAGCTCATTTGAGAGGCGCAGGTGGCTCCTGCAGCTGCATGCACACTGGAAGGATATGGCCGGGGCACATGCCCTCAGTTCTGTGTGGGGTGGGGCAGGCTGGGGCTAGGGCTAGCAGCTTGGCAGTGCCACCTGTCTGCTCTGTGTGGGGGCCCAGCAGCAAGTCCCTGCAGGGCTGCACAGGGCAGCCCAAGAGCTGCTTTGCACCAAGGGAGGGAGGGAACCCAATACCAGGACTGCCTGGAGGAAGGAGCTGCCCCAGCTGGGATGCAAGCCCAGGCTGCAGCTGCTGAGCAGGGAGGAAACATCTGCAAGGAGCCTGGGAATTTTGAGGAGCTTCCCCTGACCTCCATGCAGCTCAGTCTTGTGCCCTGCCCCGCCACCATGTAAAAATGAAATTTAAATATGCATATTTATTATGTATATTAGACCACAACAAAATTATTTGAATGAGGTTGCCAGCCCACAGCATAAAAAGGTTGGGAACACCTGCCCTAGATAAGTGGTACTCAACTGTTGACTTCCTCAAGCTGAATAAATGGTACAGAACCAGTCTGCAAGCTTGGATCAGGCTCTGCCCTGCCTCTGCCTGACCTCATGCACCCAGATCAGGCTCTGTGCCACCTCAGCTTGGCCCCATACATCCAGATCTGGGACCATAACATCCATGTCCCACACTGCCATTCTTAATGTAAGGTCATACTATCTAGCCCACTGGACTGCTCACAGATCAAGACATTTGGTAACGTAGAAGTAGCAATTAATGCTGCCACCACTTCCCAACCATCAAATTTTTGGACCTATGGGGAATCTGGTGAGCCAGAAGCTCCTGTCTATTTGTATCCTTCAAGTATCTTGGGCTCTAAAGCCCACCTGGCTAACTAATAGCTCCTATTGTGTGGAATCAATGGGTGAAAGATACAACAG
>NW_017729029.1:26634595-26647433 GCF_001723915.1 Gavialis gangeticus | reverse complement strand
GATCTGGCACACTGGCTGAGGATTGAAGAACCCCTGCTCTAGATTTCTCACTACATTTTCTTCTGAGTCCTAGAAACTAATCATATATAACTGGAAACTTCTCCATATACCTATCCTATTATTCCTGATATGCAACACCTTGTTACTCAGTTTATCTACTCTTGGATCTACCTAGCCCCCTTGGAGTTAACATCTGGTATACCAATCTCCTTGCTATTGTTAACCCATGTTTTCTCCTGTATGGCTATGGTTCGTTACACTTCCTTCTGCCAACATCAGAATCTTAACTGTCCCTCTGTTTCTTTCTTAAACGTTGGTTTCCTGAAAGATCACCAGGAATATACTTCATATGATGAAGTACCCCCAAAACAATTGCATAATTACAATATTTGTCTACTTCCAGCCATGTATGATGACACCCAGTGAGATAGAGACCCTCACTCAAATAGTTCAAAATCTTTATTTACATAACCATTCCTAGATGATTGTATAATTTTTTATATGTAACATTAGAGTTTTCCTTTTATATCACAGTAAAGAAAAATTATTAAAAATATCTTACATCATCTCATGTTGCCAGGGAGCCACACAAATTCTACTTTAAATTAAAAACTTTGCTTTGAATTCTATTTTGAAACTTGGTCAGAAGGTCTTCTCAGAAGTGAACTTTTAGATGGCTCTGTTGAGGCAAATGTGCCCCTTAAAAGGAAAAACAGTTATGTAGCTCTAGTTGTGATGATGTTTGAAGGGGAAAGAAAGCAATTTCAAACTAGATCAAAGAAGAAAATATTTTTTAATAAGCTTGAACTGTGCCCTAGATATAAGGTGCTGGGAGCAAATGTCACTTACTATGGACAACAGAACAAGTGCAAAAACATTCACTTGTGTTCTTGCAACAAAATGACAGATGTGCTAGTTTAAACCCCGAAGGAATGGAAACAAGATATTGGCAACTTCTGGGGACTAAAGTTAAATGAAAGCAGCAGGAAGTGAAAGAAATATAGTATATCAACACATACTAAGAATAAACACTGCAGGGTAACTTAGGTGCCAAAACTTCGGTTTAAATATAATTTGGTTTTGATGAGCAGTTATGGACTGTTCAAGTTTAAAGATAATTTCATCACTGTGGCTTTGAACAAAATATGGGTGCCTTGAAGCACATACTAAGTCATGTATTAATAATACTTAAGAGAGATTTAGAACAGGCATTGAATTTGAAAAATTGATTATTCAAAGTTAATTGAAAGAAGAAAAATACATTTTTATTTATCCTGGCTTTTTTGAGTAATTACTGATCACTGTACTGACAACCTTCTATACCTTTTAATATAACAGTGCTATAGAAACTGAGGTGAAGACCATTGAACATTATCAACCAGAGCGTCAACTAAATGTCATCTTCCAGACTCTTTACTACTAGTGATCAGGTAAGTTGAAGAAATAAATGCACATGGGCCTTCTGAGATCCAGGATTTTGATTTGGACAGCTGTGAAAATCAGATCCAAATTCCAGGTTCAGTTCCCAAGATTCCATCTTATATCTCCAGTGCTTTTTTGATCAAGGCTTTTGGTTCAACCTCATCTCTAGAATGAATACAGCCTAATTTTCAGAGTAGACACCAGGATAAGTTTCCGGTAAACTTGGAGACCTGGAGAGATGATACAAATCCATTCATACTTGTCACTCCCACTAACTACATCCCTACATTCATCATTGTAATTCAGTAAATAAATGCATGCCAATTAAGCAAGCATCTCTAATAAGGAAAGCCGGTAAGGGAAATAGTGTATGGCAAATAAATTAATTTTATTAATAAAGCACAGTCACCTGTTATTCTATGTAAACTATAAATTAATTCAAAAGGACTTTCTTTGAGAAATCTGAACCAAAGTTGCTAGAAAGGTACACAAAGTACTACTATTGGAATCCGTGGAAGAAAATGTGAAAATGATCTATTAGCATATCAAGTTTGGAAAAGGTTTAAAGACAGATGGAATATTATGGAATGTATAATAATTCTGGTTCTCGCAGAAAAAACAAATTGATGTTATTACATTTCATTATGTGCCTTTCTAATAGAATTGGGTAATTCTATTCTACCTGATGTTCTGTTTCTATGAATGCCAAAGACACCTTGTCAAACTGGTTTCTGAATACTTCTGACTCTGATCTACTGAAAAGCATAACCAAGACTCTGCTTTAGAAATGCCACGATACACGCATTGTCTACTAGCAAAAAGGAAACCACAGAACAAGGTTCCATGATGTCTTTCACCATTTCTTCCATACCATAAGCCCTAATGGCAAAAATACTAGGGAACTTTAAAGGGAACCTTCTGAAGATTTCACGCATGGAATCAATCACACAACATTCAGAGTTTTCTGTGCTATTACCAAAGCTTTGGTGTTTTTGCTAACATAAAGGCAACATATAGCAAGCAAGCACTTCAGTAGGAAAGAACAAAACAGTATAGAATTCAAAGATTAACTTGGATGGTAATTAATTAATATCTTGGATTTGAATAACTTTGAGCACATAAAAAATTAAGATTATTTTAAAAATGACATTGAGTGTATTCGCTATGTCTAAAAACAGCTCTCAAGTTCTAATCATGAAAAAGGATCCTTCCCTGACACAATAAAACTAATTTTACTGTCACATACTTCATTTATATCAATGCTTAAGGACTTCAATGATGTTAATCTTGAATTGTTCCAATATCAATTATAATAATATCACATCCGATATATTTCTGGTCATATATAAATTGGCATGTTATCTTTTAAAGTCACAACAGAAAACTGAATATGTAACCAGCAGTACGAACTGAAATACCAAATAAAACAATTATCAAGGTTTTTCTCCCCCTCTGCCCCTCCTTATTTGACTAATTTAAAGAAAGACTTATAATTGGACACATTAATGTAAAGAACAGTAAGGTTAATACATAGCCCAAGTGTCTGATATACATAATATTAAAGAAGCAGGTCTAAGCATTGCCATAGACATTATTCCATTAAAAATATTCTACAGATTAATTTTATTATAGACTGATAAAGTCAAATCTTAATTTCTTGGAAAAAAATAAAAATACTGAGTTTGTAGATACTAAGATTCATCTCTATCTTCTGGATCATCCATGTCATCCCTTGTGTAAGATTTGTCATGTTACTTATTGATCAGCCATGACTAAGAATTTTGGGGTCAATTCAGTTTGAGCTTTCTAAGTGTTCTTAGAGTTATTGCTAGTTCTTTTGGCTAGATTTCTTGCATCTGTTCCCAAAAACAGCTAATACTGCACTCATTCTGAGCTGTTTACTTCTTTTTCTAGTTTCTATAATGACAAAAAAATAAAGATACTTGTAAACAGACAACAGGTCTGTCCCAAAATTAAGTGGTCTGCCAAACTACAGTGGTTAAGGCATGCCAGTTTCTGTAAACAGAAAAGAAAGATATAACTACTAGCAAATTGCCTGTCAAGAATGATGGGATGGGGGGGCGGGGAGTGGGGACACAGCCCCACATCATGCCCCATGCTGCTCAGGGACTGGCTCATCTCTGGTCCTGCTCCTGCCCTGCTGCTTCAGGTTCAGCCCCGCTCCACACCTGCTCCCTGCCACTCCGGGTCTGACCCCGCTCCACCCCTCACTGCTGCTCTGGGTCTGGCTCCGCTCCACCCCACAGCTGCTCCAGGTCCAGCCCAGCTCTACCGCCACTACCACTCTGGGTCCAGCCTCATGCCACACCCCTCAGCCACTCTGATGACACTAAGATGTGGGGGGATATGGGCACACTAGAAGGAAGCAACAGGCTACAATCAGACCTTGGCAGGTTACAAGGATGGGCGGATGAGAAAAGCATGGGATTCAACACAGACAAGTGCAAAGTGAGGCACCTGGGGAGGAACAACCGGCACCATACCTACAGGTTGGGGAACTCCCTTCTTGTCAGTACAGAGGGGAAAAGGATCTTGGAGTCATCACTGACTCCAAGATGAACATGGGCCGGCAGCGTGGGGATGCAGTCAGGAAGGCCAACCGTACCTTGTCATGCATCCACAGATGCGCCTCGAGTAGGTCCAAAGAGGTGATCCTCCCCTTGTATGCGGCACTGGTCAGGCTGCAGTTAGAGTACTGCATCCAGTTCTGGGCACCGCTCTTCAGGAGGGATGCGGACAGCATGGAGAGGGTCCAGAGGAGGGCCACTCGCATGATCAGGGGACAGCAGGGCAGGCCCTATGAGGAGAGGCTACGGGACCTGAACCTGTTCAGCCTCCAAAAGAGAAGGCTGAGGGGGGATCTAGTGGCATTGGGGGAGTCCCTGGTCCCCCGAGCACTGCCAGGAGTGACCAGGAATAACGGTCACAAGCTGGCAGATGGTAGGTTTAGGCTAGATATCAGGAGGCACTACTTCACGGTCAGGGCGGCTAGGATCTGGAACCAACTTCCAAGAGAAGTGGTGCAGGCTCCTACCCTGGGGGTTTTTAAGAGGAGGTTAGATGAACACCTTACTGGGGTCATTTGACCCCAGTACTCTTTCCTGCCATGGCAGGGGGTCAGACTAGATGATCTACTCAGGTCCCTTTTGACCCTAGAAACTATGAAACTATGAAACTATGAAACTCCTGGTCTAGCCCCGCTCTATCCCACCCCCAGCAGGACTGTGTATTAAAACCCATCAGCATTCATTTCCAATGTAGGGGGGAGTCCAATCCTGGGCTCCCCCTGCAGCGGCAGCAGCGGCAGCAGCGGCAGCAGCAGAAGCAAGAAGTAAGCTCCCATGGCTGGGAATTCACTCAGCTCAGTTTCATATAGGTCTGTGACTGGGACATCATGTCTTCCATGATCCCCCAGACCTGGAGATTTTGGACCCCCCTCCCTATGGCAGCTACACCCCCAGCTACTCATACTCAACTGGGCATTGGCACCCAGTGTCTGCAGCTGTTGGACTCTGGGACCCCATGCTGCCAAGACCTAGAGTCAGAAGCTTCTGGGGCTGAGAGTCCCCTCAGTTATGAGACTCCCAGCCCTGGTTGGGCTCAGTGTACCTCTGTGGTTGGGAGCTCCCAGCTGCAGGGGAGACCCTGTTCCACATGTAAATTAAAGCTTGATATCAAGCAGCTATAATGTTAGTATACATTTTTGAGATCTAACTTCATAGCTGGTTGGAGATTTTTGTGACATGATAGCTACTTTGCACATGCAGCTGGTCTCAAGGTAATTGTGTAATACCTTTTACTTGTAGAGGGAGCCTGAGAAACAGATGGCATAACTTATCAGCCATCTTAAAGTCAATTACTGGTAAAGTTTCATTCCACAAATAATTATAAATTTTAAGAACATTCTTTTTAAATTGACAAGACATACAGTTTAATTTAATATTTCTTTACTGTTGATTGCAGGTGTGTGTGTGTGTGTGTGTGAGAGAGAGAGACAGAGAGAGAGAGAGAGAGAGAGAGAGAGAACTTCAAGAATGGGTCAAAAATCATGCATGTTTTAATGCAATTATTATGATCATTTTATATTGAGGGTGACTTCGGTTTTACTGTGTTTTGTGTGTGTGTGTTGTGTAGGTTAATATGGTATTACCTGAGCAAATGAAGGTTAGGATTAAACAGGCAGAAAAAATTCCAGTTTCAATATGTGTGTGTTCCGGCTTTGTGCAGCTATATGCTCTGGTAAGCTCTTGCATTTTTCTCTGAAACTTAAAAATTTTGTCACTGATATTTCTCCCATAATTAATTTCCTAGGATTAATACTATCGGTACATGACATACTGCCAGCAATAAAAAGTCAAAAGACTTCCCAAAACAATAACCAGTTGGAAAACAATGACAAAAAGGTCATTCAAGTGACAAATATCAGGCCTCAGTACCCCCTCACCCCACCTCCTCAGATGACTGGAAAAAGAAATGGGACTTACAGCATGATCCAAAGGTTTATAGAAACAGAAGAGAAGCCACTTCTATATCTTTGGACTGAAAACCACAATTCCCTAATCACAATAGTACTCTGAAAAATATTTATTAAAAATAAATAGATGTAAAAAGAACATGGATACAAGATCTGTCAAATTGATTTTTAGCACAATTTGTGGAATATATAGTTTATTTGGTGTTTTGTAATGAGGTTCAGCTTCATAATCTCTAGATAGGCTTAAGGTGAGTATTGCTCTGATGATATAGTGGAAATCATTCTCACTTTTGTTATAGGAATTCCATGAATGCGAGAAAGTTACTAGTGGCATAAATAAAGGTGTCACATTTTCAAAATACACTGAACCTTAAAGAATGTTTATGTCTTACAACCAGATGCTATTCTGGCTCAAAGTATCATAATGTGACGCTGAAAACAGAAAGAAAAGAGCTAATAAACTGCCAAGGGGCTAAGGAAATGGTGTTCAGAATGGTACCAGTATCAGAAAAGAGACTGAGTTTAAGGATGGACAAAATAGTAAGCGATATCACTGAAAACACATAGCAGTCAGACATCTGAGCTATATGGGTGCGAAGTCAAATGCAATCCTGAGAGTTCGGGTATCTTTTATGGAGTTCAGTGCTTGGAGAGAAGCAGCACATGCATCACAGAATCAAACTTAGATGGAATTGAGGAAGGTGAACAAAATCAGTGCAGTTCTTAGAAAAGATGGGGAAATGGACCAGAAACAGAGGTTTGGGGTGCTGGCAAGATATTCAGAACTCTGAGCAAAAGAATATTATTATGGTATTTAATTGTTTCTGTGTTCAGATAACTAGTACATTTGTGTACGTTCCCTGTACAGGATTGCACAAAAGAAACTTCATTATCAGTATCTTCGCCTAATACAAGACCTTGTGCTGCTAACTAGTCAACTCAAAGATGTAGCAATATTACCTGAATATCCAGCTCTAGCCTATTTGCAAGAGATAAACAGCAAATTTGTCAATCTGCCTAAAAATAAAACAAAAAATCTACTTTGGCCATTTCTTTTTAAATTAATATTCTTAAAATAAATGAAAAGACAAACCTGCAACTATCTTCTGACAATGCTAGGAAGGACTGCAAGGAGTCCCCGTAAAAAGCATCCTTTTAGGAGTATATAATGTTCTCATTGTTTGAGTCATGTGACAATGTCTTTACAGCATTATCTAATCCAGATAAACACCTACAATGAGTTGGAAGCAGTCTGATAACAAACCAGCAATGATAAGGCAACAATCAATTTCTTGTCAAATCTTGCTTAAGGGTGATTTCCAATTGCTGTGACATAGTGCCACAAAGCACAATCAAGCTGACTTTGAAAACTTCTCTAACTGTTGGGACTTTCTAGTACATCATGATTGTTTGTGTGTGTGTGTGTGTGTGTGTGTGTGTGTGAGTCATATTCTGCTTTCATATTTCTCATGTTAATCTTTATTCATACCTTACACCATTCTGTTTTCCCATGTATGGTGTATATTATAGGTATATTAGATACAGCCTTTTTCATATGTATACAATCTTTTACAGAGTTAATAGTAAATCTTTCTATTTAAATATATATCGCTCATGTTTCATTTTACAGAGAAAGAATTTATCCTCAAATTTATGAATTTTCAATTCATAGTTAGCCTTCACTGCCTGAGCTAATTGAAAACTATTAAAAACAAAATGCTTCAAAATCAGTTATTGTAAAAAAATATTAAAATGTTTTGACTGTCTTCCTTTTTGTTGGCAGCCATTGTTTTCCAATACATAACAAAGCACTGTTTAACCTTGTCTAGTATTCTTTCCCATTTCCAGAAAGTATTACACTGAGCTAGGGTCTTCAACTACTCCATTTAGGGTATTTCCTTAGTTCATTTTACCCTTTCTACTCCTTGTTGTTCCATAATTACATGGAGCCAGGGAGTCAGACAAAGATCAGCTGCATTCACAGTGGGCGCATCTACATGTGCACATTTACAGCACAGTAACTGAAGTTACTGAGTGGTGTGGGCATGCATCTACATGTGCATGCCCTTACTATGCAATAAATACAGTGAATTATTCCAACTTGAGTATAAATTTGATACTTGTATCATGCTTGTATTAATTTTACACCTGGTTAGTTACTGTTCAGTAACACACGTATAGACGCCTTACTGCACAGTAACAGTGTGTGTGTGGACTGACTTGGGACTAACTTTAGTCTCAAGTCAGTCCACATACAGTGGTAATGCATTTTAATGCCTGCACATATAGATGCCAGCCTATTCCTGCTTACTGTGCAGTAATTTAGTGCACAGTAAATTTAAGCCATCATAAATGCATGTGTAGACATGACTAGTCTGAGGTAAAATTGATCAGCGTTGTATACAATATGAGCTTGTGGCAATATATAACAAAGAGCTATAGATGAATCATGTCAGAGCCTCTTAAAGATATGGCTCCCAACCACTGCCACCTAGACTATTCCTAGATATCTTCCAGAACATTATGAGATCTGCCCAAAGTTCATTGAAATCAATTGGAGTGCATCTATTGACTTCAATGGACATTTAAAAGGGGCTCTTGATTAGGAGATGCTTGTTTCTCTTGGCAATTGAACATATGCTGCAATACTTTTAGCTAAATAAAATTAAACAAGTAAACCAATGAGAATGACATGCTAGCTTTCCTGTTGAGATGTGTTGCTTCAGGCTGTTTGCTGTGTAAGACACTGAACATTAATAGCACAGCATCAAGGAGAAAAGCAAGCTCTCAAGGAGAAGATGCTTAAGTTTAAATTAAATGTATCTGAATTACTTAATATAGATCTGGAAAAAATTAGTGAAAAAGATTTTAATTATGCTGCATACAATTCTTTTTCACTAGTTTGTCTTGTACACAGCTATAATCTAAGGATATGAAAAACAAAAAATAGTCAAAGCAAAATAAGTTTTTTAAAAGTAACAAAAGAGACAGATCCACTAAAAAAAAAAAATTAAACTTAGATAAAATTTATTTCTGTGCTGGGATCATAGATTCATAGAAACCTGGGTTAGAAGGGACCTCAGGAGGCCATCTAAACCAACCTCCTGCTCAGAGCAGGATCATCCCCAACTATTCTAGCCAGGGCTTCATCGAGCCAGGCCTTAAAAGCCTCCAAGAATGGAGGTTACACCCCCTCTCTAGGTAACACATTCCGGTGCTTCACCACCCTCCTAGTGAGAATTTTTTTCCTAATATCCAACTGAAGTCTCCCTTGCTGCAACTTGAGACCATCGCTTCTTGTTCTATCATCTGTTACCACTGAGAACAGTCTAGTTCCATCCTCTTTGTAACCAGCCTTCAGGTAGGTATAGCCTGCTATCAAATCCTCTCTCAGTCTTCTCTTCAACAGGCCAAACAAGCCCTGAAGGAGTCAAAGTCTGCTTTTCTGAAGTCCAGGGTCCATACTCTGCTGCTCGCCTTTCTTCCTTTTATCAGGATCCTGAACTCAATCTCATGGTCAATGCTGCTGAACTTGTCATCCACCTCTATATCCCTCACCAATTCTTCTCTTTTTGTGAGCAGCAGGTCAAGAAGAGCACAGCCCCTAGTTGGTCTCTCCAACTCTTGCACCAGAAACTTATCTCCAATGCTGTTCAAAAACTTCCTGGATTTCCTGTGTACTGCTGTATTGCCAGCAGATATCAGGGTGATAGAAGTCCCACAGGAGAACCAGGACCTGTTATCTGGGAAAAAAAAAAATCTACCTTTATCTTTCTGGTTTGGGGATCTATAGCAGGCACCCACCTTGGCATCACACTTGTTTGTCACCAGTCTTACCTTAACCAAGAGACTTTCAACAGATATGTCTTCAGCTCCATACTGGAGCTTGAGCAATCATACAGCACTTTTACATAAAGAGCAACTCCTCCTCCTCTTCTCCCCTGTCTGTCCTTCCTGAACAGTTTGCACCCATCCATGACTGTGTTCCAGTCATGTGAGCTATCCCACCAAGTCTCTGTTATTCAAATCACATCATAATTCCTTAACTGTGTGAGGACTTCCAGTTCTTCCTGCTTGTTTCCCAGGCTCTGTGCATCATGTACAGACATCTGAAGTAACTAGCCAATTGCCTTACTTTCTCAGAAAGAATGAGGAAGCCTCTCCTGTTGCCCCCTCCTCCTTCTGCTTCCTCCAGGTCCCCTGTTTCCCCACTGACCTCAAGGCTTTGTCTCCATACCCCTGCAAACCTAGTTTAAAGACTTCCTCCTCGCTAGTTTAATGAGCCTGTCTGCAAATATTATCTTCCCTCTCTTCACCAGATGGATCCTGTCTCTTCCTAGCAGTCCTTCTTTTTGGAACAACATTCCATGGTTGAAGAAATCAAATACCTGCTGGTGACACCACCTGTGCGGCCATCCATTGATACACAGGATGCATCTGCACATGCTGGGGCCCTTCCCTTTGACTGATTAAGAATGATACCTGTGCCCCATTTCCTTCACCCTTGCACCCAGAACCCTGTAGTTACTCTTGATCTGCTCAGGGTTACCCCTGGTAGCATCATTGGTGCCCATATGGATTAGCAGCATGGGGTAATAGGCAGAGGGTCAGACGACTCTGGGTTCTGAGCAAGCAGCAGACCTCCCAGGACAAGAGATCAGGCCAGCAGATGGAACTCCACAGAAGGGAGTCTCCAACCACCACCATCCCTTGTTTCATCTTCTTGGCAGTGGTCTTGATCCTCACCACCTTGGGGAGTCCTGGCCTGGCCTCTTCCATCAATGGAATGTGCTCCTTCTCCTCTGTTGCTAGCACTCCATGTCTGTTCACCAGGTAAACTTCTGCAGGTGGGGATGATGGCTTCTTTTTGCTGCCAGAGGTTACAAGCTTCTGGCTTCTACCTTCCTGGGAGTTCATCCCCTCTTCCTTTTCTAGGACCACCTCTGGCAGTCTTTCCCCCACGCTCCTAAAGATTTCCTCCAACACGGAATTGATGAAGGTTCCAAAGGATGGTTTGGAGTCTCCTTCTATAAGTTTTTTGCCTTCTCCCTGAAGGACATCACCAGAAGGCACTGCTCACATTGCAGGCACTGGAAGGAACCTGCAAGCCACAGTCTGCAAGCACCAAAACAGGACCTGGGTGGAAACCTCAATGGTGTGTCATCCTGCCTGGACAAACACCTCACAGCTCGAAGCAGCAAAAGATCTAGAAGTGACAGTGGCTCTGGGACTGCAACATCATTCAGCCATGTCTTGGTTGTCTTCCACTATGCTTCCTCTCACTTGTTGCTTCTCTTTTCCAAGCAGACCTTCCGGAGCAGACTCGTCTGTATCTGGCCAGTTTCCTGTACCTTGATCTGAAGGGTTCCCTTTTCCTTGCAAATACCTTTCTTCTTAGAAAGCTGACAGTGAAGGAATGCAAGAGAGAGTTTCCAAGCAAACCCCTTCAGCAAACTCCTCCTCGCTCTAGATACTAGTTAAACAAATGGCTTAAGCTGTGGTCTGGCTGCTGAATTTTAGCTGCTAAAATAAAATGTGTGTTGTTAAAATAAAATGTGTTGGTAAAATAAAATTATGTAGGTTAGTCAGTCCTAATTATGTATAAAAAATAATCTTACCTTTCAGGCTTCCCTTCAAAGAGAGGGAGCAGCAAACTGATCTGCAAACTCTGCTGTTTGCTTCTCCTATTCACTGTTTGGATCCTCATTTAAGCAACAAATTCTAATGGAATTTAAATGGGGCATAGAGGTAAATGTCATCCAAATATTATAAATAAGCTATTAAATGGTGGTCTCATGCTACCATTTTAAGTAGACTTAGTCTACTGGTCTAAGCACGTTAAAGAAGGAGCAGGCACTTACCAGCAACTTCTACCAAGAATTGGGCAAAACCTTAATAAACATTATTTAATTGCTCTTTGCAACATGCTAAAGAAATAAAGGAATACCACTACCCATATTTCACAGATGAAAAAAACCCCAAAAAACAAAACAAGCGTTGCCTTTAAGGTCACACAGCAGGTCTGTGCTATAAGTCTCTTGAATCACAAATTTTGCACCCAAATCACCAAACAAAACACCTTAGATTTCCCATGTGTAAGTTCAGGCCAATTATATTTTCCATAGACAAACTGCAAAATACATATACTTTTATGTATTTCATGCAAATATTATTGTACAATATATACTGTGTATGTAGCATACCTTTTCTAATGAATAATAAATAATTTGTGAAATCCCTCCTAAGGGCCAAATAAAAACTTTAAAAAAAGACAAATAAGTAACAAAATCCTTCCTACATTTTTTTCTAACTACATACTGTATTTACTTGAATACAAGATGAGGTATTCCCCAATCAACATGGAGGAAAAAATAGGAAAAATAGATTCAAATATTGGCTTGAGGCAGGTCCTATCAGCTCTGAATTGGCTCAGATTGAAGAATTGGCTCCATTGCAGCTTTGGTCCCAGGCCTTCCCTGCAGGAGGGGGTGAGCAAGGGAGACTTGTGATGTACAGCCTGAGGGGAGTGCAGAGGAGAACATGAAGCCTAATTCCCCCAGTGCCTACCTTCAGCTTTGGCTCTGCTCCCCCCACCCACCCTGCATTCCCCTGGCCCTGACCTGTACTGTGAAAAAAATGAAAAGGGGGAAACAAGGGACCCAGCGCCCTAAAGGAGAACTGTAACAGATTCCTTTGGGCATTGGGTGTTTAGTAGGGCTCTGCAAAGCTTCAGTCCATGATTTGATATGGAGAAGATTTGGCCCAATTTGGAGGCAGAACCTCTAAATCGAAATTGAATCAGGAGAAGCTTAAAGCTTTTTGAATTGAGCCTCTAAATCAATTCAGAAGAGATTTGGAAAAGATTCAGAGATTTGGAGATTCAGAGGTGGTCTTTCAAGGAAACAGAAACTAAGAAGAGGG
>NW_017729029.1:26621915-26629595 GCF_001723915.1 Gavialis gangeticus | reverse complement strand
GGGTGAGCAAGGGAGACTTGTGATGTACAGCCTGAGGGGAGTGCAGAGGAGAACATGAAGCCTAATTCCCCCAGTGCCTACCTTCAGCTTTGGCTCTGCTCCCCCCACCCACCCTGCATTCCCCTGGCCCTGACCTGTACTGTGAAAAAAATGAAAAGGGGGCACGAACAGGCACATGGGGGTAAGGGGGCATGTGGTAGAAGGCAGGCAGCAAGGGGACATGCACAGACATATGGGAAATAAAGGGCAGGGAGGCCATGTGTCTTCTGCTACATTACACAGGCATGATGAGATGTCTGACTTAGGAATGATGGATCAGATCCCTAACTGTATAGACATATCACACGTATGGCTCCCTAGTATTTCAACAGATTTATGTTAGACCTTGACGTTTCTTTCCTCCACAGCTGCCTTCTCATCCCCCTGGTATATCTCAGGTACATTCATGACATCATCATTTGGATAAATGGGAAGGAATCTCTAGAGAAATTTCATCTAGATTTTACCAACTTCCACCCCTCCGTCAAATTAACTGGAATACTCCATACAGCAGATTCATTTTCTAGTTGCTACAGTGAAGGTCTGTAGTGGCCAAATAGCCATTATATCAGAAGCCGAACAACATTCACACCTATTTCATGCCACCTGCTTTTATCCTAAGCGCAATGCTAAATCCATTGTCTACATCCAAGCTCTATGTTACAATCAGATCAGCTCTCATCCCACCAGCCAGGATAAACACTATGAGTATCAAGCAGAGATTTCTACAATTATAGTAAAACTCCAAAACTGTAGCCACTCAAGGCAAGACTCAGGTCTTACTCTAACCTGCTACAATACCAACCCTGGAACAAGGACAACCAGAATCCTTCTGATTGTTACCTACAGCCCCTAACCTGAACACTCAAGACATCACTAATGACCTCCAACCTCTCCTGAAAAAAGATGACTGTCTTAAGGTACCTTTTGGGGACAAACCTACCATGGCTTGCTGACAGCCCTACAACTTCAAATGACATCTCTCAAATAATAGACTAACAAACTCCCATCCTCACCAAGGCTCCAGACCTTATAGTGGACACTCATGCCTGCTGTGTCCCTACATTAATACTGACCACATCATCACTGGACTTAATAACAAGTAGTACAACATCTAAGGTTCATTGAGTTGCAATGCTAACAACAACATATATACCATCGACTGCTTACAATGCCATTTGATGTTTATGTTGGACAGACAGGGCAACTTCTCTGTATAAGAAAGAATCAACACCAATTTGACATCAGCTGCAGAAAGACACTAAAGCCTGTGGCAGAAAAACACTTCCTGAACAATCCATTGTTGACCTCAAGATTCCTGTTCTCAGGCAGAAAAAAAAATAAAAACCTAGTTGAATGTGAAATTGTGGAACCAGAAAACATCCACAAACTGAATTATGGTAAGTATGGTTTAAACAAGAACTACAAATTCTTATCTCATTGCCTGGATTATCTTTTGTGATTCTTTATTCCTCTAGGTTCTCTGCTTATATGCCTTTCACAACATTCCACCTTCTCTTTCCTCCCCCTACCCTCCCTTTTGCTTTCCTGCCTATTGTATTCACATCCATCTTGCCTCTCAATGGTCTGAGGCCACACCAACTGCTCCCTCTTGCTGAGGAAATCCTTCCTGAGTCTTAATGCAGCTTCAGACCATCAAGAGGCACCATGGACATCCAGAAAAAATGCTAAGAACAACACCAGGAACTGTATATGGCCTTTATCAGCTTGATCAAAACTTTTGAACCTGTTAACCATGAGGTTCTATGGAAGATCTTATTAAATGTTGGCCTCCCAGGGAAATTTATTACCTTCATAAGACTCCTTCATGGCCAGATGACTGCCTCCATGCTCTGCAGTGACTCTGCTACAGAGTCCTCTGACATTCAAACTGGTGTCAAGCAGGGCTGTGATCACACTGATTTTGTTTTCCATTTTTCTTGTTGTCATCAAGATGCTCATCCATGGCCATCTGACACATGGCATTGTCACTGAGTACAGGATGCATAGGAACCTTTTCAGTCTCTTCCCACCTCCATGCCAAAATCAAAGTTACTGCAGCCTTGATTGTGGAATTCAGTATGCTGATGATTGTGCTTTCTTTGCACATACTTGGTGCATCTATGCATGATGCTATGTCACTATAGCAACATGCTACCTCATTATAGATCATTGCTATGGCAAAATAGTGCCTAAAAATAACCAAGCGCAGCATGCATGGCACAGTATGGGTGGTTACTGCGCCATTTTTTAGTACTTCCAAAAGGAAATACTAAATAATGGCACAGTAACAATGTCACTGTAGCAACATGTGCAGACATGCCTACTGAGGAGAACCTATAAATGGCTCTTCACTGCTTCTCTTAAGCATACCAGTGCCTGAGAATGATCCTTAACATCAGAAAAACAAAGTTGCTTCACCAGCCTCATCTGGGCCAATTAATTCCCCCAGTAAAGATCATCATTAATCGCAGGAGGTGGAGAATGTTGAACACTTTGCATACCTCAGCTGCCATCTCTCAAAGAAAGCCAACACTGATGAAGAGATCCAGCCCAGGACCTCATGTGCCAGCTCTGCCTCCATAAAACTGAATCATCATGCGTTCAATGATCACAACATCATGACTTGAACAAAGTTCCTACTACATAAGGCTGTACTAATCCCAACAGCTTGGGTGACTTACAGAGACTATCTGAAAGGCCTGGAATGCCATCTCCAGCACTATCTTCAAAAGATCCTTGGCATAAAATGTGAGGATCATTGCACAAATGCCATTGTCCTCATCAACGCTAATACTACAGGTATGGAAGCATTATTATTCAACATCAGCTGTGGTTGACAGGACACTGTGTGCACATGTCTGATGTATGTTTGCCAAAACAACTGCTATATTCCCAACTAAGCCAAAGACAAAGGATACGTGGGGGCCAGAGGAAACACTTCAAATACACCTTTAATGTGAACATTAAGAAGTGTGGCACTGACACTTCAAATTGGGAAAAACTAGCCTGGAATACAGCTACATGGCAACAACTTGCGAGAGAAGGCACATCTTACTTTGAGGAAAAACATCACACTCTGGAGGCAGAAAAGTGACTGAAACAGAAGGAAAGGAAACAAGAATTTTCTTTTGTTTCCTTTCTGATGAATGCTGATGGCGTATCCTTGAAATCTGTGGTCCAATCCTCCCCTTCACCACCACCTGTAATGTTTGCCAGACAGTATGCAGCCCTAGAATGGCTGGCTTAGCCATCGATGGACTCATTTACAACCTTTTATCTGACCCTTGGGAGTGATGACCTTCAACCATGAGGGAACACTGTGGCCACCACTAATTCTAATCATTCACTCTACTTTAAACTCTGCTCTTAGCTGCCCTTTCACAGCATCTAATTAAGTGTACTTGGGTTCACAATAAATTGTGTTCTAATAAAGGTACCCTGTTTTCTGACTGACTTCAAACTTACATGGCTAACTACCTCTTCCCCTTACTACTTGCCAATAAAGGAGGAGCCTTGCATGTTGAAGGTCAGGTGCCCACAGCTTTGCTGAACCTGAGCTGCCTTGATCTGACACCCAGCTGATGTCGTTCCCATCCCTGGGACCACATCATAATTGGTTTCAGACTCCTCTTCAGGCCCAGGACACAAAAGCAGCCACAAAAATATTTCCCAAAAATACGCAAGATTTTTGTGGCTGGTTGTTATCACACCATTAATTCTTTGCAAGTGACAGAGGTTACTATTTATGGCCAGGTTAACTGTGTCTTAACTGTAACACCAGCCAGGGGCTACAACTAACTTAATCTGATCAGATGCCAACTCATCCAATGAAAAACAAGCATGAAATGCTATTTGATTGCTGCATTAAAAAAGAAATCAGTGGGCTGCTTCACATGATTTACAAATATTCAGATAATCAATATCCATCCATATTTGATGAAAACTTCACAGATAAAATAAAATTAAGACAATGTATGTGAGTATGGACATGCAATGGACATATTCAGCTGCTCAAGCTGTATTCAAAGTTTAAATATTGTTTGGAAAACTGCTTGACTGGAACCTTCATATCTACAGCTAAATTCTACCAGCCCTTAAAGTCACAATGGCTAGTTTCAGAAATAAGGACACATGGGAGCTTATAAATAGAGAGACTCTAAAAAGCAATTTTTACTTAAATGGTAAGTGGCATGAGAAGGAGTAATGACACTGAAACTCCCAAAGGATATAATTTTCTCTTCAATAAAGGTTTACACAGTATATTATCAGGTCATCCTGAGGCAAACAAGATTTCAATGATATATGCTTAATGGAAAGACCTTAGAAATAGTTAAGAATATTGTGCCAAATTCTGCTCTCAGTTATAGCTCTACAACCATAAAACAGAGAACATAATTTTGACAGTAACTTTAAGGGAATATGTTCTTATGAAATAAAAATACTGCAGGCACCAACATTTTAAAGTGTCAATGGATGTTCCTCAGCTTTGAGTTACCTCATAGCAGATGTCTCAGCAAAGAAAATAAGGGAGCCTGGTTTTATTGATGGTGGGGAAATAACACATTTTCAGTACCACACATTGCCTGGTTTAGCAAAACTGAGTTTTCCCATGGAAACTTCAGCTATAACTATTTCTACAGTCTGAAATAAGATCATATTGCTAATAAATTCTCTTTTCAGTACTCAGGAGTGTAGGTTGTAGCCCCATTGGTCTAAGAACATAGGTAGGCATGGTTCTTTGTGTAAATCTAATATATTTTACTAGACCAACTACTGAGTTGAATATATTGGATTTACCCAAAGAACCTTGTCTGCCTTTTCAGTACTCTACCTTTGACCATATTTGAAAAAAATAAGACAAGGAGAGCTTTTAATTCTGAATCTCCATTACACTTGGGTTTTGGGGTTTTTTCCCCCCTTTCTCGCAAAAGAAAATACACAGTTTTTAAGTCTGAAACATTGAAGATTACTGTTCTGAATACGATGTATGCTAACAACATATATATCAAGGACTACAATTCAATTTATTCTAGTCCAGAAATACAGGAAAGGATTAAATAGTGGTCAAATTCACCCAAGGCTAATTCATCCTTTGTCCACTAAATTGTTCTGAACCAAGTGAAGAACCTGAGCTTTAATCAAAGTCTCTTAAGTTCAGCTCTGGATATCAGCAGCTAAGTAGGCCTTTTTCCTTAAATACAAATATGTTCTACAAACTTACTGAAAGAAAATTTCCATTTAAATAGCCATAGTAGTATAGAGACTGTAAGCTTGTCATGATGACACATTAGACACATCTGACCTCCTCCTATTTAGTGACAGAGAGTATGCTTACTGTTCAGTAATATAATACTTTACAAGATGAAATCAGATTTACCTATGGTAAACATAGAATGCATCAAAATCCATAATTGTATACGAGCTGCTTGTGCTCCAGAGGATGAGTTTTGCATTAACTTCTGTTGTAATGAGAATGTGAAAACATTATAAAACAAAAAACAAACTGAATTACAAGTTGTATAGCTCAGTTTTTCTATACTTAAAGGGAGTATTTATTCTAAAAGAAAATCAGAGATGTTAGCATAGAGTGGTGCTTTAGGTTAGATAGCAACTGAAAAAGCCCCAAACATGAACAGTCATCTAGCTTCTTTGCAGCAGGGAGCAACAGAAGGCCAGGAAAACTAATACAAGGTCTGTTCTTTCTGCAAAACAAGCATGTTGCTCCCATTAACATTAATGAAAATTATATAGGCACATTAAGGGGAGAATAGATCCTGTTAGCTATAATACCCAGAGCAGCTAATCAGGAAAAGACAATATCGTTACTTTAACTACAACATCAAGGCTAGGCAGTACCTAAAAAACTACAAAAAGCAAAACCAAATCCTTGGCCCATGTTGTGTTATACAATAAACATGAAAAATCAGAGAGAAGTTATCAGTTAAAAATCAGTATCACATCTGAGACAAGAATCTAATTCTTTGACTTTGCTCCTTCACAGCTTCTCTTTTGGATGCTTCAGCAAGCTCTAGCCTCATCCAGTATACATTCTGGCAGGACAAAAAAAAAAAATCAATAAACTAAAATTTCTCCACCAGCTTCTCTATCTTCATTCCCCTTGCTGCTGACTATATTGTCTACCTGATATCTGTGGCAACTTGCTGCTGTCTGGAAATGTCATGCTTCTCAGATTTATAAAGAACTTAAACCTCCAGAGTAAAATGAAAGAAGTACATGTTATTATCTAGATCCCAGGTTATGGAGGACAATCTCTATAAACTTATGGGGGGTATTGTCTTGGCAAAAAAGCCTGAGGGGGTATTACAGCTGCTTCTGTTTTGTCCATGTGATGCTGACAACAGACCAAGCCAATAAGGTGGCCTTTTAGGTTACGCTCCCACTACGGTGTTGTCAGAGAGGGATGCTCTGAATGTATGTCATTACTCACTTCCTTCCCATCTTACGGGCCAACCCTGGACATATAGTAATACAGCTATTGCAGGGGCAATAGCTGTTTTGTTGGGCTAGACTTATGTTTAACCCAAAAGGAAAAGGATCTTTGGCTGTGGGTGCAAGGAGGTATGCTGAATGCAGCTGGAGTGGCTTAACTCCATATCCTTGAAAGCACTACTAAGGCAGTATAGACATACTTCTCACACCTGATTTAATGTTCAGTTAGACCAAGAACAGTCTTGTAGTAATTAAGGTTCTTTTGGTACTTTTTTTTTGCTTTTGTTTCTTCCCTTTCCTAAGTTCTGCACCTAAAGGACAATTCTTCCTTATAAAGAAGAAATACAGAAGTGTCCTGGGGAAAGGCCACTGAAGATATGGTAAAGAATGACTTTAGCACAACTACAGCCTTATAGGGTGTGTCCAGATGAGCGCACATGTGCCTCTTGCTCTGCCTCAAATCCCTTTGAGGCAGAGCTACAGGTACATGTGGGAACGAAAAAACATTCTCCATGCTGCAAACTTGCAGCGCGGGGAGAAAATTAGACCCCTGGATATCCAGGGGTCTAAAAAAATCGAAGTTTTAAAAAGTGAAGCAAGCAGCCAGAGGCTGGTTCCTCCATGGAGATGCTCTGGCTGCCAGAGCATCTTTATGGTTAGCCCTTGCCCTCGTGCTGAAACACACGGCCGGCCAGGCCATGTGTTTCAGCACCAGGGCTCTGGTGCTGGTGAGTAAGGGCTTGGGGGGCCTGGAGGAGGGAGGAGAGGACCATGGGGGGGACCCCCAATGGCTCTGCCCACTCCCCCAGCCTCCTGGACCCATGCCAGGGCTGGGCCTTCCCCTTGCCAGCCTCCCTGACCCCTGCCAGCCCCCTGAGAACCCCAACCCCTGACGGGGCCGGCCCGTCCCCCTGCCAGTGCTTCCTGGCCCCCCAACCCCTTCCTTTGCCAGCCCCATTCCCCCAAGCCCCCTGATCCCTGCCCCCCCAGCTTTAAAAAAATCCAAACCCCCTGGCATTTACCAGCAGTTCAGCTGCTGTCTGGCTGACTGGGGCCCCACCCGCACAATGCGAGGCAGGCTGATAGCCCCAGCAGCTGCAGCCCAGGCCCTGATGCCCCCCCCCGCTGCCCTGTGCTGCCTGGGGGGCTCTGCCAGGAGGCCCTGGAGCCCCCCCCACACCTGCTTCA
>NW_017729029.1:26621118-26621895 GCF_001723915.1 Gavialis gangeticus | reverse complement strand
TTAAGTACTTTGGAAGAGGATGGGGCCAGGAGGCAGCAGTTGGGGGGGCATGTGGGCCTTGCAGGGGTGGTGGTAGACCCTTCAGGGGCCATTTGGCCCCCATTGGGAGGCATAGCCCTTGTGTGGGGGCTGAATCCCCTATTGGGGAGTCAAACCGCTTGTGTGGGGGCTGTACCACTTATTTGGGGATTGAAACCCCTGTAGGGGGGCAAACCCCTTGTTTGGGGACTGAACTCCCTGTTGGGGGGCCAGACCCCTTGTTTGGGGGTTGAACCCCATGTTGGGGGGCCAGACACCCTGTTGGGAGGCCAAACCCCTTGTGTGGGGCAGCTCCTTGTGGGAGTGCATCAAAATGTGTATTCATGAATTCATGAAACATATATTTAGAATTCAATTTATTATTATGATAAGAGACTTGCTTTACCACTGTAGATATATCAATACAACATTGTCCAATTGATCGCTGTCTCTGTCTTGCTCTCTCTCTCTCTCTCTCTCTCTCTCTCTCGTTATAGTGGTCTTTTGTTTTACTTTGTGGAGGAACATGGATTTTGGGGTATTTTACAGAGTGACTTTGGGATTGTTTTTATCAGGGATTTTTCAGTTTTCCAATAAGGAACACCAGAGTTCCTGCTAGGGAGGCCACTGGCAGGACCCTGCCTGCTCAGAGCTGGCACCTCGGACCCAGCTGGAGGTAGCTGACCTCCTGGCCAATGGGGCCAGGAGGACATGCTTTGACAGTTCAAAGCAGGCCACCACACTGGAAGCATCTTCCAG
>NW_017729029.1:26596882-26621076 GCF_001723915.1 Gavialis gangeticus | reverse complement strand
TGGGACCAGGAGGACATGCTTTGACAGTTCAAAGCAGGCCACCACACCTGGAACATCTTCCGGGCGATAGCTGCCCAGATGGCTGGGTAGGGGGCACACATGGCAGTAGTGCTGTACAGAGGCCATCCCTGCAACCACAGTTCACTGGCAGCTAGCCCAGAGGGGCAGATGTCTCTACTGGCTCTGCAGTCCCCATCCAGGTCTGGCAGGTGCGCAGCAGGTCACAGCCAGGCAGGAGCCCCCACTGCCAGACTGCTGCAGTGGGTAGAGGGTGCAAGGAACTCTCAGGGCTGCTTCAGCAGTCCAGCTGGCACAAGGGGTAGTGTCCCCAGGTACCAATTGTCTGGACCCCAGAAGCTCCTGAGAGTTAGTAGCCCTGAGCTACTTGCCATGGCAGCTTTTTATACTGCTGAGGCCAGGATAGGACAGCTTTTTATAGTGCTGAGGACAGCACAGGTGCTGGTCCCAGGCTTTAGCTCCCCCTGGCTGCAGATCCAGGAGGAGCCAGGCAGGGTTATTTTGCCCCAAGTGGCACAATTTGCTCCACACCAAAGTACATGTCTGAGCACATGCGCTGAGGCAAAAAGCCGCAGCTCAAATTTGCACCGCTTCTATTTGAGCTGCTGCAAGCACACATGCTTGCATGTGTTGACGTGCCCATAGGGAGTAAGAGAAGTAGAATTGCCTCCTGGAAACTGCTAATGTCCACAGAGATTTTGTAGCTCCAAAACACTGTCCCCATGCTCTGTGCTCAGATAGGAACTAGAATTGTAACTCTTCATTTCACAGGAAAAAGGAGGGGAAGAAAAGCAGTCTTCTTCTGATGAAAAACTAATGTGGCCTTGCCTAGCCCTCAGAGTCTACTAAGCCTTTACTCTGCTACAGTAACCAAGTGTTTCCCAAACTGTGGGATGCACCTAAACCTGGAAGGAGGAAGGGGGCATGTGCAAATCATGGCAACAATTGGCAATTGCCTTCACTTCAACCGCTCAGAAACCTGCCCCCGACCCCGACCCCTCCCCAACCATTCTACAGTCATTGCTTCCTTGATTCTCTTGCCCTTTCAATACTTGAGTCACTATTTCCCTCTCACCAATCCCCCCACACTTCACCCACCACTTTCCCCACCACCAGTTTCCCTGATGGCAGTTGTAGCTGGCTGGGGGAATCAGTGGCAGCAGCTGAGGTTCAGGGGAACCAAAGCACCCAACTTCCCTAGAGTTGCACAAGGTTTTGGAAACACTGCAGTAAGAGACAGGGACATGTATAGCAGCATAAGGACAGAATCTAGCCCTAACATTTCCATTTTTATATATCTGATTCTTTAAAGCAATTGAGCAGGCTTCTACTGACTATAGTATGACTACAATTCAGTATTGCCTACCAATGCTCCCGTTTTCAGTTCCTCTGACAGGTTAATTCTAGATTGACCTGACTCATCTTAAGGTATCCTGGATCTTCTGCTACATGTGACTTCTGCTCTAATGAAATTGGTTCCCATGGCAATAAAGACCATGCAAAGCATTCAAAATCGATTCCACAAGGAAATATTGTGGATTTTCAATGTGTGCATAGTTGGTTTTGATTTTAACAGAATTTAGCAAACCTCCTTTCATTTGAGGAACTGAACCAAAATCCTTACAATGTTCTCTCAGAAACTGGTATAATTCCTCTATATAAGTAAGGTAATGGGGAAAAAGCAACATAGTATGAATATTTTTATTGTGACATATTCAAGAAGTAATAATATAGCATATTAGACACCAAGTTTTTTGTCAGCAGATTTGTTAGCCATTAAGATTCAGTAAATTATATTTTTAGTATTATTATTATAATGGAGGTGTTTGGGGGTATTTTAAAGTAGTAGTTAGTCTTTTGTGAAACCTAATTAATCTTATGTATTATTCTGCATTCAAAAGAATTTTATTTAGCCTGGAGTTAGTCTGATTTGTTCCCCATCCAGGGTGAATCTTTTTCTTGTAATATTCCTCCTGGGAGTCTTTAAGCTAGAAAGACATAATTTTTATTGAGATTCTAACACTCTGCTACAAACAATGAATATAGCCAGTTTCCTCTCTATTTGTTCTGAATACAGAAAAACAAACACATAATGATGATGATGAAGACAATAACAACACATTACTAATAAAAATACACAGATTATTTCATTTAATGTATAATTCCTATCACCCCCTTTAGAAATAAACAGATCCACATGGGGGGTGTGCAAAAATCAAAGAGTTAATGAAGACAGAACATTAATAATCAAACATCAAACCTTAAATATTTTTGTCCCGTACTACTTTATGAATTATATCTCCTTGAGGGTCTGTTTGTATTATTTTAGAAAATGCATTTGCTGGCCAACATCAGTTGACTTCAGATTAGCTATTCATTGATTTAGTTTTGTTTTGTATGTTTTTTAAGCAGAAATTCCCCATCTGTATTTTGCCTGCTCATGTACGAGAATGTGATTGTAGACCCTGCTTTCAGTTTCATACATCTGATAAGGTTTCAGTTCCATTGAATAGTATATCCATAATACAGGAATTTGCACACTATAGAAAATAGAGAGAGGAAAACTGAAAGAGGACGGTTATTGGCAAGGGAGAGAGAAGCTAGGGATGACAAAATTACTGCAGAATCTTCTAAAAATGCCAATATTTTTAGGGAATATTTGTATTCTTTCCTTTAAAAAAAGCTCCTTTAGAAGGAATGCTGTAGAATGAAGTGATAATATATTTTTCTTTGGAACTCTATAAATTACATTTCTTGGCATGAATAAAAATACAAATGATCTTAGACACTCAACCAGACAAATCACCTGAGGTTGTTTCCCTCTGCAATGTTATTTGGCAGGCAGCTGGGCAGCTCTCTTCCCCTGCAGCTTGCTACATCTGCAGGTCTTCGGTCCTTTTCTTTCGCTGCTGCCAGGTCATCTCTCTTCCCTTCTCAGCTGACAGGCTGATTCCCTCTCTCATCACTACATGCCAAGATCTCTCTTTGTCTTCCTAAGCTGGCGGGCCATTTCTGGCAAGCATGGTGTCCCACTTACTAAAGTAAGTTTTCCTTTATTTTTTTTTCTGAGGTCTTTGTTCCTCTTTCCACCTAAGCCATGATATGTCCCCAACTGCTACTATATCTGAGCACCTCAGACCTTATTGTAATTATCCTTTTCACATGTGTCAGGGAGGTGCTAGTACCCCTATTTTACTATCTGTGCTTCCACTGCCTAAGTGACATGCCCAATGTCAAATAGGAAGATGGGAGCAAGGGACTGAAACCAGGTCTCCCAAGTTCAAGCTAGCTATTTTCATTCACTGTTTCCATCCTATACTTCTTCATGTGATTTACACCAATAGTTTTCAACCTTTCTAGACTCCAGACACCCCTCAAAAAATACCAGCTCTTAATTTTCATTCATTTTTTCCACAGAAAAATAGAGCAATTCTTCTTTTACAAAGAACTCAGAAAAATCACAAGTCAGAATATTTTTAATTCTATAGATTCCTATGTGGAAAATATGGGTTTATCTTCTGAGTTGTGTTTACACATCTAATAGTGCCAATGTTGTGTGGCACTTTACAGCATCCTTGAAACAATCTCAAAGCACCACAGTGTGTCATGCCACTTTGGTTCTACAACTAGATCCAACACTGACATTCCCACAACCCATATTATAGTTTAATAGTTTCATAGATGTTAGGGTCAGAAAGGACCTGTTAGATCATCAAGTCCGACCTCCTGCCCTGGGCAGGAATGAGTAACGGTATCAGATGACCCCAGACATGTGTCTGTCCAATCTCCTTTTAAATACTTCCAAGAAAGGGGTCAGCACCACCTCCCTTGGAAACTTATTCTATATTTTGACAACCTTCACTGTAAAGAATTTTTTCCTGATGTCCAGCCTGAATTTGCTCTCTTCCAGTTTGTGGCCATTATTTCTAGTTACCCTGACTGGTGCCCTGGTAAACATGGTATCCCTTATTTCTTGCTGGCCCCTGCTGGTGAGTTTGTAGGTGACCATGAAATCACCTCTCATCCTCCTCTTGCAGAGGCTGAAGAGATTCAGATCTCCCAATCGGTCCCCATAGGGTTTTTTTCTGTAGTCCTTTAACCAGAGGAGTGGCCCTCCTCTGAACCCTCTCTAAGCCATTTACATCCCTCCTGAAGTGGAGTGCCCAAAACTGGACACAGTACTCCAGCTGTGGCCTGACAAATACCACATAGAGGGGAAGTATCACCTCCCTAGATCTGTTTGTGATGTACCTACTTATGCAAGAAAGGGTGCAGTTAGCTTTACTTATTACCACAACACCTTGGTGGCTCATGTTCATTTTGAAGTCAACTAAGACTCTGAGATCCCTTTCCACAGTTGTGCTACTTAGAATGGTACATCCCAGGCAACAGGAGTGTTGATGATTCTTCCTCCCCAGGTGTAACACATTACACTTATCCTTGTTAAACTGCATCTTACTCTGTTGGCCCATTTGCCTAGCCTGTCCAAATCAGCCTGGCTTTGCTCCCTATCATCTAGTTTGTGTACCTCCCCAGGGTAGTTTGGTGTCATCAGAAAACTTGGACAGGGTGCTTTCTACTCCCTCATCCAAGTCACTAATGAAGATATTAAATAGTAGTGGTACCAGGACAGAGCCTTGGGGGACTCCACTGCCTACATTTCTCCAGGTAGAAACTGACCCGCCCACCACCATTCTCTGGGTACGTCCCATAAAGAAAGGACTTTTTAAAATTTAAATAAATAACATGTAGCTCTATTCCTTCATCCAAGCATTTTTTGACCTGGTTGTAAAATGAAACCAGGTTAGTTAGGCAGGATCTGCCTGCTATGAATCCATGCTGATTGCCCCTTAGCATTATTTTACCTGCTGGTCCTCCACAAATGTGATCCTTGACAATCTTCTCAAAGGTCTTGCCAAGGATAGAGGTGAGACTAACTGGCCTATAGTTATCAAGCTCCTCCTTCCTCCCCTTCTTGAAAATAGGAAGCATATTGGCCCTTTTCCAATCCTCTGGCACCTGTCCTGAACACCATGAGTGCTCAAACAGTTGTGCCAGCAGCTCCACTATGACTCCAGCTAATTCCTTTGTACCCACCTGGCTTCAAACATCCAGGTACGTGCTATGTGTCCCCGGATGTTTGAGATTGTCCACCTGTCCATCCCTGTGGTCCCACCAAGTCGGTGTCTTTGACCTGGATAGACTCTCCCCAGTCTCACCTGCCACGACTTCAATCTTATCCCAGTGGTGGGGTTTGACTATTGATGTCTCTCATGCATAGGACCGCTGGATGGTGATTTTCTGTGAGGCTCCACCTCCCCTCTACCTCGCCCTTACACCCCACCTTGTTGAATCCTGACGATCTTCAGCCAAGCCCCTCTGATAGTTAAGGTTGCATGCCCTTTTCCTAGTAGGTTATAGGATATTCAGGCCAAAGGCCCGCTACGCCCCCTTCTACCTCACAGCCAACTCGCCCTGCCCATGGCTGAAAACTACCTGGGCTTCTCACCTAGCCACCCCTCCAAAAGTGGGCAACAAAAAAAAAAACCACAAAAAGAATATCAACAATGAAGAAATATAAGATACTAAGGGATGGCCTTCGCCCCTTTTCGCCTGCTCCTACAGACTGCCCTACTCCAACCGGCTCCGGCCCCTAAGACCCTTGACACTCCCAGGGGGGGTCTGGGTCAGCCTGTTGGCTTCCACGTCCTCCCCTTCACTCTTTATTGAGCCTGAGGATTCACTGTACCCCTGGTGATCCCCCTTGGCACTTCTCCCCCATGTCTCCTGGTGAGGTGGCTCTATGTGGCTAGTGCCCATCTTTCGTCACTCTTCCTTGCTAACTGTGTCCTTCAGCCTCTGCCTGGGGTACCTTCCTGAGGCTGTCCGAGCCCTCTACGGTCCCACCTGATCTGGTGTCCTGGCTTCTGCCGACTCTTCTGACCCTATGCGGGAAACTCCGGGTCTCAAACCTCTCCTGTTGTCTTCTGTCTCTGGGTCTCCGCTCAGCACTCTCTCCCCCTGCGTCGCTGCCAGTGGCATTTTCCTCATAGAGGGTCTCGCTCTCTCCTCCTGTGCTGCAGGAGGCAAACCCCCAGGCTCCTCCCCTTCACAGGGACTCTGGGAGAGATTCCCCTTCCAGTGCTTCTGCTGGTCTCCCCCCTCCTTCCTTGCCCGTGGCTCCTTTTATCTCCACTGGCCGGCTCCTGCAGCTGATGTTATCGCCTGGCTTCAGTTGTATAAAGATGCAGCTAACGAGCCGCTTGGGTCCTGCTGCCATTTCCGGCTTTGCCGCAGTTCCAACTGTAGGTAAGAGTCTTTCTGTTTTCTCCTTTTTTTCTTTTCCTTCCCCAACCAGTTCCTGCTCCCAGGGCTCTCCCCTGGCTCCTCAGGGTTTTCCCCCTTGTTTCTCCCTGTGACATCCCTAAGTACCCTAGGATGAAGATCACCAGTGCCTGTTGACTTAAATACATTCAAACCCTCCAGGTGCCCCTTTACTAGGTAAGCATGAGCAGTTGGTGGGTTGGGCTAACCTAAAGTCCCAATGGGATGTGTATTTGTATTCATGTCCAGGAACACAGATGCAAAGAAATCATTTAGACGCTCCGCTTTGGCCATCCTATCTGTTACCAGTTGCCCTAGTTCATCCTGAAGGGGCACTAAGTTACCCTGCAGCTTCTTTTTGGTTCCTATGTACTTAAAGAATAACTTTTTGTTATCCTTAATTTTTGCTGCTAGCTCCATTTCTGCTTTGGCTCTCCTCACTGTTTCCCTGCAAGCTCGAAACAAGCAGGTATATTCCTCCTTGGTGGTAGCCATCTGCTTCCACAGCCTGTAGGCCTCTTTTTTCCCCTCCATGATCTCCTGGATTTCCCTGCTCAACCAAAAGTGTTTCTTCGCTTTTTTGTCCCCTTTTATGTGTACTGGGATGTTCCTTTTCTGTGCCTGCAGGATTAGTCCCTTGAGACATGCCCACCATTCCTAGACTCCCATCTCTCCAAGGCTTTTACCAGTCAGTCCCTCCCTAACTAATCTCCTGAGCTTGTTGAAGTTGGCCTTCCTGAAGTCTAGAACTTCCGCCCTACTAGCTATCTTTCCCACCTTTCTCCAGATAGTGAACCCTATCAATAGGTGGTCACTAGCCCCTAAGTTACCTTGCACCTGCAGATCCCCCACCAAGTCATCTCCTGTGGCCACTACCAAGTCTAGTAAGGCATTTCCCCTAGTGGGAATGCATACTTCCTGCGATAGGTGAAGGTCCTGTAAAACGGTTAGAAACTTTCATTAACGGGCAGACCTGGCTGCTTATTTCTTCCAGCAGATGTCTGGAAAGTTAAAGTCACCCATGATGACCAGGTACTTTGAGCGCACTGCCTCTGAGAGCTGTCTCAAAAATTCCAGGTCTAACTTGTTCCTCTGGTGTGGGGGTAGTAGACCACACTACCAAGTCTCTTTCACCCCAACCACCGTGTAAGCTGACCCAAAGTACCACAATTTGCCCTTCTTCTTGGCCCAATTTAACTACAGAAGATGTATATTGCTCCTTAACATAGAGAACAATGCCCCCCCACACACTTTTTTCCCAACTCTATCCTGTCTGTACAGCTTGTAATCCTCAATGTCCACTGCCCAGTCATGGGTGGGATCCCACCAAGTTTCTGTTAGCCCAACGAGGTCAAATTCTTAATTTGCAAGCAGGAGTGCGAGTTTCTCCTGCTTATTCCCCATGCTCCTAGCATTAGTATAGAGGCATCTAAACCCCCCAGTAGGTGCCTTTAGTACCTGGACTGTTCTAGCACCTGGCTTGAGGTTCATCATTCCTGGCTTCTCTCTATCGTCAGCATCCCCGTTCCCCAACAAATCTAGTTTAAAGCCCCATGTATGAGATCCGCCAACCAGTAAGAGAAGAGACTTTTACCTCTTGGAGAGAGATGTAGCCCATCTCATCTGAAGCCTTATCCTAGAAGTGCAGGTTGTGGTCCAGGTGGTCATGGTCCAAATACTACATTTCTTGCATACCATATGCCCCCAAATAAAACATGCATCTTGTTTTTGGAGGGGAGACTATACAATTTCCTACCCCCCCAAAAAAGAAATCATGGCCAAGTGTGTGACAAAGTACGTCCTTATGGAAACACAAAATGTCTAAGAAGTATGGCATTCCAGAGGGGTGAGGCAGCAGGAACTTCCTGGTGTTGACAGTAATATGTTTTTTATCTCTTTACTTTAAATAGTTATGTATATAAGTTCCTATGAATCATAAAGTGCTGTTTCTACACCATAAGCCTCATCCAGATACTACAGACTGTGTGCAGCAGAGCACTCACCTTCAGCCAGCACAGTGGCTTTTCAGCAAATTTTGTAAAAATTAGCACTACAAAAATAATGTCCTGGCAGGGCTATTATGAGGACTTGAAACACCAAGGTTAATATCAGTTTCACAGTATATACTCTCCTATTTATGAATATGCTGTTTGATAGCCACAGAAATATACTATCCCTTTTTTGATTACGACTAAATTCTTGACCTCAACAATCTTCCATGGCAATGAGTTCCATAGCTTAATTATATGTGCTATGAAAGAGGACTTCCTTTTTCCACTTTTTAATTTACTAGGTTGTAATTTCACTGATGGGTCCCTCATTCTGTTATGAGGCAGGGAGAACAGAGCTCCTGGTTGTTCTATGATAATCATTATTTTACATACCCTTTTTTATCATCTTCTTGTTTCTTTTTAATGTAAATAAGCACAACCACCTCAATCTTAGTTCATATAAACATTGCAGTGCTCACCTCTCTTCCCTGAACCTGTTTATTATTTGTATAAAATGAATGATGATGTTTTTGGTATTATTCTCTGTGCCCTTTCTTCTGTAGCTGGAAATCTTGTGTCCTTTATTTATTTTTGACCAGAGCTGCAGATTCATAGATTTTTGGGTCAAAAGGGACCTTAGCAGATCATCAAGTCTGACCCCCTGTCCTGGGCAGGAAAGAGTGCTGGGGTCAGATGACCCCAGCCAGGTGCATGTCTAGCCTCCTCTTAAAGACCCCCAAGGTAGGGGACAGCATCACCTCCTTTGGAAGCACCTTCCAGAAACCCTCTCTTTAAAGAAGTTCTTCCCGATGTCTAACTTAAATCTGCTGTCCATCAGTTTGTGGCCATTGTTCCTAGTTACTCCAAGGGGTGTCCTAGTAAACAGAGCATCTCCTATACCTTGCTGCTTCCCTCCCTGAAGAATTAGTAGGCAGCTACAAGATCACCTCTCAGCCGTCTCTTGCAGAGACTGAAGATACCCAGGGCCCTCAATCTCTCTTCATAGGGCTTTGCCTGCAGGCCCCTAACCATACAAGTGGCCCTCCTCTGAACCCTCTTGAGGTTGTCCACGTCCCTCCTAAAGTGTGGCACCCAAACTGGACACAGTACTCTAACTGCAGCCTGACCAATGCTGTATAAAAGGGAAGTATCACCTCACTGGATCTGTTTGTCATGCACCTACTAATGCATGATGAAGTGCAGTTAGCTTTACTGATTGCTTTGTCACGTTGACAACTCATGTTCATCTTGATTTTAACAATGACTCTGAGATCCCTTTCTGCTGCTGTGTTGCTTACAAGGTCCTCCCCCACCTGTAAGCGTGGTGGGGATTCCTTCTCCCTAGATGTAGCACCTTCCACGTATCCTTATTGAACTCTATCTTATTCTGTTCTGCCCACTTTTCCAAGCAGTCTAGATCCACCTGGATTCATTCCCTACCCTGCAGTGTGTTAACTTTACCCCGTAATTGGTATCATCTGCAAATTTGGAAAGAGTGATTTCCACACCCTCATCCAAGTTACTGATGAAGAACTGAACAGCACTGGTCCAAGGACTGAGTCTTCTGGGACTCCACTGTCCAAATCTTCCCAGGTCAATACCAGCACTCCCCCGGCCCACTCTCTTGGTGCAACCTTTAGGCCAATTTTCCACCCATCTGACCGTGTAATCATTTACATCATAGCTAGTCAATTTATCTGTGAGAGCAGTATGAGATACCATATCAAAGACCTTCTGAAAATCCAAGTAGATTACATCAACCTCAATTCCTGCATCTAAGCATTTTGTGATGTGGTCATAAAAAAGAAACAAGGTTAGTCAGGCAGGATCTACCTGATATGAATCCGTGCTGGTTGCCCTTTAGCATTGCTTTCTAGGGCTGTGCAAAGCTTCAGGCACTGATTCAATTTGAAGGAGATTTGGCCTGATTCGGTGGCTAATCTCTGAATCTGAATAGAATCAGGAGACCCATTAAAAAGTCCAAATTGAATCCAAAGCCTCTGAATCAATTCTGAAAATATTCAAAATGATTTGGAGATTCAGATTGGCCAGAGAGAGGCAGGCACAGCCAGGCAGCTACAGGTTCTCCCATGGCTCCTCCAGCTGTGCCTGCCTCTCCCCAGGTGGGGGAAGCCATTGGAGAAGCCCCCATGCCTTCCCTGCCCGGCCCCATCCCCCACCCAGCCCCAGCCTAGTCGCAGCACTTAAAAAAAAATAGCCCCACACTCACCAGCTGTAGCAGAGGCTGTGGGGGACTATGGGGCCTCCTGGCACATCCCTGCCATGTAAACCCGGTGTTCCAATCACCCCTGACCACACAGCCCCATCTCCAATGTCTGCCCCACCTGACCCCAGCATCCCAGCAGTCCAGCAGCACTCTGCCCCCAGAGGCCCAGGTCCCAGACAGGGTGCAAGGCCCTGCCAAGTTGTGCTACACCTGCCTGATATGGCAGCTGCTGTGCAGGTACTAGGCAGGGGGGCAATCCACGCTGCCCCCACTGCCCCACACTGCACAAGGGGGGCTCTGCCACAAGCCCTCAAATGCCCTGTTCACTGCTGCCAGAGCCAGAGAGTGCAGGGTTTTTTTTAAAATTGCTGGGATGCATCCGGGGGTGATCAGGTTATGAGGCCTGCATGGGGTGCCTCTGCCAGAAGGCCCTATAGGCCCCACAGCCCCTGCTGCAGCCGGTAAGTGCAGAGCTTTTCAATTTTTTATTTTTTTTAAGTACTGGGACTAGGCTGGGACCGGGTGGGGGATGGGGCCAGGCAGGGAAGCCATGGGGGCTCTCCCCACAGCTTCACCCACCTGGATAGAGGCAGGCACATCAGAAGGAGCCACAGAATAGAGGTCCGACTAACTGGTCTATAGTTACTTGGATCTTATTTACTCCCCTTCTTGAAAATGAAGATCACTTTGGCCTTTTTCCAGTCCTCTGGGACTTCACCTGAGCACCAAGAGTTCTCAAACAGTCATGCCACTGGCTCAGCTATGACACTGGCCAATTTCTTCAGCACTCTTCCATGACTTAAACATATCCAATCCTTCCAAGTGTCTCTTCACCAAGTTGGTGCTAACAGTTTGTGGGCTGATATCGCTTCTGTGCCTGTCTATGATCCAGTTGGGAGATTTGTCCTGATCTGAGTTCAGGAATACAGAGGCAAAAAACTCATTGAAGAGCTCAGCTTTGTCCCCCGCTATCTGTCACTAATTGCCCTAGTTTGTCCTGTAGGGGGTCCTATGCTACCCTGCACCTTCTTTTTACTCCTTATATACCTGAAGGACTTTTTGCTGTTTTTAATTTTTGTTGCCAGCCTAAGTTCCATTTCTGCTTTGGCCTTTCTGACTGCCTCCCTGCAAGTGTGGGCCAAATTGGTTTACTCTGCCTTGGTAGCTACCCCATGCTTCTACAGTTTATATGCCTCTTTTTTTTTGTCCCTAGGCTTTCCTTTTCCCTGTTCAGCCAAGAGGGTTTTGGCCCCTTTGCCCCCTTTCCTATGCAATGGGATTGTCTCCTTCTGCACCCATAGGATTCCTCCCTTTAGGAATGACCACCCTTCCTGGACTCCTATCTCACCAATTCTCCTGTTCTTCATTGCCTCAGTAACTAATCTCCTGAGCACACTGAGCTTAGCCTTTCTGAAGTCTAGTACTCCTGTCCTACTTTTTATCTTTGCCACCCTATGCAAAATAGTGAATTCAATCAAGTGATGGTCACTGTCCCCTAGGTTACCTTGTGTCAGTAGATCCCCCACCAAGTCATAACCTGTAGCCAGGACCAAGTCCAAATAAGATTGAACAGTTTTCATTTAGTTTTCTAAAAAGATCCCTCTCTTAGATTGATCCAGGCAATTTAGAACCCAGTATGATGTAGGACAACCCAATTATGTGCATTTGCTTTATATCTGTCAATATTGATACCCATTGACTCATGATACCAGATTGACATTTGTTAGTTAGGTTTCTTTGAAGTTCCTTATTGTTCTCTCTTTGGCCTTGCCTGCTATATTATTTGTATTTTTTTTTAATTTCACTATTCACTTGCCACAAACTTCTTAGATTATTAATAAATATACTAAAGAACAATAGACCAATCATAGAACCTCAGGCACCTGGTTGGTCCCCTTCTGCCATGATGAAAATTGACAATTTAGTCCAACTCTTTGCTTTCATTTTTATGGTCAGGTTTTGCCCAAGACCACTTTACCTTTTACACTGTGACTTTTTAAGTGCTGAGAGACATGCAGATCCATGGTCTAATTCATAGCACTTCACAGAAAGTGCCATGAATTAGACCAACACCTCTCTCCCCTGGGTAAGATCTAACAGATGTTCCCTATTGGACTGGGATGACGAGGAGAGGAAGACTGAACTCCATTTTGGAGCCAATCCAGCCAAGGAGCTGCCTGCCTGCAGGCTCTCTCCATTAGGTCTGCCTCCCCTCCCAGCTTCAGTGCTGTCTGCTGGATGGAAGTGGGAGAGGGGAAGAGAAGGGAACTTCAGGCTGGAGTTTACTTAGCCTTAGCTGGAGAGGGAGGGGGATTGGGGGCGTGAGGTGGGACGTCTCCATTCCACCTCCAGCTCAGGTTAGGCAAAACCCCTCCCCTCTCCACCTCCCATCCTGCAGACAGCACTGGGGATGGGGATGGGCTGCATCAGCCCAGGCCTGCTCTCACACAGGGTCGTAAATAAGTTAATGAAGGTGGTCCACTTTGGAGTGCCTTCATCTGAACCCTCATGTAAGGAGGGTTAATTTGTCACATGATTGGGAACTTTTAAGAACTCTGCAGCCATGCATTTCTGTCAGAGCATGGCTATAGAGCACTTTCAAGGGGCCAATGATGTAACAAATGCCACTTCTGTCAGCAGCCCTTATGTCTAATTGACCGTTATAAGGGATCCTGAAATGATCCCAATTCAGTCCTTCTAAAAGTAATGTTTATATTTGCTTCCCAAAAAGATTACTCTTACAAATGACTATGTTACCTATATTTTAGGGAGAAGAAAGGAGATATGTCTTACTTCTGTCATACTGAAACCAGCTAGGATTTAGAAGCAAGAGAACACCAGGTGGGAAAGGCACTAGTGCCATTAACAGTAAGCCCATCCTAGGGAAAACATCTAGGATGAACTGTTTGCCCAGAGATATCCCTTAAGAAGAAAACAATGTGGCTTTAGGATAGTGTGGGACAATAGCTTGGGTTTGGAAAACTAAATTCCATTTACCAAATTTTTGAGCATTCATGTTTTACAGCCACCTTTTTAATTTAGTAGAATAGAGGGGGGTGGGGGAAAGATACTATTTAAATGGGCCTGTACTTGCATGACCATTTTCTCCATGAACTGGCAGCATCTGCTGGTTTCTAAAATAGCACTGAATTGATTTCAATAAGCTGCCTAAACCCATCAATTCCATTGCAGACTAATGAAAATCCTTGGCTGGCAAAAATCAGACCCAATACTTTCCAGTGCACTTTAAACCCTAGTTTTACAGTTCTTTTGGACATCAATTAAAAGAAGAGAAAAAGGTAAAAGATTACATAGTCACTTAACACACAGTCATATTTTGTTTTCCTAGGTTACAGGACAGCTGTTGAGGTTTCAAATTGGAGTTTGATACAAAACATATTTTGAAACAAATACTTTGCTATGTCATTTGTATCACATTGGACTGTTAAAACAGAACACATGAAAAAGTGACTGTGAGCCATGTCCACTTCAGAAACTGGGAGTGATTCTTGGTAATAACTAATAATGTTTGGTCATATATAGTAATTTGATGTTCCTACTAATGATGTGAATAATGAAGAACTAATGTGGTATTAATGAGGTAATAATACTGTATATACCTCATAGAAATTCATTATAATTAGCCAATTAATATACCATTGTTTAAAACTGTTAATTTGTTTTTAAGAGAAACTATAATACAAGTTGAAAAATTTGGTTTTAAGTAAGGCTAAGGCCAGCTGTTTTACAGTGACCCTCTAGGTCTGTATGAAAAGCTTTGACAACTTACGTGATTGTAATGGGTAAAGGGAAAGTGGTTTCAAAACAATTATAAAAGCTGCCAATAAATTTCATTCACTTGTACTTACTTACAAGGTCAGCAGTCCAAAAACAAAAGGGACTGTGTCAGTTCAATATACCAGATCATGACTTAAGGGCTTAGGCCTATATTATTAGAAGTAAATATGGATTTATTTATCCAATCTGTGATGCCCCAAGGGGGACTGGCTTTTGGAAGTGATTTTCTGCTCTCACTGAAATTCAGGCCCCTTAAAAAAGTCTCTTTATGGACATCTGATTCACAAGGTGCGTTTGCAAGTATAGGACATTTTTCCCTCTTTCATATTCTTTCTTCAGGAAACCGGCAAAGGAAAAAAAAGAACATTTGTTCAAAATGATAAAATCCATAATTCAACACCAGGAGAAACTAGTTGGATACCAAAGAAATGAACAAGACACAAAAGGTAGCAGACTACTCCAACTCTTTATGAAGCAACAATGTATCTTCTTTAGCTACTTGGCATATAAGCCAAACTCACTCGTCCAAGGTGCTTGAACTTATGAAAGGAGGACTGGGAGTTGCTCAGTGGTCAGACCTGAAACTTTCATTTCCAAGTGCAAAGTTCATTTTCTGCAAGTGTTCTGTAAAATTCATTAAAAAAAATTAAAGTACATTTTTCTTTGTTACATTCAGATTAAACACTGATATTTTACAAAGAGTTTACTTTAATTTTAAGTGGATTCTGGATAGATCTGGGTTTTAAATGGCTTTCAGCTCTGGGGAAATGTTAGATCTCAATTTTTTTTCTTATCTTGAATTGGGATGAAAAGCCAATACTATGAACTATGTTGAACAATGAATAAAAATATTCTTGGTCATTCCACTATTTTGACTGTTTAAAAATGTTTCACATTAATTTAGCTTTATTTTACTTAACATTTCAAAATGACAATAGAATTTTGCATTTCAAATTTTTCTGCATGGAAATTTTTAGAACACATTTTTCCGAGTATGTTTTCAGGAAGAGGAATACACAAAAAAAATCCTTTCCCTTTGACAGGAAAAAAGTGTTAGAATTTAGTATTTACTGACCAATGATTTAGTATTCACTGACTAAAAAGTTTGATTAAAAATCATTTATAGCTCTAGTTCTAGCGCTACAATTATTGGAACTTAAAGCAGTAGGGAATCTTAAAACACTACATTGTCTAGAAATGTAACTAATTTGCTTGAAATTTAGTAGCCTCCACAAAGATTTTCAGATGGTTCAAGCATGAAACATACTTTTCATTTCAGATTTCTAGTGTATGTTAAATTTGTTGAGCAACAATTAAAAAAAAGATGTATGCTGAACATGCTACAGAAGTACTGTGTGTGGTAAGAGGAGAAAAATAAAATGAACTCTCTTTCCTTTCAAAGGTCTGCTATTTAAAAACAGTATTTTATATATTTATTTATTTAACTGATATGCCATCATTCCCCCAAAAAGGCTTAGGACTGTATACTACAAAGATGAAACAAATTATAGGAAAAGAATAAAATGTTAAAATGACAACCTACTACAAACACAATATTTAGTTAATTGAAAACAAACAAACAAGCAAACAAACATTAGAACAAGCAATATAATAAAAATACCCCTCCACCAGCACCTCCCTCTGTTCCTCCCAATGGACAGAATCTAAGGGCAGCTTGAAGCCCCTTAAAACTTGTGGGCCTGTGTAGTTCCTTCTCTTTCCAGCTCAGCTCCCATGCTGTTTGCCTTACTAGTGGCAGAGCCCCTCTGCTTCAGGTTCAGGTCCCAGCATGTTGGGGTTGGGAGAGAATGTTAACACTTCCTGCCAAGCTGGAGCCTTCTGGGGTCCATGGTCCAATAAACCCAGCATTCTAACCAGGCCAATATATCCTGCTGAAAAACAGGGCTAACTAGCCCAGATGGAGCTCTAGGCCCAAAACACTATATTGTATCCACAGGTATCATAACACAGCACTACAGTTGCATTATATGCCTTTAAGGATAAGTCTTTATGGTACACTCAAGCACACTGCCATGTTATCTATTGCAGAACTTTGTGTTGCAAAAATACTTTAGTTTTATGTGAGTCTCAGTGCTTAATTGTTCCTGTAAAATACACTGGAACTTGAAGAAGGAGGCACTCAGTGAAATTACTAGGTGACTGGTTTCAAACTAACAAGAGACAGGTTTTTTTTTCTAATTGTGCCTGCCTCAGCCACTCTCATGCCACCTTGGTGCGTTTGCCTAATGTCAAACATAATGGAGCCTCATATGACTTCTGGAGAGGCCCTCGATCACCTCAAGTAAAACCACAAAACTCACCTGCCATGACTTTGAATGGACCTTCAGTGGTGGGATCCCCAATGAGGGCCCATCAGGAGCTGTCACACCTCCTGGTGGATATATGTCGGGCTTCACCTCCCCTACCCCCTGTCCATACACCAGCCTTTGAGATAAGCCTCTGGATCTTTATGTGGCTTGTCTCCCATCACTGTCAATTCCTGGTCTGTGCACCCCTATTCGTGGTTGCTTTACTTTCCTCTGGTCAGGCTGCCAGATGCCCAACTCTTGAGGATGTCTCTCTGGCAGCTTGGTGATTCTTGTCTGGCTCAATATGCCTCCATTGCCCTTAGACACTGCCCAAGTCTCACTGCTAAAATTCAACAGACAACAAACAACAAAGCAAATTAATAAGAACCTATGCCGAGGCAAAAGAAAATGGCAAGAGAGAAAAGGAAAAGGAACCACTCAAATAAGAGGGAAACATAAGAGAAAAAACAAGAGACTGAAGAAGAAAGGGGTCATTGGGCTAATCAGCCCTTCTACCGTCCTAGCTCTAGACTGTGCCCTGCATTTCTTGGCACAGCTCCACATTCTAGCCCCAGCTGGGGTCCTCTTCAGCTCCTCCCTGAGATGTCTCAGATCTCACACACCAGTTCCACCTGTATCTGATGTGGGGAGCTTTTGCAGCCTCTGCTGCCATCAATGCCTGCCTCAGCACCGGGTTTCCTCATTCCTGCCAGTACTGGGTGCAACCAGCATGGGGGGATCTCTGCAGCTTCCTCTGCTTCTTGCATCCCTGTTTGTTCCTCCTTGGTGCCAACTTTTATTTCCACCAGATGGTGTTCTTCTCTGATGTCACTCACCCGTGCTGGCTCCAGCTGCAGATAAACATTGTTAATAAACTGCACGGGCATTTCTCTTTGGTGTGGTTCTTCTTGTGCTCAGCATCCTGAAATGTGTGAGTAATTCCTTTTTTCAGGGTTTTTCCTTTGGGTTGGGTTACCCCTTTCCTGGGTTGCCCCATGGGCTGGGCTCCTTGCTCCCCCATGCTTCTACCCCCGGGACACTTATGTAATGCTTAGTTAAGTTGTGGAGTTCATTGCCACAAGAGATGGTGGAGGTCAATAGCAAAGCTAGGTTCAAAAAGGGACTAAATACATTTATGGATGATAGATCTACTAATAGCTAGTCAACAGAATGGTTGGGGATGTTTTCTCTGGTATCTCTAAATTTGTAGTGGTGGATGCCAGGAATGGTACTGAATAAAGGATAGATTATTCTGCACGTGCGCGTGCGCGCGCGCACACACACACACACACACACACACACAGAGTTAGATGGATCATTGGTATGACTCAATATGGCACTTCTTCTTTTTTTTAAGATTTCAACATATAGTTTTTCCTGGATCTGAGAAACAGAACGTAACTTACATCTGCTCCTACACACAGTTTAAGACTCTCTGATGACCGACAGTTCTAACTCTAGATTTTCCAGTCATTTTCTTTTCGAAGACATAAAGATCTGCAATTATAGGATACTAACCTTATTTTCCTCATATTCTAGCAAAAGTTATAAGAACTATTGGGTTTTGTACCTTCCTTAATATTAAGGTAAGATCAAAGTAGATTAAGCAAAGCACTGTATTCTGTTTATGGAACTCTTCATTTGTAGCCACAGTTCAGTATCCCGTGCCCTGTTCTATTGAGTTGGTATGTTTAGTTACATTGTTTACCTATTCTAAGTTGATGTATCCATCTTCTGAGAATGAGTGTGATGTAATGTGTGAGTATGTTGCCTCTTGAGTTATCTCTGGATGATCATGACAGTGTGTAGTGAAGCAAAAAGGTGCTAGACCACCTGCCCTTCTTAACTATGTGACTGAGTGTGCATGCATGAGCATGAGCTAATCTTCTGGAACCTTCCAGAGAGAATCTATAAATAGCAAGTGTTTGAGGGATCATGTGTGGGTTTTGGTCTGGAGGTGTGGGTTTGTGAGCTGTAAGTTGTAAGTTTAGTATTGAGGGAGAGCAGAGCTGTGTGAAGAAGTTGCATCTGACCCAACCAGTCAGGCTGTTGGCCTTCCATGGTGTGGGTCATAGCTGTGAATATGCTTTGTGAGGCAACCAGTGAAGTGACCATACTGAGACCTCTATCTTCTGACAAAGCACTGAAGTCAGTTGGCTCTCAAGCATTGCCATACTTGAATTGAGCACCTACCAGCAATTGTGGTACATATATCCAGTCCTGAGGTGGGTAATTCTGGGTGTATTCATGTGTGTTTTTATAATTGTGAGTCTTCCTATTTTTGTGTCAGTTGTACTTGTCCTCATATGCCTATTCATATTATTTGTCATAACTGCAGCCCTCAGATCCTCCAATTGTAATAGTGTAAGCAGGTATGTGCAATTCAAACCCTCTATGTGTGTGTGATATACATCTTTTTTAAGAAGACAAGCTTCTCTCTCAGTCTAATGGGTCTCCTCTCCACCAGCACTTATGAGCCCTATAGCCCCTTAATCCTACCAGCAGCAGAACAGGCAGTCAAGCATCTCCAAGTAGCTTCCTCTTTGAGAGCTCCTTCCCCTTTGGCTGCTGCCAGAGACTAACTCTCTAGGCCCAGCACTGGGATTTATATGTGCCAAGGGCCCTGCCTTCTTCCAGTCAGATGGCCAGGTACAGATGCAGGTTAATTCCCTCATTTTCCTGCCACCACAGAAACTTGCACCTGTGGGGGTTCTGCCTGGCTCCTATGGCCCTTTCTCTAGGCAGTTTCTGCCCTTAAAGGAGCAGGCACACCTTAGTGCTCTGTGGCACTCATATAAAAAATTATACATGTGCTTAAGAGTCACTCTGAAACCCACCATGGGACATATAACAACGGCAGTCTGCCAGCCCTCTGTAGCAAGGACCTTGTTGCCTGCAGAAATTTTAACAGACAGCTTCTACAAGTGACCATTCATAATGCAAACTGCTGCTATTTGAAAGCATATTAAAACTTCACTGGTAGTCCTTATGTAACAAGACTAAATTGATAAAACTTGTGATGAACAGCCTTTCAAGATGGAGGACTACACTAATTGAACAGTATAACACAAAGGAGTTGGTTTTCCCCCAGAATGCCAGAACTGGTAGCATTTTACAACTAAAAAATGCACTTCACTCAACTCAACCCAAGTAATGTGGTGCCAATGAATGGCTTGCAAGTAATTAACTTGCAGCTGTAGATATAGATATGAGACTTCTCAAGCTAAGCAAGTAGGGTAGAAGTGCTCCCACTGCTTAAAATACAGAGCAGGACTTAGCATACCCAGTACTGTAGGACAGTGTCCCTGAACCTCAACTTCCACATAGGTACTGCTTGCTCAACTCAGAGGCTGGTCTCCAAAGCCAAGTCCAGGGGCTCCCACTGTGTGACAGTGAGCCCTCCCACCAGCACAGAGGCACTGATGGGCTATTCTCCTCCCTACTCCCACACTAGCTATGGTGCTTCTCCTGCTCCACTTACCAAAGGGGACCTGGGTACTGATTCCTACCTCCCTTGGTCCAAGACCAGCATGTATGGGTTGGGACAAACATCACTCTTGACATAAAAAAGAGGAAGAATGGTGCATCCTATAAGAGTACAGAGCATACACTTGCATCTGATTGGTCTGCACTGCCACACAAGTCCCAGACCAACTTCCAAAGTTTTCTGAATGGGCTTCACAGTAATTTCACAGTAATTTCTTCAGAAATTTCTGAAGGACAGATGAGCAGAACCAAAAGTTTATGAAGGTATGTGAGGGAAGGCAATTAATCCCCAACTTCTGAACTGGCTGGTGAAATAAAGCTTCCAAAATGTGCCAAAGCTGGGGAGGGGATGGCTTGGTAATAAAGCAGTGGGGATGTGTATGGAGAGCAGCTGTTGAAGTAACACATGGTAAGTCACTCTAGAGACCAGTACAAAGCACAAGTGGTTTTTAGAACTTCAGTCTTCCAAAATAACCCAAAAAACCAAAAAGACTGAAAACCAAAATAAAGAATCCTATATAACTTTATGGAAAATAAGATTTTTTTCAGGCTTTCCTGAGCCACATTTGGACTGAGATTCAGTTCTGGTCTGTAATAAGAGAACTAAGACATTGGTTTTCAAACTGTGTTGTATGTTCTAAGGAACCCTGGAGTTCCACAATATGTCATCAGGGATTCTGCAAAGGGACTGAGGGTAATGGTGGAGCAGGCTGGGGAGTGATGCACTGATGTTATTGAGTTGGATCACTTGGCTCCATGTCAGCTCACAGGATAGAGGTAAAGGTTTTGCGGCAGAAGTGATATGAAAGGATTCCGTAACTGGGAAGTTTGAAAAGCACTGGTCTAGACAATGAGCTCCACTTTTAGAGTAACTCACTTTTAGAGTGAGATCATGCTCTGCCCAGGTAAGGAGCAGCATGTTGTTGCCCTGCCCCAGTATCTTTCTGAGATACCAGACAACTCCAGGGATGGGGCATAGTCCATTGCATCTTTAACAAGGACAGTGTATGCTCTCCAATGTGCCATTATAGTTGTGATGCCCAGTATATTCTTGAGGCATAGCCAACATTTGTGCTCTTCTGTGTATTCGTCCACATCTGTTATCAGCAGGAATTTGCTGGTCTATAAACCTGTGTGCCAGTACTTCACCCAGGAGCACAAAGATGTACATTGCCCAGAGACATCCGTCTGTGTCTCAATGTTGCACAGATGAATTTTTGTCCTCTAAGTTGCTCTGGCACCTTTAAAAATTGTACTTTTGACTGCTATTCAATTATCCAGAACTTCTCCATAGAGACTGTCAGCTTACCAAACTGTTCCCTGTTAAACACCTGTAAAAGTAAAACAGCTTCAGTGATTTTCAGTGGTGTTATTCTGCATCTCGACCTGTGTAACTGAGAGCAACATTTGCTCAACATCTGCCAAATGCCACTGGGCAGGTGGCAACTAATGGGCCATAACATCCATGAAAATATTTTGAGTATCGGAATAAAAAGAGATCAGTGAAACTGATCCTAAATGTGTTGGCTTTTGTTTTTTTCTGAGGTGGGGGGTTACATAAAACATTTTCATGATCTACAGTTACATATTCAGTTTTTAAAATAGTGGTCTGGAGACCAGCTGACTAATTTAGCTGTGGTTATTTTTACTTACTTTAAGTAGAGCTGTAGAAACATTATTATACTAGAAGATAGATGTTTGGAGTTCTCTCTCAAAAAAACCCTTGACAGTCTTTTATGTTTGATTTTCCAGCTAATAATTTTGTAGCATCATATATCATGTTTTCCAGATTAAGAAACTACAGTAAATGATCTTATGAACCAGATTATTTTAAAAGCAAGAGGAGTTTTGAATGAGCTGAATTAACTTTCAAAACTTGCACTAACATGTTTTCTTGTTAACTATGTCTTAAATGCAATCTGACTAGATAAAATTTTGGATGCAGAAACTTCACTAAACTGATGAGAATATATGGGTTAATCATTCATTCACAATGAAATAGGATGGGCAATATTTTGAAAATGAAATAAGCATTCACAAATTATTCTATTAATTAGTCTACCCTGTAAAAACAGTTAGTCCAAAAGCCAACATTTAGACTTTTATCCTATCACCCTTTCATTCAAAAATATCTGATTTGTTTCCTCCTTTCCTCATATATAATAGCATATTGTAATTACATAATTACATATAGCATATGCAATGAAATATTACCAATGAAATAAAGGTGGCAAAGCTTCCTTTATAATTTTTTACGGATGTTGAGATATACATATATATGTATATCAACGGTAGAACAACATATACGCTAGAAGATGTAAAATTTGCAATCCCTTCAAAATTACTTTCTTCTTAAAAATATTGTAAGGAGAAGACACAAGCATTAATTTCAGTCTTCAAGGAACACATTTCTGCCTATTTGTCACAATCCAATTTACATTCATCACTAACGGTATCACTTAATACTTGTTACATCTTGAGTTAGCTGACAGTATATGCTGAACAAAAACTCCTAGCTGACATGTTGTATTACTGGAAAGCATTCCTTCGTAGAATGGTTTGATTCCCAATAAATGCATAAGCATTAGATACAGGTAGATGGAGAATACTGTCCTATGGCTGGCAGTAAATATGGCAATACAACTATGAGACAGGGGGCTCATCTATATATGCATTTGATCCAGGATCAGTTTACCTTTGAGTAAACTACTAGTGAGTAAACATGCCCGGGCAAGCATCTACATATGCAGGGAAATGGGAGCAGATTTTCTGCTAATGGCAGCAAACTGCTCCTGCTTCATAGGGCCCTGCAATGGGTCCCTACTGCCACTAGAGGAGCTCTAGGATCCAGGCCAGGAGACAGAGCTGGGGCTAGGACATTACACCCTGCCCCGGGGGCTGCCTGCTGCCAGGGTGGTACAATGTTGCCCTGCCCCAGCAGCAGTGAGCTCCTTGACCCAGTTGCCCAATCTGGGTCAGGGGGCTTGAAGAGAGCTGCAGGGGAGGGGCAAATCCCATCCTCCTGCCCCAAAGTGCCAGTGGAAGACTTTAAGAATTTAAAATAAGTAAAAGTACAATGGTGATGTTAAAAAACTATGGGGACCCTAATTTGTACAGAAATTATTATAAAGCCCAGGCTGGGTATGGTCTTCCTGGATATCAGGGGGTGCCCGTGATGTACGGGGCTGGTGTGGGAGGCATATTTCACAACATCTTTAGAAAAGCTGTTCCGCTTTTGAGAAGGGGTCTTCAGATTAATAAGCCCCACGCTAAAAATGCGGCACAAAACATAGCCAAATATGTGATCAGTCACATATCCCGAGCTGTCCTAGATAAGGTGGTCAAGCTGGCAAAGCAGGAGGGGTCCGGCCTCATGTATATTCAAAGAAAGAGCCTTAAAAGAAAGAGAGATGCACCAGACTCCAGATGTGCAGGACCTCCTCAACCCCTTAAAAAGAACAGGGTAAGTTGACGGGGCAGCCAGATACAAAAAACCAAGAAGCAGCCTGGGAGAAAGAAGGGGCACTTTCCTGGAGGAAACAGAAATACATTTTAACTGCCATGGCCTTTGTTCACTGCAGGTCTGAAGAATGTGCCAAATCTGGACTGGATGTGTTTCAAATAGCCCCTATGCAGACCAGCACTGAGAAAAGCCTGTATGTTGAGATCCTCCCACTCTCAGTTATTACCGAGTCCAGCCCCTTTGACTTTTTCATAGCTGGGAATGGCGAAGATTACATGGATTTGAACAACACACTGCTGTACCTTTGCTGCAAAATTGTGAAGGGCAATGGAACTGATCTTGATGCCAGGGCAGTGGTGGGTCTGGTGAATTACCCGCTAGCCTCTGTCTTCAGCCAGCTGGATGTCACTCTGGGAGACCGTCTCATAAGCCAGAGCAACAGCTGTTACCCTTATCGAGCCTTCATAGAATCGGTCCTCAACTACAGCAATGACAACCTTGCCACCCAATTTTCTGCCAGCCTGTTTTATAAAGATACCCCTGGGCATCATGAAATGGTTGCGTGGGATGGCAATAAT
>NW_017729029.1:26589711-26595309 GCF_001723915.1 Gavialis gangeticus | reverse complement strand
ATTTGTTCGCCAGGTTTAGTTTGGTAATATAGACAGATGGCATTGGTTCTCCCCACAAAAAGAGCATTCCTAGGCACCAGTGGAGAATGCACCAGGGTTCTGTTTAAAAAATCTGCCAGTTCCCCATCCGTTTCTAACAGAGCCCTCCACTCGTGCTCCCAAATGGTCCTAATGGTAAACCCCTCTCTCTTGAGATAATCTGTCTTGTGTAATGCCTGATAATTCAGAAACCCAAAGGTGGTCCCCGTCAATGGGTTCTGTTCTTTCTCATTGTAGCAAGTGACACAACCATGAAAAAGCATTTGTTAAATTAAAACACCGTAGGTTCCCCATCAGTGTTGGGGAAGCCATCTGAAAAATAGGGGCCTACCTGAAATTCCCCACCCTGTAAGGCATGTCGAATTTGAATACTTTCTTTCTCCAAAATGTACATTAGCCACTGAAAACTTCTTTTTCTGTCTGTGATAGTTGTCCAGGGGGAGAAGCACTATGGTCTACGGTTCCAAAAACATAAACCTGTACATGGCCATGCAGACAGAGGCCACCATGATGTATTAGAAAGGATCTATGCAGCTTTCTACATTTTGGAGTTCACCATCTAGTTTCACTCAGTCTACCTGCCGTGTCATTTTCATAATCTCATCCCTGTAGAGGCAGCAGGCCTCTTTCAAAATTTTTACATTGTGCTGGCAATAATAGGCCAGCTCCTTTTACATGTCAAAGGTCTTATTGTGGTTATTCTGATACCATTCTAAAAACTGTCCTTTCTCACCGGACATCATATTTGCAACACTGTAGTACTCCATCTTTGGGAGAGGCCCCACATAATTTTGGTTTTCTGCCGTGTTAAAAAAATGTGGGAAATAACCTTTGTATCCTTCAAACCCCATCGCCTGTGGAAGTCTGCTAAGTTTCATTGGCAAAAAGTTTAAAGAATCTATGAAACGGATGCCTAGCTTGGTCACTTCAGTGCACATGAGTTTACCACCCTGATTAGTTTTACACCCATAACTGGCTGACAACAAAGTAACCGTCATAGACTTTCACGATGCGATCTATGAAGGTGCAGTCCTTGAACATTTTATCCATAAAGAGTTTAATAAAATCAGAGAGACACTCTTTGACCTTAAACTCCCAAGTGCTTTCTGGCTTTTGGGATTAGCTTTACAAGCCTTTTTAGGGTTTTTGCCTGTGGCTTTCTGAGGGTTTTTTTTCCCCTGTCTTTAGCTCCATTGCAAAAATGTAGTTGGGCACATGCATCCCTGTCTCCTGCACGCATTCAAAATCATAAAAAAAGTACCCCTTGCCTTCTTCAGGCTCTTTAATACAGCGCATAATGCACAGGTGCTTGTTTACATCCATGATTTTCCCATAACACTGTTTGCACTGCCATCCTTTGCACTCGTGCTTTTTGTCCATGTAAGATTTACACTTATCGCAGAGTTTTATGCAGACATTCAATCTGTTTTTCAGAGGCCAGGGCCACGTGCCTTTCTAAGGACCCTTTGGAATGAATATCATAATAATGTTCACCATGCAGCAGAGGAAAATAGGTGTCAGGGTATCTGGGTGCATTTGCGTACCGCTCTAACCTGAATTAAATGTTCCTCAGTAATTCTGAGAATGTTCCTGGCAAACCCAATGGCTATAACAGCATTGAAAATGTTATCAACACATATTTCCTGGCAAAGTTCCTGAATGATTTGATTTATGTTTTCATCTAACCAAGTAACACATTTGTGGGCTTCTTGACCCTCTAGGTCAAATGTTCACCCCCAGCATAGGTCAAAAATCTCTTCCTCAAGCAGTATTTCATTATGCCGTAAAAGGAAACATGAACAAGAGACTTCAAGAAAACTTTACATTCATGAGTTGTAACAGCATCTGTTGATTCAATGCTTAGTTGTCTTCTGAACTCTTCAGCCTCATCTGGTTTTTGTTCTCTGCAGAAGCATACACTTCCTTCTTGTGTATGGGTAAGTAGGTTTTCTGGAGTCATTAAAAAGGTTTCATATAACTGCAAAGGAGTTGAAATAAAGGACTTAGTTAACTGCTGTTTAATCAGTCCTTGGCTACAACACACACGTGCCATAAAATGAATCCACACCACTACCCTCAAAACCCAAGTGCCCCCACAACCCTGCTCCAGGGCTCTTACTGGTCTTTCCTCTGCGGTGACCTCTACTTCACATGCAGGCTCTGGCACAAAGATACCATCTTCCAAATTCTCAACATCTGCTTTGGGGGCCTGGGCCTCCTCCATATGCCTGTTCCTTGGGTCTTCCCGAACAGGGTCAGGTATCTCAAAGTGTCTTTGGGCTAGGAGCCGGGTTTCCACCTCAAAACTATTTCTATGGTAATGCTTTCTATGAGGCCATCTTAAGGTTGTAGTGAGTGGGCCTACAGGCATTGTGAAAGAATCCATATCCACCCCTGCTTGCCTTAGCACAGTCTAAGATAAACAGAGGGGTCATTTGGGAAAGCAGATAGACCTAGTGGGGCTTGCAGCCTAAATCCCATCCTCTCTACTCATTCCAATTGGTTCAGCATCATTCCTGGGAGGTCTGAGGCCTCTGAAACCCCCACCAATTGGTTGGAGGTTGTGGGGAGGGTTGTTAGAGGGGTCACACCACCACCCAGACACCCCATAGGCCATGCCTGTGCTCTGGTGGAGGCTAGAGCAGTCTGGGACCTGATAGGTTATAACTGTAACATACAATCTAGGGTGGTTCTTGCAGCATGAGGGGTTGGGCTTTGGGGGTCTGCATGGGCTGTCCTTCTGATGTCATGGACCATGTGGTGTTGGTGTCACACACCATATGACTGGGGGTGGGGGCGAAGTTTCTGATGTCACACAACGTGACTGGGACTGGGGGGAAGAGATGCTGATGTCACGCACCACATGACTGGGGTCAGGGGTGGGGCTGGTGATGTCATGCACCATGTGACTGGGGTCAGGGGGGCTGGTGACATCATGTGCCATACAAGGGGAAAGGGGATAGGGCTAAGGGAGCAGGACTTCTCATCCTGCCCACTTGTCACATTTACATTGAAGGGCAGTGAGCCTATATACTACTGCCCTGGGCTGGCAGGCACCTGGGGGGATCAGCTTTGGGTTCCCAGTGGTACCATTGGGTGGCAGAGGACCTGGCTAGGGCATGAGGGTGCTACAGTGTTGGGCTATCTGGCAAGCAGCCTCCACACTGTAGCACCCTCATGCCCCAGCCAGTTTCAGTCACCATCTATGTATGAATTTTGGTGGTGTAAATTATTCTGCTATAGAATAGTACTTGTCCCAGACAGTCCTATGTTACAGAGGAGTTAATTAATTTACTGTGCCCTAACATGGGCGCACGTGTAGACAGTGATGCTTTATTGTGGAGCTAATTAATCAAATCCTCAGTAAAGCACACCTGTAGATGCACCCACAGTGTTTTTCTTTCCCCTCCACCCATAGCTTGTTGTCATCAGAGGATGACAATCACAGCGAGAATAAATTATTAGGCCTGGTAATAGGGAAGCCATTGGTGACTCTATAGGTGACTGAGGAGTTCAAGCCAAGATCAACATGTTCGATTACTGATGTGATAAATAGTTTTGAGAGGAAGGAGATGTCAAGTCAGAATGTTTTCCCTTCATCTCTCTCATCCGCCTCATTAGTGAGCCAAGTTTGCTCAAAATGCCTCATACATCATGGCTGTGTCTAGACAAGATGGACATGCACTATGTGACACCATAGACCTGTCTTTGACACCACATACTGCACATGCAGGTATTCCCTGCACCGCTACCTTGCAGCATGCCAAAAAAAAGTGGGCTGGCACACATGGCAGAAGTGCATGCCACCCAAAACCAGAGTCTGGCCAGCTGGAGCCATGCTCTGGCTGCTAACCAGGCTCTTAGCTGCAGGCTGAAGCTCCCTGAGGCCCTCAGGACCTCAAACAAGGCTACTGGAGCCAGCACAGTTGCTGGCCCCAGCCTTCCCTACCTCACCTAGGGTAACCTGCTGCATGCCAGAGGGTGCACCCCAGGTATTCCCCAGGGGCAAGTAACTCTCCCAGCTATTGATGTAATGTTGCATTTCTTCAGATTGGTCACCACTATAGAGGTGGACCAAAGAAAAGATTCAAGGACACCTTGAAGGCCATCAGTGAACTTGAAGCATAGGGCCTGTTTTGAAAGCTGGTTGTCAGTCATCCTTACCTACTTGTCCAAAAGAGCCAGTGCTGTATGAACATGTTTTCAATGCTGGTTGTGTTTGCTTGAGCCAGGACATTGGCGTTCTTTCCTCTGTCCTTCCAATAGACTTAAAAGATTTTCCAATGAGAACATTAAAAATATAATGGTAACATTAAGAAAACATAAAACAAAGTGAAAAAAATAAAAACCTTTCATATGTTTGTGATACACTGCCCAAGTTTCACAACTATATAACAGAGTAGGGATGATGACAGCCTGGTAGATGAGAAGTTTGATACAGGTCTTGACATCATAATCAAAGACATGATTCTGGACATGTCCAAAGGCAGCACTGGCAGGCTTTATCTGATGTTGAATAATATCTATGTTTACTTTTCTGGGAAAAGGTGGCTACCCAGGTCGGGATAATGTTCAACATTCTCCAAAGACTGCCCTCTAAACTGTAGTGTGTGGAGGAACAGCTGGTTAATTTTGGGTTGCTGGTAAAGGAACTTGGTTTTTCTTTTTTTTTTTAAGTTGACAGTGGGTCCTGGAATTTCATACACTTAACAGAAGCAGTCACAGGTGACCTGGAGCCCTTTAATTGAATGGATACACATGACACAAATATTAGTATACAGAAGACTAGTATTGAAGGTGATTATTTGCAATATGTTATAGACTGTTTGATGTTAGAGAGATTCCTGTCCATGTGATACTGGATGCCAACTCCAGATGGAAGCCTATTGACAATGGGATGTGGAATAGATGCAATATAGATGGAAAAGAATGTTGGTGCAACCACACATCCTTGCTCTACTTGAGCTCTAATAGCAACGGGGCCCATTTCTGAGCCATTTTGTCAGGCAGTTGTTTTTGTGGTCTAATGAAGAAGTCTCATAATGGTAACAAATATTGGTGGATCTTGGTTTTATTCTCAGCACTTCTCCTGAACCTGTCTAGCAAGAAATATCATACCTGTTGTACCTCTGAGTGGTCTGAAACCACAAGAGGACTCAGAATCTCCTCAGCAAGGAAAGTGACTCTATCAAGGAGAGTAAAGGCAAATGTCTTTCCAGCTATGGACAGAAGTGCAACACTACAATAACTGTTGCATTAAATCCATCTTTCTAGAGTATAATAATGATTTTGACATCTCTCAAGTCAGTGGGAATTAGGGCTGTGCAAAACTTTTGGGTGTTGATTCAATTCGGAGGAGATTCGGCCCGATTTGGTCACCAAATTTCCAAATCTGAATCAAATCAGGGGACCGATAAAAAAGTCCAAATCATTTTGAAGTTCTCTGAATCTTTGGAAAAGATTCAGAGAGCTTTGATGACTCAGACAGTGCCTGGTGGCTGCAGCAGGGAGCAGTAGCTGGACTAGGAGCTGGTAAGTAGGGGCAGGGGAGGGGGGGCT
>NW_017729029.1:26585777-26589420 GCF_001723915.1 Gavialis gangeticus | reverse complement strand
TTCCCACCTGCTCCCCCAGCCCCCACTGACCTCAGCCTGCTTCCCCATTCCCCCCCATGGTTGCCCCACCTGCCTCAGCTCCCAGTGCTTTAAAAAAAAGGCCCACTGGGTGCTGCTGAGTGGGGGGACAATCTCTGCTGTCCCCCACTGCCCCACACTGCATGGGGGGTTCTTCCATGAGTACCCCAACCCCCTGTTCCCCCAGCTCCCCCCATGGCTGCCCTGCTCATCCCAGCTTTGGCCCTTTAAGGAAAAAAAAAACTGAGAAAAACCCTGGGACTCATAGCTCATGCAGTAGCCTCGGGGTTTCAGGAGCCTCATGCAGAGTCCCCCACATGATGTGTGGCAGTGGGGGGGCAGTGGGGACCACTCCCCAAACAGCAGGAATGGTGAGTCTGGGGTTTTTCTCAGGGTTTTTTTCTTAAAGGGCTGGAACTGTGGCAGGCAGGGCAGCCATGGGGGGCTGTAAAAGTGGGGAGGGGGTTGGGGTACTTGTGCAGAGCCCCCATACAGTGTAGGGCAGTGGGGTTCAGCAGAGATGACCCCCTGCCCAGCAGCACCCAATGAGTGCTGGGAGCAGGGGCAGGTGGGGCAGCCTTTGCCAGGCTGGGAGAGTGGGCAGGGGTTGGGCCTGGGTGATTCAGAGATTTGGAGATTCGGCAGCAGCCAAATCTCTGAATCAGATTTGCCGAATCAATTCAGGACAGTGATTTGAATCACTAAAGCGAATCATTGTCCCCCAAATTGGCCGAATCCAAATCCAAAGCAAATACTAGCTGCTTTGCACAGACCTACTGGGAATCTGTTCATGTTTCCAAATTTTCATAATAATGATGTAGTTCATGCAAGATTTTTTTTCCACCTTGTTTATAAATAGGGCCCTACTGAATTCATGATGGAAGTGGGCTGCACTGTGGCTCTTTTAATTTTGCAAATTCCCCTCCATGCTCCCCCACTGCTCATTGGTGAAGGGGTTGCACTTGCAGTTCATTCCTGATCAGTGGGGAGGTGAAAAGCATAATTTTAAATGTGGTGCCATTTTTGCCTCCCACAGTTGATTGTCCAACAGCCCTGGCAGCCCCACTGCTTGCTGCTGAGCAGCAGGGAGGAAAAATGTCACCATGTTTAAAACCATAGTTTTCACTTCCCTACTGATCTAGAGTGAGCCACAAGTGGGGGTCTCCACCAATCAGCAGTAGGTGTCCATGCACGGAAACATGCAAAATTAAAGCAGCCACAGCACAGCCCACTTTCACCGTGAATTTGGTAGGGTCCTATTTATAAATTTCAGCTAGTATTCCATCAGGACCACATGGTTTGTTGTTCTTCATCTGCTTAACGACTTTCAAGACCTCTTGATAACTTGGTGGATCTGAAAGGTAGTAATTAATGGGCAGTTTGGAAAAACCTCAATAATATTGTCTTCTACAGTAGAACCTCAGTTCAGGAGCTCTTGAATGTGCTCCTGTCCATTGTGCTTTGATAGTGGAGCTGTCTTTAAGGAGTGCTGTTCCATTCTGAGACCTCAGAGGGATATCTCCTTGCATGATTGACCCCTAGATAGCTTTGTTTTCATTGGTTGGTCCCCCTCCCCATATGGGATAAGCAAAGTGCATCCTTAATAGGCCTGCTGAATCATCACTGACTCAGTTCCAAGTATAAAATGACCATCATACAATCATCAACACCATGTATGTTCATGATCAGGGGCTTCTACTAATCACTAGCATTTCCCCTGTTATCACTTGCCCATCACCATAGGACTTTCCATTGAAGAATAAAAGAAACCTCACTGTTGATTTGGCCACCAGGGGTGACCCTACCAGGTGTACAAAACTCTAGATAGCATCACTCTCAAGGTAATTGGTAGCACCCAAGCCTATTCACCACATCAACATGGTGATCTTTGAGAAGCTTAGAATAGTCAAGAACTTCAAAGGTATAAAAGGAGATGGACTTCTAATAATGTTATCTTACATTATGAAAGTTTTCTTAGATCATACAGTATATAGTGCCCCAATACCCACCACACATTACTCTGAGCACTTTCTTTTTGCCAGATAACTGATTGATTCCTTAAATCAAAAGGTCTGCTTTTGCTGTTGTAAGTAAGATCATAAAGCTATTTTAAAATCTCTCTATTCTTTGACTTCCTTTAGCTTTTAATGACTACATAAATTTGTAAGGAGCTGAAGACTGTTCTTATCTCAGAAGATGCAGATGCCACTGAACTTTTTTTCCTTACAATGCACTGCTATTGTGTTTTTCCTACTAAACAAAAATCTCACTGATTTCAGTGGTGCATATAAATTCTAAGGGGACTTTGACCCATGGAAATAGTACACAATGAAATCTTGCCCAAGAAGTTCACAGACCAATGGTCTAATCACATCAAGCACACCAGTGGCCATTACATTTTCAATACGCATGCACCTTGTTATACATTAATGTTAGGTGGCTCCTGGAGCTCTTAACACCTGAATTATCTGCACATTAACACCTGAAATTATTTTTAAGCACTCTTCAAGTGGTTTAAAGTTATGCAGCTACAACCTGGTTTCTCTCTGATCCAGGTCACCCACTCTAGGCTACATGTTAGTGAACTCTGCAAATGGAGGTATATAAGTGTCACTCTGTTCTTTTTATGTTACCTGAATATCAAGGAATCCCAGAAAGAAATACTTTTATTTCTCCTTCCATACCCCCAATAGCTTTTCTTCCCTTAGAATGCCTTTATTTTTAGTTCCCATTATAGTGGTCTTTAGGTGAGAGATTGTTAGCCTCACAGACTAAAACGTCTTCTAATGATCAATTTACAACAAGAGCAAATTGTAGCAAGCCTCAGGGTCTATCACCTCAGCACCTGGTGCCGCCTGTGGTCCAACTCACCTGCTGGACCTTTCCCAGCCCCACCTCACCTCCAGTCTCTCTCCTGCTATGAATTCAATGTTATTTTTTGGGTTGTTGGGTGAAGTGGTCCCTGGGAATAGGGCTAACCTCACTGGTTCCCTCAATGGTTGGCTCTGCCTTCATGGCAAAGTCCACCTTACCTGGGATCTATGCTTCCCCCACCTCAAGCACTTCCCTTTTAAGGGAGTGTTCTCTCAGGCTTCTGAGTACCTGTTTGGGCTTCAGCTATGCAAGCCTTGACGCCTTTTCCTCTGGCCTTGCCCTCAGCCTTGGTCCACTTTGTAAGACCTCAGGTCCCAGGCATTGGCCCCGACTTGGCAGCAGCCCCTCCTAGGACTCCAGTGTCACCCTGTCAGCCTCAACCCCTCTACCCTGGATATAGCTATTGTCACTGGATATCACCCAAGCACCTCCACCCATGGTCTTCACCTCTTCTAAAGCTATAACACGTCCTCTGATAGAAAAACTCCAGCACAAAACAGAAAACTAACCAGTCCTAATGTAAGCATAAACACACCTGGGAATCTGGGGCTTAAGTCCTGCTTCTCATGTGGGCTAGCTTCTATCCCTCCAACCCCCAAGTACCTCTCTCAATCTGGCTTGGCTCCTTGCTGCAGCAAACTCTGTCCCAATAGCCCCCACATCCTCCCACAGCCAGGGTCTCAGGACTTCCCTCCTCAGGGCTCAGGTGGCCATAGCTGTGCCTGGCCCCAACTCTCCCCCTTGGGGTCTC
>NW_017729029.1:26565711-26580777 GCF_001723915.1 Gavialis gangeticus | reverse complement strand
AAGTACCTCTCTCAATCTGGCTTGGCTCCTTGCTGCAGCAAACTCTGTCCCAATAGCCCCCACATCCTCCCACAGCCAGGGTCAAACTGCCCCTTACCTGGTCAGGGACAGGGCTTACAGGCCCAAGCTTAGTCTTCTTCTGGTCACATGACCAGATCACCTGCAGCCAGGGGCCAGGTACAGCTCATTCAATCATTAACCACCCGATTTTTTAGTCCTTGGCTCAGCCCACCTGTGCATCTACTATTGCCATTTCTAGCCTCAAGTTTCCTGCCCTCCCAAACCTTCCTCGTAGCAAGGACAAGGGGGTCCCTATTATACCAGGGTTATGCAAGTTCCCTTATGCTTCCCTGCCAAGAGGCCCCATATCTAGCTTGCACGGAGCACAGTTAGGGCCAAGGAAGAATTCTGCTGCTAAACACAAGCATCTGCACAGACAGCCAAGAAGTGTTACAATGAAGGCTGCCTTGGATGTGTTGGTACTTGGGATGTAGATATCTGTCCACTCATATGGATTCAGACTAATTGATTTTCCATCAGCTGACAAATAACCTTTGATGATTTTTACCTCCTGTGTCCTTTTTTGCTATTTTCTTTTTTCTCTGCTACAGCTTGCTGCATTAGTACAGCTTGGGTGAGTCTACACAAGATGCTTTACTGCAAAGTACCATAGTTTACTGCACAGTAAGTAAGTGTATAGATCTCATCTGTCTGGTTTGAGTGACATAAAATTGGTCTAAATCTGAAGGAATTCTATAGACTTTTACATCATTTCATTGAAATCAACAACATTATTATGGTTTTACAATGGTCTGACTGAAAGCATAATCTGGTCTTCCCATCAGGATGTGTTTTTGGATAGACATATAGCTATATCTACATGTACATGTGTTTACTGCACAGCAAATCTCACTAATCCCAAGTAAATTTGCTACCTGAAAATGCAAGTAGCAAATTTACTCTGAAGTAGTTTCTGTGCAGTAGCGTTCATGTAGACACCTGATTGGAAGCAAAACTGCTCCCAGTCAGCCGGCCACCAGGGGGTGGGAGATTTACCTTCATGAGTAAACTGCTCCCAGATTTAATACATATGTAGACACACCCACTAGGTGCATCTACATGTGTGCATTTACTGTGACAACCAAAATTACTGTGTAGTACGGGCATGTGTCTACACTGTATGCCCATACTACATAGTAAATATTATGACTTATGCCAACTTCAGTGTAAATTTGATACCTCCTGATTTTTTACTGTATAGTAATGCATGTGCAGATGCCTTCCTGCACAGTAATACTGTGTGTGTGGACGGACTTGGGACTAACTTTAGTCCCAAGTCCGTCCACACACAGTGTTAATGTGTCTTAATGCCTGCACTTGTAGACGGCGGCCTACTGCACAGTAAAGTTAAACTAGTGTAAATGTACATGTAGACAAGTCCACTGAGTGGTAACTGGATGAAAAATACTACCAAATCAGAACAAAGTTTGACACTTTCTTTGCCTTGATGTAAATGACAGAGTAGGTAGGCAGTGCAGAATAAGACTCATGGCTTGTAAAAGACAGTCAGTGAGCTTTTAGCCCACGGTCCATCTAGCCTTTCAAAAGGACTTTTTTTATTTCTATTTTCTTACTTGGCAGGCCCCTTCTTCTAGGCCCTCATTTTAGATGCCTTTCTCTGTGCTTACCTCACAACTCATACATTCCCCCAAGAATATTCATCTACAAGACCCTTTTGTGAATAAACTCCTTGCAAAAATCTCCTGGAAAAACAACATCAGCTTGAAAGATTTTTACAATACATTTAGAATGCCTATCTGACAGCTGAGTTCAGGATTAAAGTCTTGAAGTTTCAGCAAACCTTTTCTGACTAAGAAAATATTGATTTAAAATTTTCTAGCTTAAACTCTGAGTTGGAGAATAAGTTCAAGTTAAATGCCTTATAATGCTAGCTGGTTCCTGTCCCCAAGAAACCAAGGGCAAATTATTAAATGATAGAATACAAATGTTTTCGCCCTACCCCAGGCATGCCCTCTACTCCAGCTCTAGATAGTTGGTGCAGAAGCTGGCAATAATACCTGCTTTATATCAGTTCAGAGTTGCCTCACACTGGAGAAGATCTCATCTGTCTAGTTTGAGTGACATAAAATTGGTCTAAATCTGAAGGAATTCTATAGACTTTTACATCATTTCATTGAAGTCAACAACATTATTATGGTTTTACAATGGTCTGATTGAAAGCATAATCTGGTCTTCCCATCAGGATGTGTTTTTGGATAGACTTATAGCTATATCTATAGCTATGTATATAGACTAGCCAATTTCCTAGAGGGGGAGCAGGCAGGGACAGAACCCTGGCCCCCACTCCCCACCATCCAAGCCTGCTCCCCATTCCCTCCTACTGCTTGGGGTATGAGCCCGCTCCCCCCCACCATGTTGGGCCTTGACCAACTCCCCTCCCCCCGCATTGGACCCAGGCCTGTTCCCCCCTCCCCCATGTTGGGCCCAGGCCTACTCCCTCCCTGCATTACCTTCTGTCCACTAGGTTGCTGCTGCCTCCAGGGAGCAGGGTGGGAGGGGTGAAGCCAGCTGTGATGGCCTCATCCCCCGCTCCATCATGGCAGTGGGCTGTCTTCTATCAGAATGCTTCTTTGAATTCTGATTGGCTGTTTCCTCAGCCAATAAGAGCAAAAATAAAGCATTATTGACAGACAGATGGACAGACTTAGCTTTTTATAATATTAGAATATAGAGATATGTATATCTATATATCTATATATATTTATTTACACTTCTAAAGCATGTTAAGATGATGCAGAACATAATGATGTTAAGGAGAAAATTTAATTACTGAAAGCACAGTGACATGAGTTTATTACTGGTACTTGTCAACTGGATTCAGATGATTTCTAGAGTCTTCTAAATCTGTCTTCCTTCTCTCTCTCTCTCTCCCCCCGCAATCCCTACCCTTCTCTCTATCTTTTTATGGTTCTCTTTTGCACCATGTGTAGTCTTCTGTTAAACATGAAAAAATAGTGTAAATTGGATGTAAAAACACTTAACATCATATCCTGGCAATTTAATCCATCCTTCCACTTATTTCAAAGGGAGCAGAATCTGGTTCTACTGTGCTGATTGGGACATTTTTTACACCTATTTTAAGCATGTAAACATAAAATCTGGGTTTCAGGCAAGAAAAGCTCAGGGTTATGTTTTTCAGAGGCAAAACTCAAGCTGCATTACAAAATTTCCTAGGTTTCAGCTATAACAAAATTAGTACTAATTTATGAAAGCTGCACCAGTGCCTCCAAACCTTTGTCATAAATTATGCATGCAAGCAGGGAAATACTAATGAAAAGAGGGTTTCATTTACAAATGATTACTGCAAATTCAGCAGTCACTATAGTTCTGCTAAGGTAATTTATTTTCTGGTTGAACATGCTGCTTTCCAGGTTTTGGCCATTTATTTGGACTTTGTCTAACATCAGCTTCTTGTATTTTAACATGCATTATCTTTTTATCTCAAGAAATGGACATTTTCCTTTTGTAAGTCCTTACTTACATGAAGTTCCTAAACTCAAAGCTGACTCTTTTGATTAAAAATTGACTGAGCATTCATCTTTCTTTTAGTATATTTGTATTAGGTCTGCAGTGAAAATATTTTGTCTTGCATGTGTTAGAATGTTTGCTACTGTGAAGGTTTTTGATGATTCTATTAATGTGTATGAAATATATATAATTTAAATACCCCTGCCAGAGCCTGCAATAAGTTTGATGAGATGGTCCTGAAAAATCTAGTAATAATTATGATCTACCATAAAGATTTTTGCTATCCATTGAACTAGTTTGATGTGAGACAGTAATTCAGCACTTAAGAAAAAAAATACAATAACACTACAACCACACTAGAGCACATAAGGAAATTCAATGGTAAGACAAATGTATCTGTAATCAAACCTGACCTGCAATCAACATCTGACTCTGACTTCAGATTATCAAGGAAAGCCATGCATGCTTAGTTCCATTTTATGTAAAATTGTAACGATACCCAACAGAAATTAAACCAAAAAAGGGGAGGGGGGGTTCTATGGAAATATTGTTTACTGCAGAAATCATTGTGAGAACCCATACAACTAGATATAGATTGAGGATACCTTTTTCATATGATTTTCATTTTAATCACTTAGAATAGAAAGAGAATTCTCTCCTATACTCTAAAGGGCATATTTTCAGTGATTCAAAATTTTGTCAGTATTGATATTCAGCACATAGGAGCATAAGATGATAACAAAGTGAGGCTGGAAGGGACCTCATAAAATCACCTAGTTCAGCCCCTTGCTCAAGGCAACAGCATCCCTTACTGAAACATCCCAGTCAAATGCCTATCTAACCTGCTTCTGAAAACTTCCCAAGATAAATATTCCACAGTTTTTCTTGATAGCCTATTCCAATGCTTGGCCATATCTCAGTCAGAAAATCCCTCCTAATATCCATCCTAAATTTTCCTGCTGCAGTTTGAGATCATTGCTCCTTGTCCTGTCCCCTAAGGCCACAAAGAAAAGCCCATCTCAATCTCCTCTGTAATCGCCCTTCAGTTATATGAAGACTATTATCAAAGCCTTTCCCTCCCCCCATCTTTTCTTTTCCAGAATATCTAACCCTAATTCTTTCAGACTTTCCTCATAAATCTTGCCTTCCCGGACCCTAATCATCCAGATTTTGCAATGGACTGTTTTCAAACTGTTCACATCCCTCTTGAAGTGTGGTGCCCAAAACTGGACACAGTATTCCAAGTGAGGCCTCACCAGTGCTGAATAGAATAAAGAATCACTGCCCTTCATTTGCAAGTGACATTCCTGTTGATAGAACCCAGCGTGCTCCTTGCTCTTTTTGCAACAAAAGTACACTGCAGCCTGATCAGTTATTCCCCCATCTTTATTTATGCATGCAATTATTCCATCACATGTGTAGGACTTTGCATTTTTCCTTGTTGAATCTCATATGATTGATTGTGGACCATTTCTCTACTCTATCCATAGTCCTAGTCTCCAAAGTATCTGCAACTCCATCCAACACATTGTTGTCTGCACATTTGCTAAGCAGGCACTTGATCCTATTACCTAAATAATTAATTAAGATTTCAAACAATAACCTACCCATAATAGACCTCTGGGGAACCTCACTTGATACTTCCTTCCAACTAGACATTTAGCCACTGCTGACTACTTGTTGAGCATGATGATACAACCAGTTACATATGCACCTTACAGTACTTTCATCTAGTCTGTATTTTTTTAGTTTCTCATCTAGAATGTCATGAGAGAAAGTGCCAAAAGCTTTACTAATATCAGCATATATCATATCTACTCTTCTTTCCCCATCCACAGAGTCTGTCATCTTATCAAAGATGGAAGTCAGGTTGGTCAGACATGATTTTCTCTTGGGAAATGATGCTAGCTTTCCACCTTGGATGGAAAGTAGAATTTTACCCTTAGTTGTTAAATTGTCCCTTTTGAGAAGGTTTGGGTACATCTTTCAAGTAATATGCCTCCAACTAATACAAAATCTGTTTTAGTCCAGATAAATACCTCCAAATCTAAATTCTTACCTGAAGAACAACCTGCCTGGGAAAAAGGTTCTGGAAAAAGGCTCCCCACTCTGTCTGGGTCTTCTTCACCTAGGAACTAGGATGTAATGAGTCTCTTTTAAAAGTGGTAAAGCTCAAAGTTTAAACTTTGGCTCCAACAGTATAACCTAAACTGTGGGGACCTATCAAATGCATATAATTAATTTATAATAATTCCTGCCTTCAACAAATGTATTTCTTCATTAAACTTTTATGTTAAATAGATTTTAGCATCACCATGAGTGTTACTGATGTAAACTGGGATATATTTTATCTTATTAAGGTCTCTTGGCTTATTATTAACTTGCTAGTATGATAAAATTTGATCTACATCACTTGCACATATTTGAAAATTAAATTTTAATAACTGTTACGTCAGGTTATTATGTGGTCACGTGTACCATGTGTTGAAGACACACCACGTTTCCTTTCCTTCACATCAAGTAGCTTAGTAACAGCAAATTGATTATGGCTACTGAGCCTAAAAAAAAATGGATTAGTGAATCAAATATGTTGCTACAGGAAACTGTTACTGCTATTCAATTAGTGCATATATGGTTACCTGGAAATAGTTTTACGTGCTTATTCAATCTTAACACAGTTCAGAAACAGTTACATCACTATCTGTAGCACCGTCTGTAATACCCTTAATATGATTATTTTTGTTTTATTTGTTAACAAAATGAATCATTACAGCAATCCCAAAGCTAAATTGCAGTAATGAAGGAGAAGGAAGAAGTGTTCCACTAATATTAGCTATGCAACAAGAAATCATCTTTTGAAATAGGCAAATAGGATGATACTAAGAAACAGAATGGGTTGACAAGATTGCAAGGATCCGGTAAATCTATTTTTATTTATTCCCTAACACATAATATGATTTCTATCAATACTTTAGGAAGCCATGTAGCTAATCCATACTCAGTACTCATGCCTGCAATCAAGGCTACTACAAAGTTAGAATGCATAGATTTATAAGAAAGGAAGAAGAATAGAAGCTAATCATCCTGTGTAAAGTTTTATTCCAGGTTTCAATTAGGACATCAGCTGGTTTATCAGCACTATTCATTTTCAATGATGTTGCTAAGATACCTGCCAAAATACTCAAGGAAGTCATAATAGTTCTTGCTGGATCAATTTAAATGGTCTATGAACATGCTTCAGCAATTAGTCTATACTTACATGAAAAAACATGTATATATGAAGGGAAGACTATTATCTGAAACTGAGGGCTTAAAAATAACAGATTTTAAGATTTGAAGGTTGTTATTGTATTGCTTTTTACTATTTGTTTTGCAGTAGTGTTTATGGGCTCCTATAGATGTGCAGTAAGGCTGCTCCAACATGTTGTAAATCCAGTGCATTGGAGCAGACTTGATTCATTTGAGTCTGTTGGAGTGCAAAAATTAATGGGCTCCAGCAGCTTCCAGCCTCACATGTATTGTATCAGTGTCCTTGCGCAGAAAAATGGTGGCAGAGTGCTTTAAACTGAAGCTCATTCAATGAGTTTTATTTCAAAGCACCCCACCACCCTTTTTCAGTGCAGGGATGCTGATACACATGATTCTTAGGTGCTTTTTAAATAGTATGGCTTGCTAATTAAAGCACCCCACCACCACCTGGAGCATGTCTATACATGCCCTAAGTCCCAATACAGGCTTGGAATACCTTTAAAACAGACAAGGAGCTTAGGGTTTGAGTGGAGGAAGACAAAGCAGTGAAAATGAGGCAAAGCAGGAAACAATTTATACAAACTGCCTAGCCCTTGCTGAAGCTTTTCTAACCATCACACCCAACATGACTTTTAATAAACATAGATCTGAGGGAACATTCTCCAGGTTAAGGGAATTCTTTTTATGCATGGGAGAAAAAGTGAAGATGCTTGTGGTAAAAATTTCCATCTAAAACCTAAAGTACAAGTAACTTTGGACACATATGTTCTGTAAAGACAAATGTCCCATTTTCCATCTTATTTCACAAATAAACAATACAGGATTGCATTTCTGAGGGAAAAGAGATAGGGGTCAACAGCCAAAATTTGAAAACTCAAGATGAATTTCCTCATCCTTCCCCTACATTCCAACTGGGGCAGATTATGGTAATGTTTTATAAATAAGTCAACTGTGGATTTTTCTTGTGTTGTTTTATTTTACAATAATGTTCCATGCTTCAAGCTTCTGATTTTCTTTTACACTAGGAAACAATGGGTTAATGTTGCCCTGAAGTAATGCCCTGGAGTGAAGGTAGCCCTGTGCACTACAGTGCCCCCAAGCAGCTAGAGAATGAGCTATCAAGAATAAAATGAACCAATTCACGAACGAAGACACCCTGGAACACCATTGAATTCAGGCCCTGACACAGAGGTGTCCCAGGAGGGACAGCAAAGACGAGCTAATGGCAGAAACTGCCTTAAAAGGGGAACTCCAGAGACTCAAGCAGGAGAAGGCAGGACAAGAAAAACCTGAGGGCACAGACAGAAGTTACATTTTTCATGTTATCTACCCTCTGAAAGTGATCTAAAGACATGCCATGACATATGCTTGGCTGCAGAGTGCTTTTAAAGTAGCCAATCATGCAACAGATTAACCTTCATCAAATGAGATACAAGACGAAGGTGCTCCACTTAAAGCACCTTAGGAAACTTGTGTTCCCTAGGGTTAATTTGCCACACAAGCAGGGATGAGATAATGCAGCCCAGCTCCACCCCTGGAGCTATCATCAGGAAGGGAGTGGGGGAGAGGGCTGGGGGAACAAGCTGCTAGCTGGGGTTTACCCAGCCTGAGCTGGAGGGTGGGCAGGTGGATTTGATCCTCCCACACACCTCATGCCCCCTCTCCCCCCAAAGCCCTTCCACTCCCAGCTCAGGCTGGGCAAACCACAGCCAGCAGCTCACTCTCCCCGCTCCCCTCTTTCTGCTGACAGCCCCAGAACTGGGCAAGATGAGCAGCTCATCAGCTTCAGGCAGGCTCCTCAGGCTCCCACAAACAGGATCAATCCATGCCGCAACCCAACAGGTGAACATCTGTTGGGTCGGGGGGAGGGCACGCTGCAATTTATGGTACTTTATGTAAAGCACTATGAGTTAGAGTGGGGGGCCTGCATGTCTGTCAGCACCCTAAGAGTCTTGAAAAGAAAACACCCTGTGCTGCCAGCCTAACTGAAACTTTGAATGCTTTATGCACTAGGCATTGTGACCCAAGGACTCTGCCAATAAATGCTATTTTCTTTAAGAATTGCCTGTTTCTCTGCATGTAACTCTGGGAGTACTCAGAGAAACAACCATATTTTTTTTCACATGAAAAATACACATTTTCCTCCACAATCAGCTGGTCAAAATTAGCTTGTACTATATTTGAGAAATACAGATTTCAATGGGTCTGGAAGTATGGCAGTGGAGGCTACAGCAACTAATACTTCCACCTCTCTCCATCACCATATTGCCAAACCCCAGCTAGATGACAGGCATCATGCACCAGATTGGGCCAGTGTGTGGGCTCACTCCACAGCCAAATTCAACATATGGCCCTGGACCCACCCCACAGGGATGGACCCAGTACATGGACTCAGACCCAGTGGGCTGGTTTGGGCCAGCGTGCAGTGTTGGTCTGCAGGCCCCAGTTGGTGTGCAAGGCTGATGTAGGCTCAGGAGCAGGTTTGTTGAGATGCCACTCAGTTACTTATGTACTACAAGGTAAGGTTTGTGTTTGTCTATGATGACTTTCAAAAAGAGAGTACAGAGTTATATTCCTGGACAAGAAAATACAGTATTTTAAAGTCTGGGGGTACAAGGGAAGGCCTCCTCAGGGGAATTTATGGCAGTCATTTCTATAAAATGATAGGAATGGATTAGTTGCTCCATGTCAAATGTTTTGAAAATAAAAAGTTTAATTACAATGTCAACTATCAGGTATTATTTTTCTACCATTTTTAAATTTAATTTTACATTAATTTCAATGCACAAATATAAGACTAAATGGCAAGGAAAGGTGGGTTTTCTGACTCATATAACTCAGCCTGAGCTCTCCCTGAACTGAAAGCCTTTTAAATATCTACACCTCGTCTAAGATTTTTATGTTCATGAGCTCCCCATTGTGCTACACATTATCCAAAAGAGTTCTTTCTTCAAATAAATGTATAGAACAGATGGCTGAACACAAGTAAAAATGAGATGATTAGCTCACACATATATATGTATACATAGACAGTAGATTCTCTGGGAAGTATTTAGATACATACACACAAATGGCGTGCAATAAACTGATGGGCATAGATAGCATAACAATCTTCAAATATATAAAAGATCCCTGTGAAAGGAAAGATTACAAACTGTAGGCCTGTGCAAATAGGGAAGAATTCAATTCGGATCTGGATTCAGCTGATTTGAAGGCCAGTGATTTGATTCAGTGATTTAAATCACTGTCCCCTTTTGATTTGGCCAAATCAGAATTGAAGATTTGGCACTGACTTGGCACTGATTTGGAGATTCCAATCGGGGGGTGGAGGGGATAGGCACAACACCTGCTTCTCCAGCTGTGCCTGCCTCTCCCTGTGCAGGGGAGCTGTAATAGAAGTCTTCATGGTTGCCCTGCCTGACCCCATCCCCCGCCAGGTCCAGACCCCCAGCACTTAAAAAAAACAAAGAAAAGCCCTGCACTCACTAGTTGTAGCACCAGCTGTAGCACCCCACACTTACCTAGCAGAGCCCCCCTGTGAAGTCCCTGCTCTCCGATTATCCCCCCCCACACACACACACACACCTGGCCCCAGCAGTCCAGGAATCAAAAAACAAAAAACAAAACAACTCCCCTGCACTCAGCAGCTCTGGCAGCTGGGATTAAGAACTCTGAGTGCTCATGGCAGAGGCCCCTGCACAGTATGGGGCAGTGAAATGCAGTGGGGATACCCACCCCCGCCTGGCACCCACACAGCAGCTGACCCATGGCACGGGTGCAGCATGGCTCGATAGGGCAGCAAGCTTGTCTGGGAGCTGAGGCAGCTCCACCTGTCACCCAGAGCTGGGCAGCACTCAGCCCCAGTGGCCCCAGCTCCCAGGCAGCATTCAGCACCCCGCTGAGCCACGCTACATCTGTGTAGGTGCCAAGTGGGGGGGTGCACACATTCCAGGAGGGGGGCCAAACCCCGCTGCCCCCCAATGCCCCATGATGCATGGGGGGGGGGCTCTGCCATGAGTGCCCAGAGTCCCTGATCCCCGCTGCCAGAGACAGTGAGTGTGGGGCTTTTTTTTTTTTTTTAGTTGCCGTGCTGCTGGGGCTGGGTGGGGCAGCCATCATAGATTTATAGGTTCATAGATTGTGGAGTCAGAAGGGACCACAATGGATCATTGTGTCTGATCCTCTGACCTTGGCAGGAAAGAGGACCAAGGTCAGATGACCCCAACTAGGTGACTATCAAGCCTCCTCTTGAAGACCTCCAAGTTAGGTGTTACTAATACCTCTCTTGGACGCCCATTCCAGATTCTGGCCACCCTTACTGTAAAAAAATTCTTCCTAATGTCTAACCTAAATCTACTATTTTGCACCCATTATGCATCTTTACTCCCTGGGGCGCTCTGGTAAATTGCACATTACCATTTCCCTGTTGTCCTCCCTTGATAAACTTATTGGCAGCTACAAGGTCTCCCCTCAGATGTCTCTTGTGAAGGCTGAAGAGATCCAGAACTATCAACCTCCCCTCACAGGATCTTTTACGGAGGTCACTAATCATGCAAGTGACCCTCCTCTGTATCCTCTCCAGATTCATCGTGTCTCTCTTGAAGTGCAGCACCCAAAACTGGACACAGTACTCCAACTGCAGCCTGACCAATGCCGCATAGAAGGGGAGCATCACCTCCCTTGATCTGTTGGTAACGCATCTGCTAATACATGACAAGGTGAGATTGGCTTTGTTGATGGCCTTATTACACTGCCCACTCATGTTCGTCTTGAAGTCAACTATGACTCCAAGATCTCTCTCAGCCTCTGAGCTGCTGAGGAGGTCACCTGCCAACCTATAGGTGTGCTGGGGATTCCTCCTACCTAGGAATCTTTGTTGAATTGCATCCTATATTGTTCCACCCATTGATACAACCAGTCCAGGTTGGCCTGTATCTGCTCTCTGCCCTCTGGTGTGTTAACTTTGCCCCATAACTTGGTATCATCTGTGAACGTGGAGAGGGTGCTCTCCACACCCTCATCCAAATTGCTGATGAAGATATTAAATAATGCTGGTCCAAGAACCGAACCCTGTGGGACCCCACTACCCACCTCCTTCCAGGCTGAGAATGACCCATCCACCACCACTCTCTGGTTGCGGTCCCTAAGCCAGTTGGCCACTCACCTGACTTTGTAGGTGTCCACTCCACAGACTGCTAGCTTCCCTATGAGAATAGGATGTGAAACTGTGTCAAAGACCTTCCTAAAATCCAGGTAGATGACATCAGGCTCAGCTCCTGTGTCAAGGCAGTGTGTGACCTGGTTATAAAAGGTTATAAGGTTAGTCAGGCAGGATCTACCTATGATGAACCCATGCTGGTTTCCTTTCAGCATAATTTCCCATCTTGGTGGGGCTGATTGTGGGGGGTGGGGGAGGGATTGGGAAGCTCTGCCAGGTGGGCCCAGAGCCTCCACAGCCCCTACCACAACTGGTGAGAACAGGGTTTTTCTTTTTTTTTTTTTTCTTTAAGTGCTGGGACTAAACAGGGGCCAGGTAGAGGATGGGGTTGGGCAGGGCAGCCATGGAGGCAGTTTCCTGCAGTTCCCCCACCTGGGGAGAGGCAGGTACAGCCAGAGAAGCTGCAGGAGAACTTCTAGCCACCTGGCCATGCCTGCCTCTCCCCAGCTGATCCAAATCTCCGAATCTCTCCGAATATTTTCTGGATGAATTCAGAGACTTCTGATTCAATTCAGACCTTTTAATGGGTCTCCCAATTCAATTCAGATTCAGAGATTCAGCTGTTGAATTGGGCCAAATCTCCTTCGAATTGAATCGGTGGCCAAAGCTTTGCACAGACCTAATAAACTGCTATCTAGGTTCATTGCAGATAATACAAGAGTAAGCGTCTGAAACAGAACTATGGTTTAATTTAGCCAATAGGATAACTTTCTTAGTCACTTACTTATTACAATCAAGACCACAAATAGTTTAAATAGAATGAAGGTGGAATCTGTACCTAGCTTGACCAATATCTTCAGGCATTCAGGTAGAGTTGATTCTTAGTTAGGTCAGGGAGGTGAACCAGATAACCTCTCAAGGGCTAGTTACAGACACTCAAAAACCCAGAGGCAGATTTGATCTAAGTTGAATATTTTTTTGTAAGCAGCATAGTTTAGATCAGTAGACTTTTCCTATCTATTACCAGGACTGACTATAAAACATTTGAGTGTCCAAATGCACAACTGACTATTTCTTGTGGAGCATATTTGTAGCAGTCATCTGCCTCTTGCCTGACCTTCAGGTAGAATCTTCATATCAGTATCTTCAGTTTCCGATATGAAGTATGTATATCCTACCATGTCTTCCACCTAAACAACCTATAACTTAAGCAATGTTTTTCACTAAATAGAAAATACTGTAGACTCAACTCAGCAAGCAATGTAAATTACCTGACATTTTTATCCCTAAAACAACTGTTCTAATCAACCTGCATCTTGTTTGCTGCCTCATGACAGATTGCAGAGAAGTTATAGGGTCATATTGCTGACACATATGAAGGCTGTACATTTGGTGGTAATGTTAATCATTTCTCAAAATTTGATATCAACTTGATCAGGCAATGACCTTACCATATGTTGCTTCATCATTCATAGCAGTAAGTTTTGAAATAACAGTTGGAATGAAAAACTACATATTATATAATGGACCCAGAACTTTCTATTATACATGCTACCTGTTACCAAACTCTGTAATAATAATTTTTACAAATCGGCTGCTATGTGACACCTAATCTAAATATTTTGATGCATGGGTATTAGGTACGCTCATATCAATCTCCAGTGTGAAGGTTTGAGGATATGAAAGGTTTCCAAAGGTTAATTTTATCCTTGATGTATTTAAATGCCTATGGGAGGTAATTAGGGCAGCACATTACAACCTAAAGGGTTTTCACAGTGGGGAACAGGAGGACTCACCTTAGAGAGCCAATGTAATAAGGAGGCAAGAGGGCACAAAAGCCCCCATGGCTCACCAAAAGCATACAGGAATGTCTCCTAGCTAAAAGGGAGGACTATACCTCAGTTGCCATACACCCAATGGAAGGGAGGGGCCATCACCAGAGAGGACTATACTTCTGTTGCTTGGGGCTGCAGGGGGGCAGTCAGGAAGGCCAAGGCAGAGATGGAACCGGAACTAGCGACCTGGATCAAGGACAACAAGAAGTCCTTTTTTAAATACATAAGGGGTAAAAAGAAGGTACTGGGTAATGTACGGCTTCTGAAAGATACGCTAGGAAATCTGGTTGTCACACCAGATGACAAAGCTAACCTATTTAACAATTTCTTTGCCTCTGTTTTCCTGAGCAGGGACCAGATCAGCGCCCCCACCGGGACCCTGGCAGGCCCCACGGGAGGCGCACCCAGGCCTACAGTCAGTGAGGAGATAGTCATGGAACTTCTGGAGGGACTGGATGTATTTAAATCAGCTGGTCCTGACAATCTCCACCCCAGGGTGCTGAGGGAATTAGCAGAGGTCATTGCGGGACCCCTGGCACAGCTTTATGAGCACACATGGTGCTCTGATGTGGTGCCAGAGGACTGGAAAAGGGCCAATGTTGTTCCCACTTTCAAAAAAGGGAGGAAGGAGGACCCAGGACACTATAGACCGGTTAGTCTTACCCCAATCCTGGGTAAGCTTTTTGAGAGAATTATTCTGGCACATGTCCACGAGGGGCCAGCAGGGGAGATTATGCTTAGGGGCAACCAACATGGGTTCATTAGAGGCAGGTCCTGTCAGACCAACCTGGTGGCCTTCTATGACCAGGTCACAAAATCCTTAGATGCCAGGGTAGCAGTGGATGTAGTCTTTCTGGACTTTAGGAAGGCCTTCAACACTGTCTCTCACCCCATTCTCATTATAAAACTAGGGGACTGTGGCGTTGACACCTACACAGTCAAATGGGTCATTAACTGGCTGGAGGGATGCACCCAGAGAGTGGTGTTGGATGGGTCATTTTCAACCTGGAGGGATGTGGGCACTGGGGTTCCCCAGGGCTCAGTCCTTGGGCCCACACTGTTCAACATCTTCATCAGTGACTTGGACAAGGGGGTAAAAAGCACCCTGTTCAAATTTGCAGAAGACACTAAAATGAGGGGGGAAGTGAGCACACTAGAATGGAGGAAAAGGCTGCAATTGGACCTAGACAGGTTACTGGGGAGGGCGGATGAGAACAGGAAGGGTTTCAACCCTGACAAGTGCAAGGTGCTGCACCTGGGGAGGAAGAACCAGCA
>NW_017729029.1:26565465-26565699 GCF_001723915.1 Gavialis gangeticus | reverse complement strand
GAACTCCCTTCTCATCAGTGCAGAGGCAGAAAAGGATCTTGGAATCATTATTGATGCCAAGATGAACATGGGCCAGCAGTGTGGGGATGCAGTCAGGAAGGCCAACTATACCTTGTCATGAATCCAGGATGCATCTCAAGCAGGTCCAAGGAGGTGATCCTCCCCCTCTATGTGACACTTGTGAGGCCACAGGTGGAGTACTGTGTCCAGTTCTGGGTGCTGCACTTCAGGAGG
>NW_017729029.1:26563494-26564954 GCF_001723915.1 Gavialis gangeticus | reverse complement strand
CAACTATGAAACTGAAACTATGGACATGGTGCTTGCATATGGGTCACAGAAAACACTGCAATAGAGGCAGATGAGAACTCTTCCAGGCCCTTGTATCCAGGAATATATGGTTGCTATTCAATAGCTAAAACAGCAGCAATTGTAACAAGGGATGGAGCTGTGTAACATACATATTCACTGGCCTGTGTTAGAAGTTGGATTTCATACCTCTGACTCTTCCACAATCCATCTACACAGATCCTGTTTATTAAAGATTTAGGCAGGTGAGAGGATTTCAATCCTAGAGATTAAACCCTGAACATCTATTGTATTTTGGATTAACTTTATTCTCAAGACATGGTTACAGATGCATCTTCTACTATGGAGAATGGATTTGGGGTTAGCATTAGCAGAAAATTGATCAAATACACTCCTGGAAAGAAAGGTCTGTATTCAATTGCAGGAGTGCTTTACAGCCAGGTATTAAAAACCTTTAGAAAATGATTTCCAGTGGTATGGTTTCTACTCTATTTATTGAGTTGCAGGCTAAGATTACCAAGCTTGACCTTATTGTAGTTTACAAGGCTGAACAAGCTATTAGATATTTAAATCTAAGTGATAGATACATAGAGAGAAATTGCCTTAGCTGTTGACTTTTCAACTCAAAAAGTCATGCATCACTACTAGAAAGTGTGCTTGAACACATAATGCAGATGGACAAATTATCTGCGCATAGTGGAAATATCAGGTTGACATTTCAAAAATATTAAGAGGATTTATAGACCTGCTTACACTCCCCACACTAATATTGATTATAGCTGGCTCTCTAATCATGACATGCTTTATGTTGTTGACGCATAAAAGCAACGTTCAGATGCCTTAGCACATTCAGAATGATATTGTGTTTATATAGTTTAGTCTGGTAAACAATCTGGGAAAACATTATATAGCTAGTTGAAATACATGCATGTTACCTTTGTATTTTAGACTATTTGCTGAACTTAATTCTACACACACTGCTTCTTCCCATTTGGTTACCCACTTTTCTGATGAACATTTTGATATATCAGTGGTACCTTCAAGTTAGCATGTTTCGCAGAACACTGCAACTTGCATTAGTCCTACTTTTGTTCATTAATTAAAGACTTTAAAAGTGCTTCTCAATACTATACTGTGTCTGAAAAACTACTTAGTAAAACACTACTTTGGCTTTTGATACTACAGGTATCTGCATATATTATTATTTATAGGTGCTTAAAAAGCACCCATCTCTATTCTGCTGAAACTGTTTTACAGTTCAAGGAGGCCCTAGCATGCCTGTTTCAATTGGGATATGTCTATGTACAGTGAACAGTCTGGAATATGGGAAGAGCTGTCCCACATGAATCCTTCATCTGGAGATCTAGTCCATTAAAAGTGACAGTTGTGAATTGTGTTTAGATTGGGAAGAAAAGTATTTTTTGTTAAGCTGATTTCAGGTT
>NW_017729029.1:26552257-26558494 GCF_001723915.1 Gavialis gangeticus | reverse complement strand
TAAAAGCGCTTCTCAATACTATACTGTGTCTGAAAAACTACTTAGTAAAACACTACTTTGGCTTTTGATACTACAGGTATCTGCATATATTATTATTTATAGGTGCTTAAAAAGCACCCATCTCTATTCTGCTGAAACTGTTTTACAGTTCAAGGAGGCCCTAGCATGCCTGTTTCAATTGGGATATGTCTATGTACAGTGAACAGTCTGGAATATGGGAAGAGCTGTCCCACATGAATCCTTCATCTGGAGATCTAGTCCATTAAAAGTGACAGTTGTGAATTGTGTTTAGATTGGGAAGAAAAGTATTTTTTGTTAAGCTGATTTCAGGTTTTCATTTTTCTAAATGGGGACATGGTAGAGAATTAAAGGAAGCCTGATTGGGTTATATAATAAAAGGTGGTCCAAAAAGTCTTAGGTTTATCAGATGACATGAATGAAAGCTTCCGTGTGAGTTGCTGATGAAAATGTCATTATGTACAATTATCTTTCCATAAATGCTAACACCAGAACTACACCACAGTACATGCACTAATCTGAACATCACTTAACTTTATAATTTTTCACCTGGTCTTTCTCATGCCAAATTTTGTACTGGAGATAGAGGCCTTTAACTTAACCCCTCATGTTTTTAGAAAGAGGATTGCTCTTAGCCTAAACAGTCCAGGAGTACTTGTTGATCCCTACAACTGAGAGCCAACACGAGGTGTAGGTAGAGAGTAGGATGCTTGAGCCTTATCCTAGTGAAGTTGTACAGGGCTTCAGCTTCTTTTGAGGAAACATTACATTAGACCTATTCGAAAAGAAATGTATAATTTACTTTCAAAATACTAAGCCAGCAACTATATATATCAGGCCTCTAAATGTTACTAGGTAAAGAGCAGAAAGTTTGTTTTGTGGTATATGGGGAAAAAATTGGGAAAAAAAAAATCAGTTGGTGCGGTTTCACTCATTTTCAGGCACCTGAGAATAACCTAAGGGATATTGTGAATACAAAACAAAAATAAAACATTGTTTAAAAAAAAAAAAAATCTAAATTGCTATTGTGCTTACTTTCTGCTCTTTGTACTAAACAGCTAAAATGTGGTCAAGAATTCTGTTACGTTGGGAGGCATCTGGAGGTCCTGTTAACTGTCAGAGTGATACCTACTAATGATCTGCTCTAGAGCAATGAAAAAACTACTGAACATTTCATTTTTCTTGTCCAAGAAATGGAAACTTAGCTCTACACTATATTTGTTTTATCTCATTACAGAACATCACGATGACTAAATAATTCAAAGCCCAATTATGCAATGTTCTAAGTATGTTCAATTCCTAATAAATAGGTTCTAAAGGCACATAATATTTCAAAGGAATGGGACCCCAGAGATTATCACCAACCTTGTTTCTTATAGTCTTTGGTGTATCTTTTTTTTCTCTACCATTTTAATTTCCTTTTCAAATTTAACCTGACATTTAGACTTTTTTCCATTGGTGTAGTCACATAATGTGCTATCTATATTGCATGGGAATGTGCTATTTTATATATATTACATGGATATCTGTGTTGTATATCTCCCTGAATTAAACGCCAGTGCTCAAACAATCACCCACAGGAAAAGATCAGTCTAAATTCTTTCCTGTAGTGCTTTGGTTTCTGTTTCTTAAATTGGAATACTGAAGTGGCTGCTGGCAGGGGAAAAAAAATCACAAAGAAATGTGTTATTTTGTCAGTCTTTATTTTATTAGCAAAGAAATTTAACTATGACTTTGCTATATATACTTACCATAAAGATAGCAATACAATTTAGTTTTTTCTCCTTCTAGATGCCTCGCAAGTCTGATGACTCAGCAGTTCCTGTTCCTTCTCATAATTGGAGGTAGTTCAAGAATCTGTAGCTCCAGGGTATGTATGTAATCTTACTGTCTGTACTACATGAGTTGGGATTACATATAAACCCATTCTTTGTATCGCTGTAGATGTTAGTAGAAGTACTCAGTACATACACAGAAATGTGGGACTATGGATGCAATATTTTGATAACATCTGACAAAGGTTTTGATGCATCGATAGCATCTAATAAAATGAATACGGGCTCACCAAAATGTACGCATCTCCAATTTAGTTTGTGAAGGTGCATCTCCGCTCTGCCTTCTAAAGGTATGGATAGCCATTTATTTTTTTCTATCCAATGCAAAAGTACCTTTTTTCCTATTCTTTATATCAGATGCCTTTTAGTTGCTTTTATTTCCTAAATTAAAATACACCAACATATTCTTCATTCATAATTGAAATATCCAATTTTTATTTCTTATGATAGGAAGACAAAACAACGGATATGACTCTTTATTGTTAGAAATTTCCACAGATCCTGTGGTTAGTGAATATTTGCCATAACTGAAAAAGTAGTAACAAAAAATTATGTGAGTACTGGGTTCTAGAGATTTCACAAGCCCTGGCTATTGGGGATTAACTTTCATAAAGTTACTTAATTATTCATCCTGAGTAAGCAAGTGGCTGGATTTAAATGCATTTGTTTTGGGTCACGAGAAAAATATTATTTTTTAACTTTATTTTAAAGATGATAAACTCTACTTTGGTGTGAATAAGCTGCACTTAGTTTATCCACCTAGATAACCACAGAAAAAAATATTACAAACATAATGAATATTTGAAATATACTACTGTCATTTTAATATGTTACTTGTGTTTTAATATACCTGTTTTGAAGAAAATAGGTATCATGCATTTTAGCTAAATGTAAAGTAGATTTAGAGATGTAATTTTCAGATTGCCGAAGTCCATTAACCTGATGTCTATTTAATGTTTGGAATTGTACTGCTGAGGGTAGGATGAGGCATAAAGGAGGCTAGAGACATTTAGCCAAAAGATCTAATTAATTGTTCATTGTGTACAAATAGACTAAAGAATTTTACCTATACCTAAACTATTAAGAAAGTTACAGATTTATATAATTTTTGTTATAATGCAAAGTGTAAGGGAGATGAAACATTACAGCTTCTTTTTAAAATAAATTGTTGTTTAATGTTTCCACTGCAGTACTGCATTGGTGGAAGCCTGGGATTCTCTCTCTGAGCTAGCTGGAGGAGAAGCAGCAATGATGAGTAAAGATGACTAAAAGACACATTCTAAAAGACACATACTATTCTTATACTGCAGCATAAGATGATTAATTAAAATGAATATGCAGTTAATACTCTTTGGTTACCATTCATTTCTTACAGCTTGTCAATGCTCTTTATTTCTTTAAAGAAATCTTCCTCCCTGCTGCCTTCTTTTCCCCCTTACTTTCCATTTTTTCCCTAATAAGATCTATTATGTTTTAACCCTCTAATGCCAAGGTGATGCTTAGGAGTATTGTGGAAAACACCCCCATTTTAAATACCAAAAGAAAAAAAAATAGGGGGATTTTTATAGACAAGTAACTAAACATATAACTAATATCAGTTCAATTTGGGTTCCTAAAATTAAAGGGTTTTCTTAGCTACAAATTATATCCATTTTGCTTTCCAGCAAATTTGCCCTACCTTGCTGGGAACATTCTTAGGATAAGTGTAAACGAAGTAGCTCAGCTAACAACTGTTTTGGGGGCTGTCGAGTCAGAGGTCTCTTATTCCCACAAACTGCAACAAAAACCACCTCTCCCTTTCTCAGTGTCCTCCTTTATGGACACATCTACACATGCTATTATGCTATTACTGTTAATAGTTCACAGGCATGCCATTTGAATATGCACCTGAGAGCAATTAACTCCAGAGCAATAAGCTCCAGAGTTTATTCATGTGCAGCATGTGGAGCTGGGCTGGAGCAGCCCCAGCTGTCAGAGGGCACCAGGGGTCAGCCTGCCAGCACAGAGTTACTACCCTTGGCTCAGTGTGCTGTGGAGGAGCTGTCTGGGGCACAAGGGTGCTTCCATGTGGGGCTAACCCCAGGCAGCCCTTGAACTAAAGCAACCTCATGCCCCAGCCAGCCCCTCCAGTGTCTACACATGTGCTGTTCTGAAGTTTTTACTCTCCAGCAAGATAATACTTGTAAATAAAAGTACTATTCTGCTGCATGGTAAATTAGTTTACTCCAGCCTAATAGGGGCACATGTGTAGCTACTAAGATATTTACAGTACAGCTAATTAGTCAACTGTGCAGTAAATATCTCATGTAGATGCATCACATGTGGCCCAGAACATCTGGTACTCAGTTGCTAGTTTAAGATAACTGACCTCATTTAACACCTGCCATTTTCACCTGTTTCATTTGCAAATCACAGGTGTTCTCTCTTGCCCATCTAGACTGTGTTATCTCATCCCCACTGGTAGGGAAGTGGTGATAGAGCATTTGCTCAAGAGGGTTGTTAACTCATCACCCACCAGCCTCTAAGACATGTTTAATCTGGTGTTAAGATTGCTGTAAAGAGAACTGCATTGCTCACAAATATGCCAAAGTCAATTTCTTTTTCTAGGGATGCTGGTTTAGGCATTGACCAGCTGCCCTTGCTAAAAGGTTTATTTCTTCACTGGTTTACATCATGATAAAAATGCCAGTATGTTCATTATTTAATTTACCATTATTGGCAATGCTTTTTTATTAACATTAAAATATACTCTTTCATAGCAGTAAATACAATGGTACAGCAGAGGTTATGGTTAAGGACCATGCTAACCCCTCTTAATTAGTAAAGTACTCAGCATAAAATTTGGATCTGGATTTTGAATTTCTCCCAAAAAGATCAGTATTATTAGTGTTCTAGGGCAGGGGTTCTCCCTGACTGAGAACCACTGTCCTAGAGATTGCTTTGGCCTGTTATAAAAAGGCATGCAGTATTTATTCCTTTTTGTAAGAACTTTTTTACTATATAATATGGTTTAATTGGTAAGGCAGTTTGAAAAACAAACACTACCCTTTATCCAAATAAGTCTTTCACACTGAAATGAATACAGCATAACTCAACTAAAAACAGTGGGATCATTTGAGATTTACCATAGGTATAAGAGAGTTCAACATGAATATTCAACTAATATATTTCTGCTATAACATGAATTATTAGTATTTTAAAATGTCTGTTAAATACATAGGAATATCTATTATTTATTAGGGATTTTACTTCTCTCTGCTGTAAGCAATAGCTTCTTCTAACTCATCATAACACCATTCTTCTGTACAATAGGGAAACTAGCTGACCTCATATATTCACATCACTGTTGGACAGAGAGAATTAAAAAGCTTTGAAAACATAATCCAGTTGTTTATATATTAAAGTCTTTTATAACAATTTAAAAATATTCTGCATGAAAGAAGAAATGGCCACAATTTGAAAAGTTGGCTTTTGATTCTAGGTACCTGAACAAAGCACATTAAATGCCTGACCTTCGCAGACCTACTTTTAAATGCTTTCTGAAAATCTGACCCTTTTAGGGCATCAATTTACCAACCAAAAATTAAGTGATCCTAAACTACTAGTCCCTTTATGAATATTTCAGTTAATAGTCTGGGAGTCTTTCTCCACTGGGCTGAGTTACTTGATGTTAATCTGTTTAGAGTCTATATAAACTCTTTTGAAAAATTGGCTCTAATGATGGATGCTGAGACCTTCCAAAGATTTCAGCCTTGAGATGGAAGGCTGAAACATGCTTGTTCTGCAAAGTGATGCAGTAAAAAGGTCATAGGCATTATTCCCCTATGCACAGTATTATTTTTAGCACAGTAGGGCCTAGAACCTCTAGTTATGGACCAAGAGACCATTGTCCTACTGTTGGGTAGTCACCAGGTATGGGCATGTACCCCTACATCCCACTGACATTCACTGGTCCCCTCAGGGTGGCTGCACCCCTTATAATCGATCTGGGTGAGGTCTGGTGCCCTTTCTTCTTGCCTGCCACAACTTTGATGATAAGAAGATGTTTATGAAAGGGAGGTGGTGATTGATCATCGGGGCTGCCCCGGTACCTGAAGCCCAAAAATCAAAGCGATGAAAGGACCAACTTGAAACCAATTTCTTTACTCCCTTCTCGTTTAATTTTTTTTGGGGGGTGGGGTTAACTGAAATCTTATTGCTTTTATCCTTTTCTTCTTTTGGATGTTGTCGAAGTCTGGTCCCGGTTGACTGGGGCTTTGTTACCCTTAGGAGCCTGTCGGTGGCTTACTCTTTACCCCAGGTTCCTCCTGGATACTTTGTAAATTACAACTGTGCGGGGCTTAATTGGCGGTGCATGCTGTTTAATGAGGAGGGGAACTCCCTC
>NW_017729029.1:26546331-26547257 GCF_001723915.1 Gavialis gangeticus | reverse complement strand
TTTGGATGTTGTCGAAGTCTGGTCCCGGTTGACTGGGGCTTTGTTACCCTTAGGAGCCTGTCGGTGGCTTACTCTTTACCCCAGGTTCCTCCTGGATACTTTGTAAATTACAACTGTGCGGGGCTTAATTGGCGGTGCATGCTGTTTAATGAGGAGGGGAACTCCCTCTTGTGCAATCAGCTGGTAAGGAGGCATGGTCTTCACAGATCATCGGCTTTCTGCCCCACTCCCAATCTGGTCATGGGGCCCCTCGGGGCACACGATCTCCTTTCCCCAGGAAAATGCCTGGCCCCGATCTGGGCTCTCTTTTTGCTGGGACCACCTGTGGTTCAATGGCATCTGATGGCACCTGATACATGCCTCTCAAGCAGGCAATGAAACATCAAAAGAAAGAAAACCAAAACCCATGGCAGATGGTTTGGGCGGATCCACTGCCTCCACCATTTCTAGGGTCTCTCCCCAATTTGCCTTCCATCACCTTCCTTCTTCCACCCTCCTCTTCACTCCCACAGCAAGGGTGTCACTGCCTCTTTGGGGTCTGACCAAGGGCTTACCCAACTTTCACCGCCTTCTCCCCATGTCTCTGGCTCCCAGGCTTCTTCCTTCTCTTTTACAGCCATCCTTCTCTCTCTCTTCCCCCCATCTCTGTTCCCAGCCCACAGATATTGCCCCAATGCAGGTTAGCACCAATCTGCTTTACCTGTCAAGGAGGTAAAGCCGGGCAGGTGCAGATGGGGAGCTCCTGTCACAGCATGGAAGTCATGATGTGGTGCAGTCCATGCCCCTGGATGGGGGCATACTCTAGGTGAATGCCCTCCAGACTGTCACACCTACACTATAAATAAAACAAACCTTCTTTATAAAAATCCTGGTCCTTGGGGAGAGTCATAGAATCATAGAATCAATAAGTCGGAAGGGACCTAGAC
>NW_017729029.1:26517155-26544817 GCF_001723915.1 Gavialis gangeticus | reverse complement strand
CCCTTTTCCCACCTTCCTGTGCAGAGGAATTGCATCCTGCTGCGACCCAAGAGTGTACATTAAGTCACTGAACATCCTAAAGTACAGGGAATTCAAAGCATACTGCTGCTGCTGAGGTCTTCCTACTGGCTTGTGAACTCCAGCAAACCATCTGGAGCAACTCCAGCAAACCCCTCACATAACTCACAGATATTTACTCTACCGGGGTCCTCCTAAAATATAAAATAAAATAAAAACCTGTAGCCCACAATCTGACAAAGAAAACTGTATCTAAGAAAAGTGACAAACCACCTGCAAGATAGTGGGATCTTTCTAAATACAGAGACACCTGTCAATAGTCCAGATTTGACAAATCCTGTTTTATTGATGTACACAATCTGATTGCTGTTTTCGCAGTAAAATTGACCTAGCAGTAATGGCATCTGTTAAAAATAATTATAATGGCTAAGAGATATGAATAATTAAAAAAATAAAATGATGAAGAATCAAATAATCTATATTACTGGTATTTGGATTACTTTGCTTTTAATCTTTAGTTTTACTGAGCTGGCAAATAACCAAACAATGTATTTTGTCGTAAGCAACATTCCTAGCTTCCTAATAGCTGTTCTCAATGCTTTGGGCTCCAGACAAACAACTCTGCTATGATCCACTTCTGGTAATATAGCAAGACAGCTAAACAAATAAATTAATAAAGAAAATAGGTCAGCAAAGCAATTTTTTTTTACAAGGGACAAGATTTGGAGTATGGTGTCAGAAACAGAACTGGAAGCAGAGGATGCACAATAGTGGAATAATTATTTATACAAGAGTCTAGATATTTATATGGACATTATCCCAGCATCTAGAGTCTCCCATGCATTTATCAGTTTGGTATAAGACCCAGCTCTTTATATGGGGATTTTCCGCAACAGATCTCAAAGTATTTTACAAAATGATAAGTGTGACTATTGCACTAAGGCACTAAAAGAGAAAACAATTGTCCAAGGTCACCATCCAACCAACAGCAGAGCCAGGCATAAAACCCAAGTCTCCTGAGTCCCAATCTAGTACCTCAGGCACTAAACCACACAAGATGAAAATTCCTGATGGTGATACCCTTATCTAAATACTATTAGAATCCAAAATGGAAGTCTCTTCACTGTTTGAAAGAGATTTTGGACCAGACCCATAGCAGTAGAAAAATGTGTCAAGAGAATAAATGGATTTGGCCAACTATTATTTGGATATTCAAAAATATGATAAACAATCTACCAAAATCATAGGGAACAAGCACAGGTGTAGCAGGGCAGTTCTGCACCTGAAGCATCCAATGCACTGGTGCCAACTGTGCAGTCACCCCTCTTTGTTTCCCCCCTTTAAGCCCTCCCAAAGACATCATCCAGAGATGCTGTCCCAGTTGCCACCTGTTACTTATGCCACTCAGAACAATCCTGCACTGGTAGCAATATGTATTAGACTTGCTAGCTAGTCTTTTTCTTCTCTGACTTTCAGTATTTTGTTTCTGTGATGTACAGAAATGTCTAGAACTTACTCTTTATTATTTTAGGATGAAGATGACCACATGAAGGGTGAGAGAGAAGAACACACAGATGGAAGAAAAGATGGAATTCAGAGTAAAGGGAAATGGTATGATTTGTTTTTGTCAAGACTATGTCTTATTCCATATACTAACAGCATAAATATTCATACGTGCATTCTTAAGGTACCTTTTGATGTAAGCAGTTTCCATAGATGTCCCATGCATGCTACACATCTGCAAGTAGGAGAACTACTATAGCAAGAATAGAAAGGAAGACACTTCATGAGTAATTCTGGGAGGGCTGCTTTTGCTATTAAAATGCAGGCCACACCTTGGAAGTGTCTGAGAAGTTTGCAGTGTGTAAAGATGAAGGTCAAGGAGTAAGTACAAGAAACCTTGGCTACCTGCAGACTGCGAGATGTGTGGTGCTGATACATTCTCAGATTATTCCTAGAAACTGTCTTTTTTTCCATAAATGTTGTCACAGCTTTTGAGATCATCAGCACTTTGTAGTGTCAAGTTATGATGTGATTTATAAAGCTCATGTTTTCAAGGTGGTTCATCAAGGAATTGCAACAGCTAAGATGTTAATAATCAGTAGGCCTAAAGTAGATATGTCAGGCAAAATACCAGGCTTCCTCAAAAACTTTTTGCTCAGAGATATCTGCTATAAACATCTTTCAGTCATCTGCAGGCAAATGCAGTACCAGTATATCTTGCCTAGATTTTGCATTCCCTTGCTAAGCCACCACCTAATCATATTCTTTCATCTTTCTCTCAGCCTGTCTTGTGCTAGAACAGCATTTTGCTTGCCCAATAAATTACTAACATTATTCTGAAATTAAAAGTTACTGAGTCACAACATGATTCATGTGGATGTTCAGAAGTAATCCCATTTCAGCTGGAAATATTCACTTACAATATGTCATTTTAGTATATAAATATCTCTGTCCTGCAGTAAGATATCAGATGATTCAAACACAATTATAAAAAATGGTAATGTTTAAATTGAAGTAGAAGTCTTTATCTCCTGAGAACTGGGTAGCTTACAGAAATGAAAATTAGATTCTAGGGCTCACCTAGATACACTATTGAAATCCAGTCCAGGGAAGCCATGAAACCAGAAACTAATATCAGAGGACTACTCAGAGCCTATGTGAAATAGGGTTGAAGGCCTCAATCCATTGATTCATATAAGCAAAGACTGAAGGTCCCTTAAGTTTCTAATCAGCCCTGAATTTGTCAAAGCCTTTCATTCACTGTAGTGAGAGTTTAGTCAGAGTAACAACTGAATAAAAACTGAATAAGGGCATCAGAACTTGGCCTTTTATATCAAGATGGTTCCTGTCTTGCAGTTAAATAGACAAAATTCAAGAACAATGGAGAATAACTTTCCTTTCTCCACATATGGGGAGATGAAGTCACCTGCTAAAGACAGACTTCTTTAACAAGAATGTAATTGGATGCACAGCTCCAGGGGTTAATGAGCAATTGCCTGCCTGCCTGCCTGCTCAGGGACATAGGGGCCATCTGAGAGAGATGATTCCTAGTCCCAGGGGAAGTTAAAAACTTGGAGAGAGGAGAGCTGGCAGGGAAGTAGTAAGTAAGTAAGTAAGTAAGTAAGTAAGTAAGTAACAGACAAATAAACACTGAACTGCAGTATCCTCTCTCCAGGTCTGAGAAAGGACTGTAGCTGTGAGTTAACTCTTTGTTCACTCTATCATTGTTTAAATGCTTGCCTAGTTATGGATGTTGTTTTCCTTGTAGGGACAACTTTGCCCCAGGAAAAATAAATAACTGAACAACAACCCACTACAAAGAAATTTGTTATAATACTGGGAAATGAAACCAGATCTTGAACTTCAATAAATTGTCTGAGAATATGTCCAGAGTCTAGTGCCTAAGCATATGCCTACTTAAGAAGCAAAGCAGAGTCATAGGGTTGAAAAAGACCTCATGGGTCATCTAGTTTAGCTGATGCACAAATACAGGATGCATTATTCCTATCCTATCTCAGACAAATATCTATCCAACCTCTTCTTGAAAACGTCCTAAACTTCTCTGAGCAGCTTGTTCTATTGTTCTGTGCTTCTGGCTATAAGGATTTTTTCCCCAATAGTAAATCTAAATCTGCTTTGCTGTGCAAAGCAGCATTTATATATCCATTTCCATTTTTTATATATACATTTCCATTGTTATATATTCTACCCTCTGCAGCAAGGGAGAACTCCCATTTTTTTATGGCAGTCTTTCAAATGCATGAAACTGGTATCATGCCCCTTTTCACAGTCTTCTTTTCCGCAAACTAAACACATGTAGTTCTCTAAACATTTCCTTATATGATTAGTCTTCCAAACTCTTTATCATCTTTGTTACTCATCTTTAGATTCTCTCCAGTTTCTCCACATTCCTCTTAAATTACAAAGCCCAGAATTGCACATAATTCTCCAGTGGAGGCCTAACCAGTACTGATCTGATGAATTAGCCTATGCTGACTTCTGTGATGGCATGGCTAGATTGCTTCTGATACCTGACTTAGCTCATTTGAACCTAACTCAGGTATTCCTGCATTATACTACAATCTGCAGCAGGCACACCCTTAACCACAGGCATCTTTACTTAGCATATAACAACATTAAGACCCTACAGGATGTGTTTTACTGACCCACTAATACAAACCTCACATGGCAAAGGACCAGCAGCCTCATGCATCACAGCACACCTTGAGGCATGTATTAATTGACCAATAAAGAACACCTGTCATGTCTTAATGTTATAATAAAGCACCCTACCTAGTCTGATAATTTTGTATTATCTGTTCTTTATCAATTATTTATTAAGAACCAACATTATAAATAATCTTCTGAGAGAGGTGCAGTAGTGTAAAGGAGGAGGGAATGGTACAAAAAAATGTTTTATCATCTTCCTTCTACAGTTCTAGGCTTTGCAGCACACTTCATACCTATAAATGCTTCAAGTGAGATTGAACTCTTCAGCTCTAAATCTTCATACCCTATTCACCAGGAGATTGCTTTGTTGAAAGTAACAAAAGAACAGGCTTTCTTATATGTATTTGCTTGTATCAAGTTTTCTTAATCCTAATGTTAGTAATTTCCTTCTGTATAACAGCAGCAGTTTCATCCTTTGTGAGGACTTGTTAGCTGATTTAGTATTAGCATTACCTGATAGAAATATTTCCATTATGAGGACACTTTAAACCCCGTTAGGACTAAAATGGCTTTTTAAATTTAAATAGAGGATATTTAGTCAAGTTGAATAAAAATAGTATATAATGGGATAGGAAGTTTCATCAGAATTCAAGGATAAAATATAAGAACTAGTATGGATTTCACTGAGGTCTCATAATGCTACAGTACTTAGGAATCACTGTCACCTGACACCATCTCCAGGGGTAGCTGTGAAGCCCATGGAGGCCAAAAAAATGTCTTGCACCTTGCTCTATGGGCAGTCAACCCTTCTTTCCCTGCCACATCTTGATGTTAATTGCCATTAAAATAGGGGAAGTTGAGCTGGTCTTACTTTAAAAATCACCAGATGGTGGTCGATGCTTTATGGGCTAATTGCATGGCTCTGTTCTGTCCCTAAACCATGCCCCAAGCCTCTCAGGTGTCATCCTCACTGATGTTCCCTCATTACACACACAGCTCCTCTCTGGGCTGCCAGACCCCCTCAGTCTCTCACCAGTCTCTTCTTCAGCCCCTCACTGGGCCCTCAAGCCCCTCAGTCTTTTACTAAGCCTGTCCCTGGACTTCCAGACACCTCAGTCTCTTGCATTGTCCCTTTGCTGGTCCTCAGACCCCTGGTCTCACTTTCTCCTGGCCACTCTTTGGCCTCTGGCCCCCTCTGGTCCTACTCTCTCTCAGCTGCTCTCTGGATCCTTCTGGTCCTACTCTCTCCCTTCCTTTTCTGTTAGGGTTTGATCCCTTAGATTTCCCCCTCCATGGGATGACCTACAAGGCAGTGAGTGCTAAGGCTTTCAGGTGCCCCATACTCACCTTTTCCTGGGTGGCAATGCATGACGTTTTGTGGTGCCTGCTCCACAACAGGCAGACCCACCACACTTGCCAGCCCCAGTAAGGTGCAGTTTCAGGTCATCCTCAAGACCAATCTCTTGCCCATCCTACCCCACTTTCCCCATTGTCACATGTCCCTCCTGGTCTGTGGGCTTTCAGCTCCATTCCTTGCCCCTTCTGACCTACATACCTCCTGGCCCCCTTGGCCCCAGCTCAGTCTCACCTCCAGGCCTTGCACCAGCCATCTGCAAGGGGCTGCATGCCCCTTGACCCCCTTCCTCTTGGGTGTGGTCCTCTGGCCTACCCTAGGCTATGGCCCCACCCAAGCCAGTGAGATCTCTGAGCTCCCTTGGCTCTTGCAACTGTCCCTCCTGGATTTTGGCATACAGTAGGCCCTGGCCCCCACCAGGGCCAGGAAGAGTCTGTGGGTCAGTCCTTCAGCTATCAGTCCTCTCTTGTCCATGGGTCTGCCCTCTCAGGCCCCTCCATCAGTCTCTCACATTCAGACACTGGAGTCTGCTGGAGTGCAGTAATTACCACACTCCAGCAGACTGATTATTTAAGTCCACTCTGACACATTGTAATTACAATGTGACAGAGCAGCCTCTCTGCACATGTATGGCCCCAAGATGTTACTGCCAGCTGTACTCAGGGCCTGGGCTTATATCTTGCCTGAACTTAGCCTTCCTTCTGGGTCAGATGACTCCATCATCAGGCCTGGCCTTACTGCAGGCTTCCTGAATCAGATAACTCCATAAATAGTCCTGGCCTCACCTGGCTGCCTACCTTCTTAAAATGGGAGGCACCCTAAGCATTCTGTCACAATCACTCTCTCTCCCACTTAAGTAAAAGGATGTAGGGTTTAAACTATATCTTTAATTAATCAAATATGCATCAAAACAAGTCTCAGCAGAAAAATATCCCAAATTTTTAAATAATTAATGATTAAACATATGCCAAACTTTGAGCATATATATTGGAAGCCATATGTCCAGCTGGTATAAACTGTTGTATCTACACTGAAATCAGTGACTGCTTTCTACCAGAGGATCTGACCCTCAGTGAGAATCCATAATACAACATGAAGGTTGTAAAAATCAGAGCCTTTTCTGTTTGTGGCATCCACCATCTACCAGTCTGTACGCAAGAACAACGAGACACCCATTTTCCCCAGGGTGTTGCCACTGTAATTAAGTTAGATGGGAGGCTTAGTACATTAATGCATCTGGAACCACAGTAATAAAACAGGATGGCTCCCTGTTTGAAATGTTTTCCATAAGAGCAACGGAGCAGAAAAAAATTAGTGTGGTTTCCAATAAAAGACATACATAGTAAAGTAGCATGCAAGGTTCTACCTCTGAGCTCTTGGGATCATCTCCCATTCAAGTGAAGATTTGATAAGCTCAGATTTCTTTAAAACAAGTATCATTAAAACTACCAAGCTATAGTCTAGTAAACAAGTGGTCAGTGCTGATCATAACAGAGGATGTGGGAGGATTTTTTTTATGTCTTCCATAACAACTACTCTTGCATAAATAATAGAGCCATAATAACAAATCTGCAGTATAAAATGAGGCTGGCTATGCATGGGTAATACTGTTTATTTTTATCCTAACAGCTTTTTAATTGACACATTATTTAAAAAAATAGTTTGTACTTTGCAAATTTGGCTTTATCTATGTGAGGTTCAGGATCAAATTAATGTAAACTGCAATGGAAGTGTTCAGATTAGAGATAAGGTGGGCAAAGATAGGGCTAGATAGGATAGAAACCCTGACATGCTTTTTGGTATGAGCCAGCATCTAACTTACAGGAGTTAAGATATTTCCAAGTTGGAAAGTGATCCAATAATTTCCTAATACAGGTTTCTTGCTTCTACCTCTGAAGTATCTGGCATTGAAAATGGGGTACTGAGCTAGATGAACCTGTAAGGCACTGCATAGGGCTGTTCTTACCTTCAGCACTGGGCTGGCCCTACCTCCTCAGCTATTACTGACCTAAATCAGTGATTCTCTCTAATCTCAGCCTCCTGTGCAGCCTAGCTGGGGGTGTGAGGAGTTTCTATTCCTGCAGCTGCCCCCACACCACAGTGACTATTACTAACCATATAAAAATGCTAAATTAATTTGTAACATGTAACAAAGAAAAGTGCTAGGGCAAAAATCTGGTATGTACAAAATTGTAAAATAAACTTTTTGAAGGGGGCAGCTGCATTTTTAGGCACTGTTTCCACGTTTGATTTTTTTTTAATTTGCTTGAATTTTGTGCAGTAGTACTTACGAGATGTCCAAGAGCAATTAGAGTAAGATAAATTTAAGGCAACAAAGTGCAAAAGCTCATTTGAGATATGTAAACAGCATTTCATATAAAAAAAATGTGCAATTTACAAGTCCCTACCAGTTGACATGGAGAGGCCAAAACTGTTTTGCCTCTAAAAACTAGAACAAGGAGTATAGTTTTGCACTATAGGAGATGCTAAATGGGAAGGACTCTGGGGTCTCTCTCTCAGCAGCCACTGCCAGAGTGGCCCCTCTCTCCAGCCACTCCCCTTCACCAGCTAGTGACAATCAGAAGCAGCTGGGGGGGAGGGGAATGGGAAAGGGAAAGAAGCACCCACCACAGCTTATTAGTATGGGTGCTGGGGGGGATTGGACTGGGTTTGTGTGGCATGGGGGCTCCCTTCCTTCCTCAGCCCCATGTCCTTGCTCAGCAAAATGTGGGGCCAGGCAGCTCTGATGCAACTGCTGGCTACCACTGTAAAGAGGCTTGGGTGGGGGTAAGAGATCCCCCCCCTGCCAAGGGAAGATAGCCCAGACCCCCAAAGACCCCAGTTTGCAAACTGTGAGGGGTACCTCATGCCAGGTGGGGCTCCCTTTCCCCCCACCCTAGCCTCTTGACAGCAGCAGCCAGCAGCTGCAGGAGGGGCAGCAGGGCCTCATAGTAGGAATTGGGGCCATGGGGGAGGGAGCCTCCCTGCTTTGAGGATCTGGCCCAGGCCCCCAAAAGACCCCAGTTAGCAAGTTGTGGGAGAGGTACTTTTGGTGGGGGGGGGCTCCATTTCCCCCCTCCTTCATCCCCAGGTGCTACTGACAGTCACCAGCTGGAGGGGAGTCGGGGCTGGGGAGAGACTGCACTGGGTGTTCAACTGGAATGCACTCTAACTTACAGCACTTTAAGCACTCTCTTCCAGGGGCTTTTTGAACCTTAGTATTTAGCCTTTATTTTAGCAGATGTTTATTCTCCTGTGGCAGGAGAATATGGACAGCCAGAGTTGCTCACACTGCCCATCCACCTCAGGCAGGCACGCTAGGGGCCTGAAGGTTCCTCAAGCCCATGGAGCCCTTGCCCAGAATTCCCACACTAGAGAATCACAAGGTACCTCTCCATAAGCAGAGAAGTTGGAGTTTCCTGCTTACAGAGGCCCAGCCAAGACCTCCAGAATCCTGAGTGCCCTGTGCTTGCATGCAGGGACCTGCTTACCCAGACCCACACCTGGTATCTCTGCGGAGCACTTGTATAAGCAGTAGGGATCTGGGTTTCCCGTTTCCCACAATAAAAAACAGAGTAAACCATGGATTTTGCCTTTTACCAGAGGCAAATGTAGATTTCTCATTTACCAGAGAAATCCACAGATTTTGCCACTTTGCAATGTGATGGAATACAAAAGCAGAGCTCCAGCCTGCAGGAAGCTGGGAGGGAGCAGGATGAAGGTGGGAAGTCAGGGGGTGCCATGTGCATAAGCATGCACCTGACTCCAAGCAGTCTGCAGAGCAGCTCAAGCAGGTAAGGATGGTGGGGGGAGGAGGATTGAGGCCCCTGTAAGGAGGGATCTGGGCAGAGCTGGGGTTGCTGCCCAGACAGGTAGGGCTTGGGGCTTGGGGCCCTGGGCTGCAATGCACAGCTGCAGGGTCCCAGCTGGGAGAAGGATGGGGCTGTGGGTGGCTCATCTAGGGGAGGGAGAGAGCCAGTTCCCTACTGCTGCATGCACTCCCAGGGGGCAGAGGGAACCTGCACCCCAAGATCTGTACCTGAAGCAGGCTCAGGCTGTGGGCTTGAGCTCCCACCCTGCTTCCTTCCCCTAGGGGCCACTTGAGCTGGTAGGCATGATCCGGCAAGGGTGGGGACAGTGGGGCCACATGGAGTTTCCTTGCCAGTGTGAGCTCCCTCCCCCAGCCCCCATCCCGCTACCCTGGTGACACACCTCCAGCACCTGCCACTGCTTTGGGGGGGGGGGGGGCAACCCTGCACTGCTGTCCTCACTGCAGCCCTGTGTGCAGGAGGTGCATCATCAGGGTAGCGGGGGGACAAGAAGTGGCAAGGAGATTTTCTGCCTGGTCCCTCCACTCCCTGCTTTGCCAGATTGTGTGGGGGGGAGGGAAAAGCAGGGTGGCAAGGAACAGCAAGCCCTCTGCTCACTGCTGTTCTCTGCCACCCTGCTTCCACCCCTGCAACACAGTGTGGTAGGGAGCAGAGGGGCCATGCAGAAAACCTCCTCACCGCTGCTCACCCTCCCACTGCCCCAGTGACATGCTTCCCATGCACAGGGCTGCAGTGAGAGTAGTGGAATGGGGCTGTTCCCCCTCAAATCAGTGGCAGGCACTGGAGGCACATCACCAGGGCAGCAGTGGTGGGGAGCTCACACCGGTTTGCACCTACCCCAGGTACAGATCTGGGGGGCACAGGTCTCTCCTGTTGCTGCACTCACTTCCGGGGAGCATGGAACTGGCCCTCCCACTCCCCTCCCGCAGATGAACCACTCATGGCCTAGTCCTGATCCCAGCTGTTGTCCTGAAGCCATACATTGCATCCCCGGGCCCTAAGCCCCACCTGGCTGGGCAGCAGCCTCAGCCTACCTCTGGCCCAGGTACAGATCTGTGGGTGTGGGTCCCCATGCCCCCTGGGAGTGCATGCAGCAGTGGGGAACTGGCCCTCTGCCTCCCCCAGATGTGCCACCCATGGCCCTGTCCTGCTCCCCATTGGGGTCCCGCAGCTTTCCATTGCAGCCCTGGGCCCAAGCCCCAATTGTCTGGGAAGCAGCCTCAGCCTGCAGCCTGCCCTGAGTACAGCTCGGGGGGCGGGGCAGGTCCTCCCTGCCCTGTGGGAGTACAGGGGAGCTGCCCCACCAATGCCTGCTGCAGTGGGGGGAGTGGGAGCAGGGGGCTGTGGACCCAGATGCTTACCGCTGGCAGTTCCGGTATGGCTGGGGGAGAAGGAGCTGTGGGTGGGGGGCAAGGAGCACCAGCAAGACTTTGGGGGCTGTGTGTGGGGAGTGAAGAGCACCAGCAGGGCCTGGGGGGGGATGAGGGAGGGCATTCATTTTAATCATGGATTTGGGGGGGGTGGTAGCATAAAATTTGTGATTTTTTTTTCCCAGGGAAATCCAGGATCCCTGGTAATGAGGGGAAGTGGGAATTTCTTTACTTACCCCTAATTGCCTCTAAAGATCACATCACCTCTTGCCCCTCACCATCAACAGGTGGGACAAAGGTCAACATGCGTTTAGCCCAATGAAGGAGATCATTTACGCTGCAACGCACTGCAGCAGAGCTGATCCACTTCTTTGGCCCTATCTATTTCTAGAAATAGCTTTGGATACCTGGGGGCCACATTCTTCACTAAAGACATTTTTTGGAGGGGTCTGACCTGGTAGGTTCAAAGTGCATTTGCTCAAGTGGAGTTCAACAAAGAGTCTACAGCATTAAAATATTGTTCTCAAATTATAAACTCTATTTTAAGACAAAATTTTAAAATTGACATTTTGGTGAATATTTTTTCCATCACAAAACATATTAAGGATGTTTTCTTTTTTGTGTAGTTTTTAAATGTGGTATTTTGAAAAATACCACTACCACTGCATTTCACAAATGTCTCTTATTTCCATGCTTTTTCTCCTAACTCTGCAAATTACTCTCATCTGGCACACCCACTGAACACCAGTTTCCACCAACTTGTTATTTATATACAACTATTTATTTCAAAGTTGAATTGGGATCAATATGTCAAAATGAGTTTCAAAACCAGCACCTCAAGCAGAGAATTCAATTCTTTTCATTTCTAGCAGTTTATAAAACAAAAGAAAGCTCTTTTTGAATACAGTACTTATGGAAGTACAAGATGGGAAAACTTGGACTTTTGCAGCTGCCTCTTGGAAATCTGCTAGTAATTTTACTATAAATTTCCACCCATTTGAAATAGCGTCTCAAGAAGTCAGTGCTGATGATACATTTTAAAGACACACAATGCCACTTATCAAGTATCTACTCCTTGACGTTTAAAATAGTTTATATAAATAGAGTGTGTGTGTGTGTGTATCTGCAATAACAGTAGAATTGAGATAGGGAAACATTGGCAGAGAATATAGATTTTAAGTCATCCAAAGTCTGAAGATTCAGTAAAATGTTTGACATAACATTTGTATGAATGTGCACTACCTACCACATAATTCTTGATCTATTTTTCAAACAAAAAATTACATCATATTTCCATGGGCTATATACTTTGATTATAAAAAAAATTGTTAACAAGGTACTAAAAACCTCATCTGATATCATCATCTGCTCCCTTCTTTTCTCTATTTCCATGAGCATGAAAATGTCTTTTGGTTGTAGGAGAAAAAGATCTGAATTAAAGTCTAAATTATTTATTTAAGACTTAAACATAGCAAAAAGAAAGCAAGAGCAGCACTTATTTAAGCAGCAGCATAAGGAAATGTTCATTTTTACTCCTTTCAGAAATGGTTTCATAGTTTCATAGTTGGTAGGGTCGGAAGGGACCTGAGCAGATCATCAAGTCCAACCCCCTGCCATAGCAGGAAAAAGTATTGGGGACAAACGACCCCAGCAAGGTGTTCATCTAGCCTCCTCTTAAAGACCCCCAAGGTAGGAGCCAGCACCACTTCGCTTGGAAGGTGGTTCCAGATCCTAGCCACCCTGACCGTGAAGTAGCGCCTCCTGATGTCTAGTCTGAATCTACCCTCTGCCAGCTTGTGACCATTATTTCTAGTCACTCCTGATGGTGCTCGGGGGAACAGGGACTCCCCCAATGCCTGCTGGTCCCCTCTGACTAGTTTGTAAACAGCCACTAGATCCTCCCTCAGCCTTCTCTTGTGGAATACAGGTTGTTCCTGTATTTATAAAAGCAGTGGGACATTTGAGGTTGTTCCTGTATTTATAAAAGTAGTGGGACATTTGAGGAAATTGCAATATTGTTACCAATTCAGAGTCAGGAAATATTACCAAAGTCTCTCAATAGCTAGGAGTGTAGGAGAAAATCTTGTGAAAGTGCTCATAACCTTGCATGCAAGAAAAGTCATATACCATTCTTCATCTCTGTAGAGTGTATTTTAAATTGAAAAATAGGACTGGTTGTCTTGAATAGAAATAAAGTTTCCATTCCATAGTGATTGTTTTAAATGCATCCTTCTGCTCAAATTTTCAGTGATTTATGATTTAACTAGGACTCAAATTCTTGGAGGTGCAAATAACTTGAGGTGAAATCCTGTATCTGCAATTATTCGCACCAGCAATTTAGGTCACTTGGAGCCAAGAGACCTAAACTCAAGGCACAGTTAGCTCTGCCTGAAAAAATGAATGTCAGTCTCTGGACCTGAACATTTAACACAATGGAAGTAGTTTCATCTGCTTACTACAACTGTACTATTTCAAAAAGCATAAAACATATTGTTTCTCTGTCAAGATATAGTACAGGCGCACAAGATATTGTCTGTCTGTTGTGAACTGTGGTATTTTGTTATATAAAATGTTAGTCAGTTTACTAGTGTCTGTACCAGGGGTATCAAACTAATCCACTCTCATGGGCTAGGTGAGGGTCACTGGGCCTGTCTGTGAGCCAGACTGGAACCAATCCCCTGTGCAGTGTCAATGGCATTGGGTCTGGCCTGCCCACCACTACGTCTGGCCTGCCTACCAGCACAGAAGGTTGTTCTGGAGCATCACATTCCTCATGCTGGCCCCACGTGTTGCATGCACAGCAAGTCTTGGGGGTGGCACCTACTGCACACTGAACACAGGGCCTGGCTTGGCACACATGCTCCACACAGAAGGAGGCTGGCATGAGGCATGTACTGCATGCAACATTCTGCCAGAACACCCCTTTGTGCTGGTTCTGGCACAGCCCAATCCAGAACAGCTCTAGACCTAATTCACTAGCCTGATCCAGTAGGGCACCACATACAGCATGCACCTTGTGCTGGGCCTGAGCTGTGTTCATAGCAAACAGTGCCAGATCCAGCCCACACACCACACACAGTGCACAGAGCTGGGTTCAATGCATGGGGTCAATCCAGCAAAACCCATAAGCTGGATCATACAGCTCTGTGAGTTGGATTCAACTGATGGGTCATGTGTTTCACACCCCTAGTCTACACGTGTTTCACACCCTAGTCTACATGGGTTTTATCTACCCAAATCATCCAGGCAACATGTTCTAAAGTTCAAAGTGGTTAAGATGCTATGTAAGGACTCAAAGATGTCTTAATTTAGGGTTACCATACATCCAGGTTATCCCAGACATGTTCTTTTTTGAATCCTCCAATCTTCATCTGGGCAGTTTTTTGAAATCTGAACAGACATTTGGGATTCTGCTCTGCTCCACTGGTGAGAACAAGAGAAGGATGATTGGAAGCAGGGAGTATCGTGTGTGTGTGCACATGCACATGGCCAGCATCCAACCAGGCAGGGTGGTGGGAGCAGCCTCAGCAGCTAGTTGCAGGTAAGTCTATGGAGAGTGGGTTGGGAGGGCCAGGGCGTGGGGACTGTCCAGGGTGTATATGTGGCAGGGGTATTTGGAGGGAATGGGCATGTCGGTGCCCATGCTTGCATGGGCAGGGCAGCCCCACAAGATCCTCCCTGGGGTGGGGTGGAGCATGGGGTGTGGGCAGGCCACCTGGCATGGCTCTTGAGCCCCAGCCCAGGGCGGGGGGTGCCACAGGCCTCCCCTCTTCTTCCCTGCAGCCTGTACCGGGGCTGGGCTGTGGCCCAGGAATGAGTGCCAGCAGCACGGCCCAGGGGGCCAAGGGACTGTGGGTCAGGAGTAAGGGACACTGGCAGGGCCAAGGAGTGAGGGGCAGCAGCAGGGACAGGGGGCTGCAGGTTGGAAGTGAGGGGCCTGGCATAACCAGGGAGCTGTGGGTTGGGAGAGAGGTATCCCTCTGGCAGGAGTCTTCTTTTTTGGAATTGGAAATATGGTTGTAAAAAGGCTTCCCCACCTCTTCAGATTTAAAAAAAAAACAAAGAGAGCAAAGGTACTTACTGGACTGACAGGAATCCAGACAGAAGGAGAAATGCAGCCACCAGAAAGCCATTTCAGGAGCTTCCAGTCCTTCCAATTTGGCATCCATAAAATCTGATGCCCTTCTATGGAGGTGAGCCCTGGGGAAGAGAAGAGGGAGTGTAAACAATGGTGTGGTCTGACCTGTAGTGGGATCAGCAAGGGGAAGGCTCTGGAGGAGGGGAAGAGAGGGAGGGACAATCCCTGAGCTCAGAGGAGCTTTAGCTTCAGAAGGTGTGCTGCAAGGTCTATCTGCGGTGAGTGGGAGAGACAGAGAGTAACACTGAAGACAGTTTAACTGAAGAAAAAAAATTTTTTTCCCATCTTATTTTCCTTGTGTTTTATATATTACCAAGTAACTTAGAGAGGAAAATACTGAGCAAAGGCGAACCCTCTAGGGGAAGGGAGGCCTTGAACAGAGTAAGAATTGCAGGCAGCTGTAAGTAAATACAGTGCCTAACCATGGGGTATACATATTTTCTTATGGTTTTTACTTTTGCTTTCTTTGGGATGCCAGTTTATACCCAGGACTGATTTCACTGAGGAGTGTTGTCAGAGTCTGGGGAAGAACTGATTTCATAGTAAAAAAGAAAGAAGACAGAAAAAGAATAGAAAGTGTCTAGCATCCCAGAAACTTGAGACCATTCAATACTTAAGTAACTTGTATGTCTGCTGGCAGTTACCATTTTCTGTCAGTCATAACCATGAACAGACCTATTTCTGGGTTTGCCAGGACATTTTCCATCTGAAAAATAGCATCGAAGGAGATGCTGAGCTAAAGAAAAGTAAAGACCAACAAAGAAATAGAATATCTGTTGGTGGCTAATATGAACTGCCATATCAGAACATCTGGTTGGTGTTTGGCGTGGGTGTAAGGGGAGGTTAGAGCCCCACAGAAGACAAGCCTCATATATCCTTGAAGTGAATTCTCAAAAAGGGAACACCTCCAGATACCCAGAAGTGACAACAAGATGTGGTAGGCAGGTACAGGGTGATTACCATTGCTAGATTCTGCAAGGATAAAATGAGTTTTTCCTTTGGGCACAGCACAACTTGGTACAAGATCTATGGAGACTTTGATTTTCTCCAGAAGATGCTGACATTGGTAACCCTACTTAACTGGTTTTGATTTTTATTAGTACGCAGTATCAACTTAGGCTAAACACTGGCTGCTTGCAGACATTATACACATGTATAAGCATAAAAGAAAAAACCCAGGCTTTACCAAAAGCAGCAGCATGTTACTTTGGCCCAGCTTTGTAGTGTCTGTATATATTGGGTGCTTCAACAGTGCTTTTTGGCATTGTTATCTAAAGCTGAGTCAATCAGCTATTAGATAAAAGCACCAAAAAAGTCCCAGTAAAGCACCTGATCTATACAGAAGTTGGGCAAGTTGGGTCCAACTAACTTCTGGGCATATACTGGGCTCAGCCCAGGAATGATCTGAATTTAAAGTAAAGCACCATTTTTTTGAACATCTATCAGCAGCCTGTATTCACTGTATATTTAGTGAGTTTTGACTGAGGATGTCAAAGAAAGAACAGTGAAATATGAGAACATGGGAACATTCAGAATGTTGTGCTTCAACAGATAAGGGAGTATGAATGATCAAATCATCCCAAGTCAAGAACATACTTCTAACAGGGCAAGGAGAGCCCTGTTCCTTTGATGTTACAAAGTTGCAAGTAGTGGGGAGAGTCCGGTCAGGGCCACGGCAAAGTTAATTACTTAGTAAACACAGTTGGGAAGGGGGTCGCACCCAGGGTGAATGTTGATTGATTAGGAGCCAGCAGCTATTTAAGTCCACAGCAGAGGGTTTTCCTTTGCCCCCCGGGGCATGGTGTGCAGAGATTCAGCGGGGACGCCAGAAGCAACCAACCCAGCAGTGGAACAACTTGCTGATAAGACTGGCTGACCAGGTGGAGGTAACAACGGTGACCAGTGAAGCAAGGAGGTGAGGGAGAAAGGAAAAACTTACCAGCCAAGAGGGGGTCCCATGGAGAAAGGAACCCTTGGTACCGGCAAGAGAGAGAAAAGACAGTGGGACTAGAGTCGAGCTGACTGGCTCAGGGGAGTGAGCTGCACAGTGGTGGAGGGCAAAAGAAAGACCATGAGCTATGAGAACAGCCAGGGTTCTCCACAACCTGTGGGCAATTCACTAATAAACCAATTTTCTTTTATGCTGCTTGCAGGATGATTTACTACACCCTTTCTTGTTGGGGAATTAACTTCTTATTCTTCCATCATTCAAAAGCATGGAAGGTGAGCCCCAAGGATAGAGATTTCATTATTCTCCCCCACCTGGCCACAACACTGTTAAAAGGGTGCTGTTTCAGAGGAGTCACTACATTTTCAGAAATACTGTTGTAATTATTTTAATGAGTCTGTTCAGCTGACAAGCTCTTCAGTGATCTACAACTGAAAATGAGTCTCGCAAAAAGTAAAACCCTGACCATATTAGGATTCATATAAAAACATAGCTCAAGCATATAGAGACAAATTTGGAAAAGTAGACAGTAGGGCAAAGTAGCACCTTAGAAACGGAGATATAGTTAACAAGGAAACTAAGAAGTGTGGGGGGAAAACATTCTATAAGTACTTTAGAAAGACTAAGAAAGATAAAGAAAATATAGGTTCCTTACTGAACTGGAAGCTAAGAATAATGAGATGCATTTACTGTGTTAGAATATTGAAGTGTTTAATTCCCATGTTTTGTTGTTTACTTCATTCTGTACAAAAAAGGTCAACTATTAGATGCTTCTCACAATTAGCATCAAAGACAGTGGAAAGAACAAAGTAAAGTTTATTTAAGCCCATGGCAGATATTATTTCCATCAAAGAACAGGTGATACTACTTGATGGAAACCGTCACAGCATGTGACCTGCTTCACGTTCAAAGGACAGAGGTGGAAAAAATATCATGGGAACTTTCTCTGTCAGAGCTCATCAGCAAGGGGAGATGGAGAACTCTTAGCAGGAGCTGTCATCCTTCTCTTCATCTGTGATGGGAATGAGAAATCAACTGGACCAGAAAAGGTACTGAAGAGGGCATAGATCACTCTAGAAATACCAGTGCTCCCCCCGTACACCATCCACTTCTGCCACCATCAGAAACAGGCCTATTTGACATGCCTCAGAATCATAGGCCTTGGCCCATCATGGAAAACTTTAAGCCTCCCTTAAGAAGAGAGGCCACTGAAGACACATTAACTGAATACTTGGGACAACAACAACAAAAAAAAACAGGAAAGGGAGTGAGGTCACAGGGACACTGAGCAGAGCTCACCAGTCATTGCACACTGCCCCCTGAATAAGTCGAGGGAGCCTGTGGATGCCAAACAGTGAAACTCTACCTGGAGATGTGAGTGAAGGAGTGACAAGAAGACAGCTCCACACTTGACTGCATTCTCCCCAGCCAGAGCCTCCTTCCTGGTCTTATAGATAGCCAGCTTGGCCAGAGCCAGCAGGAGGCTGACCAGGAGGTTCTGGGACTTTGTGGGACCATGGACAAAAAGGCAGATAACAAAAAGGTGTGGGGATAAATGCAGCCAGAACCCACATCAGAAACAGGATATTGAGCATTTATCTGACCCAGTACAGTCCTGTTCTTGTTACCTCCCAGGTAAAGGAGCTGCCTCCCCCAACTCTTGTGTGGATCTGGGGATGCCCATGCAAAGGGCCAGGCAGCTGGAGGGTCATGGGAAGAGGGGCAACAGAAAAAACTCAAATCCTCCAGGGATCTTATGAGGTGCTTATTTGTATGTGCTTGTCCTGCCCCCAGGGTTTCTGGGGGGAAAAAATCCCTACCCCATCTTTTTCTTTGTCAGACAAGTAAAGCATTTCACTTCAGGGTTTATTTACACCTTGGCTTTCACCAAGAGGTGCTAATGGCTTCTTAAAGCAGACTTCAGGATGACAGAAGAAAGGGAGGAGGGACAGTGAGTCATGCCATCTCCTATTTCTGCATCCTGGGGCATCAGAATTAACTGAGTCACAGACAGTCCCTTGCAAGGAGGGAGAGACAGAGAATGAGAGCAATCTACCCTGAGACGCCAGAGGACCTAGCAAAAAACCATTACCCTTTGTGTGACACGCTACATATAATCACTGAGAAGTAAGGCTGGCAGGGACCTCCAAAGGTTATGTAGTCCGGCCCCTGAGGGCTATCCATCTCTATCCAACCATCCCATACAAATCTATAATCTTACCTCTTAGCAAAACACTGATCAACCCTGACACAACACAAGACATAACACCCTAAATTGACACAGGTAAAGTAAGGGGCCAAGGCAGCCAATGTCCTGCTTCTGTAAAAGATTGATAATATACACTCAAGAGATTCCAGGTTTAGGGCTATGCCCCTTTCCCCACCAATACAGAGGAGATTTCAAGCTTGATAGAAACTAGCTTCTACCTTTGTCAAATAACTTTGCAACTCAATGGCCATTGCTATAGCTTGTTAGCCATTTTTACTTTGCATATGTAGTATGCATTATGCAATTAACCAATTAATTACACAATAAATGTAATGCATGTCAGGGACCTTAGATAAACTAGATATTTTTAAATCAGCAAGCACTATCAGATTTGCCCTTGAGTACTAGAGGAATTGGCTTAAGTAATTGCAAAGCCATTTGCTGTCGTCTTTGAGAACTCATGGTAAGGGAATAGAAAACTGAAAAAGGACTTTTAAAAAGAGAAGAAGAAAGACCCAGGGAATTACAGACTGGCCAGTCTAATAAAGGCCTGGAAAGATACTGGTAAGAGCATAAACAGAATTTTATGTCCAGATTTGGGTAACAAACGTTTAGGGAGGAAGACGGCAAATTGGGAGAGTCCAATAGAATATAACAAAAAATATTAGACATCCAGAAACCACAGTTTATGAAGTATGGATATAAGATCTTATATGGAATTACTTAGTCTAAAGAAGAGAAGACTTAGAGGGATTTAATACCTGTCTCCAAACACAAAAATGATGACATTCAATCGTTCTCTGGGTCAACAGGGGGCAAGAAAAGTAGTAATACACTTAAATGGCAGCAAGGGATATATAATGTTTATATTAGAGATAATTTTCTACCTATGAAGGTAAATAAACACTAGGAAAAAATTCCTGAAGAAGTTGTAGACTCTCTATTGCTGGAAGTTTGTAAGTGCAGATTAGGAAAACACTTGTTTTGGGATGGTTTACACAGGGATGATCCTACATTAAGCATACTGTTGACCTAAATGACCTCTTGTGATCCTTTTTAGTCTTATTTATTTATTAAGATTGCTCCCAACTACAAATATAATAAAGTTTGTAACGTATTAGTTATTCTCCACTCTCCTATTACTCTTCATTATTCAGCATTATCCCAACAAACCTATAGCCAACTTAATTTTGTCCTCTTTTTTTGTTCTGTTGTGGAATAATCCCGTCAAATATACATTGTTGATTTTATAGATTGTTCATGAAATGTGAAATAAAGATTCTGAAAGGAATATTGTTCCACTGTACTCTGAGTTATGACAGGGTTATAAAAGGTCTCTTATACAGCAATTGTGGTGGTAGAATAAGATAATATTGCAATGGATAACATTAAAATGATTGATCTATTTTATGCTATCAAACATCTTGATTATATGGTGTTGTAGACCTTGCAAGTACATGTTACTGACAATTTAGGGAGACTGTATACCAACTAATATATGTAGGTTTTTCATAGGGAATACTATTGCAGACCACATTAAGGCTATATTAAATTATATTGGAAATGGATCACTGGAATTGAAAAGAGATTTTCCTATCTCCTGATAGCTTGCTATTTTGATAGACTGGAAATTATTATAGCACAAAGTTGAAGCTGGATGGGATTAAAAGTTGTAATGCTCAAGTATTATATGGCAGTGGGGAACTTGATCCATCCCTTAATTGCTCATTTCTAAAATAGTGTATTCTTTTTTAAAGGTTTCTCATTTTAATTAAGTATAAGATAATTTGTGAATTTCTGCTGGACTGCACTGAAGTGTTTATTCACCTTAATATTTTTAATGACACACTTTCTCTAGGAATCTTCACAAGTATGAGTGCTTCTGTGTTTTAAATGTGCAGGAAAAATGTAAAACAATTTGGGAAGTACACATTATATTATTCAAGATATTCCAAAATAGTGGCATAGACTGCTTAAAACATCCAGAAGAAAGGATATGCAACTGATGAATTACTTTCTTCTTCATCCTGCACCACCATCCAGCATTTTTTTGTCAGCTCATGTGCCCATTCTACACATGTAGGTGACTATATAGGTGCAAAGGCTACGCCACCAGAATTAGAAATCCTACTGTGCCTATGAAGTATTTTTTACCTTAGAAGATGGAAAAGGCCAAGCAGATGACCAATATTGGACACCAAGACAACAAGGAAGGGACAGAATGCCACCTTACATCCTGATGTAATTTTTTTAAATTTAAAAGTAGAAAGTTTTATTTATTTAAAACACATATGGTAAGAGAAGGAAGGGTAGCTTCCAATCGGATTACTTTTTCATGTCAGGATTAACCAATTGTTTTGTTTGGAAACAAAAAATAGTATAGAGTTTATTACAACTTTCAAAAATCAAATATAACTAAGCCCTCTGATACAAAATCGTGTAAGTAAAAAAAAAATGGCTAGTTGTAATATAGTCTCAGTTGAAACGGATGTGCTATTTATAAATGCAAATGCTACCATGTTAATTGTCCCTGAATATTAGTATCTGAATTCATACAGTTCAGATCAAATATCCTGGATTATTGGCATCTGAGTAATAGGATCATAATATCACAAATTTTACCTGAATTATGAACAAGCTTGAACCTCTGAGTTATGGGAAATTTTACAGTAAAGTAAATTATTCTATTGTTAGCATGGTGAAATTGATGTGAATGCTAGTTTTATTGAGTTGTTTGCAGGGTCTGGAAAGTATTTTTCATTTCACTATGTTCCAATTTACAGGAAATTATCAAAAGTTAGGATTGTAGTGTAGTGCAGACAAAAAACAGATTTTTAAGTAAGAAAATTTCCTGTCAATGGGAATCCCTGAATTTTGGCCAGCTGTATGTCAGCACTTCAGTGATTTTTCATAGGTTAGAGAGATCACAAACAATTTTTTTCTTGAGTTCACGATACTAGAATTGGTATAATTTACAGACATTTTACTGCCAATAAATCTAGAGGGATTAACAAACTAGAAATCTAAAAATTAGAAATCAAGCCATTTTGAGTAAAACAAAGCAATCCATTAGAATACGGAGATGGCTTGTCCCTGACTTTCATGTTAAAGATAAACCAAAATTAGGACTTTTAGGGAAGGCAAGGATTGCTGTGGAGGATATCTTGTATTGGAGGACAAACTCCATTGTTGGGAAGGATTTAGGCCTTATAAAGACACTGAGTTTCTCCTGGGAGTCATTCTCCCAGCAGAAACCATGAACGTACAGATGTTCAGTCTTTTTCTCCCAGAGTGAAAATGGCTGTTCTAGGAGAATAACCTGGGAACAATCTGTGTAAATCATCCCCAGATGGTATCTATACATGCTGTGGCAGGAAGCCACCTTTGTTTCTCCCCAAAATCTCTGTGCTATGACCATTTGATTAGGATGGGCCTAGCAGAGGAGACACACCTTTACCCTATCTCTTTAGGTAACTGGAGCTGGCTACGTTCCTGAGGGAGGGGGGAAACCTCTGCCTACATGATTGGTATGAGCTACCTGGGTGAGGGGCTTCTACCTGGTGGGCTAGAGTCTGCCCGGCAACTAGTGATGTATTTCAAATTGGTTGACTGACAGCCAACAGGTGCTGGCCTCCATTGGACAAGGTAAATGAGGTCACAGGGGCTATATAAGTTAAGACTGCCCAGGAGGAGGGGGCAGCAGCTATGCAGGGGACTCAGAGAGGAGCTTTACCATCTGAAACTGGCTCTCTCCCCCATAACTCATGAGCGAGGAACAGCGTGCCTCCAGAGGGAATCTCTAACAGCCTCGGGATGATGCTTGTGAGTAAGCTACTTGAGATCTGATTAGATATATAGCTGGCGGTAACTCAGATACGTGATCCAAAGGCTACCTCAGCCAGACTGTTTGCTCTATGGGATTTCTATGATATTGCTCTATCTTGTACCCTATTTGCACCCTACCCCTATAATCAATAAAGTTCTCCTTTGTGACTGGTGTAGGAGACTTATTGAAGGGTGGGTATAAATTATGCCTGAGAGGCACCTTAGGTCTGTGGACTAAGAGGGACTGTCCTTTTTGGCCACCGACTTGGGGAAGTGCCCCAAGTGCCTGTACTGGGTCAAATAACCATAGGACTATTAGGTCTTTGTTTCCCTGAGGACACAGGCCCGAGAGAGTCCCTTCTCGGGGTGATGGCATCTTACATTACCCCCAGGCTAGCGAGTGTGCTCCAGGAAGGGGGTCAGCCAGATGTGAGGCATCCCTAGGGAGGCACTTGGAGCCTGGAAGGTGGTCCGGCGCAGTGACATAAGTGGCTTAATGCAGGAGCACCCCCTACTGGCCTGCCACACATGCCATGGATTCTCTCAGAAGAGACAATAGTCTTCCAGCAAACCCCTCCAACTCCAGGGAAACAGTGTGTCACTCTGGATTCTGCTGTTCCAGCAAGGAACAAAACACACTCCTTTCACAATTCCTGCATTGTGCTGAAGAGAAACACAGACTGACCAGGCAGTCTGGGCCAGACAATCAGGGCTTCCCTATGTAATGCTGCCATCTGTCACCAGGCAGAATAAAGAAACCTACAGACCATGGTGAGGTGCAAGCACAGGTCATCATTTCCTCCACCTCACTCCTCACCACCACAACCTTCCCCTTGCTCTCAGCTACACAGTGTCAGCTTTCCACTCTTCAGGGCTTCAGCACTCAAATGTGTGTACATGCAGCTCTGGGTAAGTTTCTCTATCAGGAGAACAAACCTGAAAGAATTGCCCCAGACTATCTGAATGTGTGTATACAGCCTTAGAATAACTTTTGAATGCAAAGAATTCTTCATCGGGTCACCTAATGCTAGGTGCCAGGTCACCTGGTAAAGAATGCTTCATATTTGAAAGCTTGTCTAGGTTTATCCCAACTATATAGTTGATCAAATATTTTCATCTACAACAATCTTTGTCTCTTGCATAATTCCTGGACCACTGTGGCTACAATATCACCCCTACATAACTTCCTGGGTCATATTTTGGATCACTTTGTCAAAGCAGCAGTAGGTAATTAATCTGAATGAGATTTTCTAGGTAAATCCAACTACACTGTCAAATTATTCTTAAAGTGGCTGCTTCAAAATGCTCTGAACTTCATATGAGTCTTTTTTATTGACTTCAGTGGTGTTTAGACCAAAGTGAATAAAATGAAAAGCTGAGCAGTTTTTGTGACCAGACAGTATTGTAAGGCATCCAGAGTCACTGAGAACATTACTTGGGTAGACACTTGTTTTTCTGCTGTTTGAAAGTTTAACCATGGTAGGATGGTTTCTTTGGCCCACGATAGTATTATCTTTATATGCAGAGTTCATCAAGCAGTATTTTTACACAGAGCTCAGTATAGACAGGGGAGCATACACTCTTGTGTTGTCTCTCCCTATGTCTATCTCAAGGGAATTTTAGTTCTTTCTTGTTTGTTGCTCTGTTGGTCTAAACTAAAGGGAATTTGGTCTAAAATGTACGTGACGATCTCTGAGTATAAAAAAGTAAAACATCTCTATGCTACTTTCACTGACAGACCTTTTTTCTTATCCCAGAAAGTAAGGTTAGCAGTATTGGCAATAAAAGCACAAAATATCAGTGGATGAATATGGAACGAGGCTGATTTTCCCTAAGCTGTCACAAATATAGGAAACATTTGTAAAACACAATCCCATGATCATATGAGAGGTAACATGCCAGACCCATATACTTAAGTAGTTTTAATATTTGTTTTTCTTACAAAGCCTCTTAGGAATGTATGTTATGAGGGAAAGGATGAAGTGATACAAAGACAATAGAACCTCAAATTGCAGTGATGGAATTGTTGAAAAAAATCCATAAAAGACAAAGTTCTTCAGTCTGTGACTGATATGCATCCACTGTCTTAAAGCTCTGCAGAAAGAATAGATTTATGCCTGAATAACTGGATAAGCTTTTGCATATGAAGAAAGGAGAAAAAAACTCTTACAGCAGTAAACATTTCACATGTTCTCCCGGAGTCAGTGTTCCCTTTCTAAGCCACTTCAATAGAATTTCAATTGTACTGGTTGCTTATACGTAAAAAATATTGAATTGTGCTAAGAATAATGCTAAATCTCCCCGTAAAAAGTGATTGACAATCACAATCAATTCAAATTCAACAGCAGATCTATTTAACTAGAAAAGGCTTATGATTTGTGGTTTAATTTCTATACGTGACAAATTATGTGGGGTTTTTTCCATATACAGTGAAGGCCTAGAAGTGCTAATAGAAAGCTGTTCTTCATTTGTCAGAGAATTTACTAACTGTCATGCTGAGTTGGTATACTACACGTAGTGGGGCACTGAGGGTTTGTGCACTAATTTCTAAAGCATGAGGTATTGTTTGCTGTCAGAAGCATGATGAAACATCAGGTAGGAACATTTCTACCTAATGAGGGAGTGAGGGCTGTGGGGGAGTAAGAGCGGAGGATGCCTATCAAATGGAATTGCTGGTAACATTTTTTGAATGAAAAATATCAAAATAACATTATCTTGGGCATGCATGAACCTATAGGTGGAGTTACAGAATGAATGATTTCTTTTCAATCTTGTCATAGTCTCTAAATTTTAAGCATGTTTTAAGCAAAATGGCCTTAATCTGATGTGAAGAGTAACAAATTTATACTGAGTATTATCATTTTTCTGTGCCTGCATCCATAAAAAATAGTGCTAAAAGCCACATTCCACCACTGCTACTGAATTCACCGTGGAGTTGTGATGCATGGCAGCTCCTTTAACCTTGCAGGTTCCTCCACATTCCCACCTCCCCACATCTGACAATTGGTGGAGGGGCCCTGCTGCTTATTCCTGATTGGCAGGGAGATGAAAATCACATTTTTAAATACGGTGCCATTTTGCCTCGCAGCTAGTCAGCAGGAACCAGCAGTGCCATCAGGGCCCGTCAGCCAATCAGCAATGGGGGCCATGAAGGGGAACGTCAAAGATCAAAGGAGCTGACATGCAGCCCACTTCCACCATGAACTCAGTAGGTCCCTACCAATGCTTGTTCATATTAAACTGCCTAAGAACTAATCTTGAGGTTAAATCTCACTCCATCACACCTCAAGAGAGGGGACTGTCCTATCTTCCAAAATCAAAAGAGCACATCCAATTTGAATATTGGATATGCCACATAAAATACTAAAAAATCACGATTAACCTTGACTTAAAGCTCTCACTAGTAATGCAGTATGTAAATACCAGGCTAAAGATAAACCAAAGTTACATGCTAATATTTGCTCTTATGTCTTTTAGGAAGCCAGTAACACTTTTTGAAAAATTCTCTATTATGGCTCTGGTAATACAATTCAGCTATAATCTTGCTAGCACTAGTGGAATGATTTTATTCAAGGCATACACTGTTACTCTTTAATGGCCAGGAATGACAAATTAAGAGCCTATTTTATGAATCAAAAGTATGTATTCATATTAGCAACTAGGGTGAAACTGATTAAAAGCAGAGTAAGGAAAAATTAGAAACAAGGTCCCTTAGTTGATGGGACAGCTACAACTCTTCTGGAGGGAAACACAACAGGGAAGGAAATAAAGCAGCTACTAAAAACAACCAGATAAGACAAGAGGAAGTAAGACAGAAACACAAAGTGATCAATAAGGAGTTGTACTGAATTGAATGAACAGAAATAACCAAGCTCCCCACCTCCTCTTTCAACCCAAAGTGGAATGGCTACAAGTAGAAAAATTTAGACTGCCAGGCAGAGGGGTGGTAGAGCCAGTGATTCTCTATCAAGGCATCTGCAAGTGTGGAGTCCTTACAAAATACATCCCTTGTCCATGCAATACATGCACACTTCCAACACAGGAAATAGCCATTTGAAACAGGCAGTTAAATAATAAAAAAAAAAGACAGCTGCTGAAGTTATAAATTATAGACCAGTGAATCTCAATCAGTGTGCCATAGCACACTCTGGTCTAGATACAGACATTATGAGCATCTTTACACATGCTCTGGGATGGAGGTGGGGATAGAGGGGAGGGGAATGGAGGGGAGGGAGCACTATAATTAGAACAGCTCTCTAGAGCCACTCTAATTAAAGTACCCAAAGTGTCTCATATATTTAGTATCCCATGCTTCAAAATGGTGACAGGAATGCTTTAACTAAACTCATTCAACAAGGTTTAGTTAAAGTGCTCTTACTGCTATTTTGAAGTACGGGGATGCTGAATACATGTGATGCCAAGGCTGCTGGAACATGCAAATTAGCAATGTATCCATAAATAATAGTGCTAATTAGCATGCTCCAGCAGACTCAATTAATCAAGTGATCTCTGATGTGCACTAATTAGCATGCATCAGAACAGGGACCAGGCACATGTGTAGGTGCCCTATACTTTTACTAGTATAACAGAACAGACGTTCAGCACACACAGACTGGTTTAAAAATGGCAGAACCTGGTTTAAGATTTCCACCCCATCAAAGGGTGAATGTGTGTTCTGTTTGCTACTGAACCAAACATTGCCACTGACAGAAAATGGCATAACTAAGATCAATTCTTCCTTGTTTTTTTTTTTTTTAATGTACTTAGCCCTGGAGTGCCTTGACATCATTTTAAGGA
>NW_017729029.1:26483210-26512155 GCF_001723915.1 Gavialis gangeticus | reverse complement strand
TTCCACCCCACCAAAGGGTGAATGTGTGTTCTGTTTGCTACTGAACCAAACATTGCCACTGACAGAAAATGGCATAACTAAGATCAATTCTTCCTTGTTTTTTTTTTTTTTAATGTACTTAGCCCTGGAGTGCCTTGACATCATTTTAAGGATACCATAGGGGATCATGCAACATTAGGTATGCAGATGTAATTCACAAAATAAACCCAGAGATTTCAAATAGGAAACCATAGTATTACATTCTGATGCTCTGTGTTTTTCCTGGATTCTCTGTAACAGAAAAAATCCTATATTACTTTTCTGTAGTCAAGAAATGAGTGAAAACTAAGACCTAGAATATTCCAAGAGGTGTCTTGAGTTTAAAGAGGTTGAGAACCCTGGCCACAGACATTCTGCAACACAATGGAGGCAAGTATAACAATTCAGTTATTTCAGTGCTTGCAGAAAATACAGTGCAGACATAATGCATCATAAGTTTCTATAACAGTATGCCTGGTGTCAACTCAGACAATATGGCTTGGTACCATTTCAAGTACAATAGTGTTGCAATTCTAAGATTTAGACCATCTATGGGAGAGAGATTATTTTCAGAATGATACAACTGCATTTTTATGCAAGCAGTGTGCAAGCCAAGTGAATGCAAATCACCAGTGCATGCATACTTGCTAGATATTTGCAGGTGGGGGCATTATTCAGATCTCATGTTTGTGTTTTACACAATGCAATTCAGTTTTAATTTCTGATTCATTTGCTGTAAGATAAAAATCAAGACCTGGGCGTACAACTAGACATGCGTATTCAAGCACCTTATCTATCTGTGTTTGTTGATTGCTGCCTTTTTGTCTGTGCTTATCAGTGAACGTATCCTTGAATATCTGATAATATATTTTATTACTACTATCATTCTGCATTTATTTTAATGCCAAACAATCAAAATCCCAACTGATAATTAAGAACTCATTCTATCACGTGCTCAAACATGAAAATATGGTTTCTATCCTGCCATGACATCTATTTCAAATGTATTTAAATTGTAGAAAATTCAAGGAAGAAGAATAAAAATAATTAAATAGCTGAGCCAACCCAGAATAGAGGAGAGTATGTTTAGATCAGCTAAACCAAAGTATAGGAGATACATACATTGTGTAACTGCTGCATTAAAAGAATATGGTTGGATATAAATTATTTCAGATGGAATTAGGAATAATGGGATGAAAATAAAAAGAGAAAAGGAGCTGAATAACAGAGAAAACCTTCCAAATACAAGAATATCTAGGCTGTGGAATAATCTGCTACATAGTGCCATTACTAAAGAGATTTTAAACCAGAGTGGGCAGAAGCACCAGAATAAATATTAATAGCAATGTAAAACCTTGGGCTGGCAAGGGGGATGGATAAGACAGACTAATAGATCTTTTCTATTGATATGATGTCAAATGGTCCAGAAGGGATTTAAATCTGTAATCTTTACCCAAAAGCCAGTTCCTTATTTGAGTCCATATACTTAGTACAGCAGGCATGGGGAGGCTGTTAGTTGGCAGCCTGGCATGCACAAACCGTACTTGGGCCAGGCAAGACTGTGGTCAGAGTTGTTTGGGACAGTCCCCTAGTGGCATGGACAGGAAGTTGGGGGTGCACCCTGACCTAGCTGACCACCAAACCATTGCCAAGCCTGGTCTTTCTCTGGTCTTTCTTGCTCCCCCCCTCCCCTCGCCCCATTTGACAGTGCCTATTATAAAGCCCCAAAACTGGGTTCTATTTGAGATAGGCACTCTTGCTCTCTCGCAGACTTTGGGGATTAATGGAGATGACAACATTGCTGGGTAACAAGGGAGCTGCCCATGCTAGCACTGCCCCTGCACCCTTTGGCAGCACATAGGGCTTTCCAATGGGGGTGTGCATCTGGGGCTTCACTCCTTGTCTGTCAGCCTTGCTGTGGTGCTGGTTTTAGGGTGACCCCACTAGTCACCCAGGTAGTTCCTGGGTGACAGGTCAGCTCCCCCTGACACGGACCACAGTAGAAGACCATGGTACTGTCTCCTCATCTCTCCAGACACAACTGTGTTGACCCAGGACTGACCCAGGTGCATCTAGCTATGGATTGTAAAGGCCACATATAACAGTGTATGATGAGGGCTGTGATGAAATGTTATATGTGGACATTGCACCCAGCTCTGGGGTGTATCTCAGCCCTTCCCATACACTGTTATATGTAGCCATTACACCCCAGAGCTGGGGACATCTCTGCCCTCCCCATGCACTATTATATGTGGCCATTACACCCCAGAGCTAGGGCCAACCGACACTATGCCTCTGGGACTGGGGATTCTCTTGGACACCCCTGACCATGGGACTGGCCTGGGAAGGAAATCCAACTGTCATCCAGGCCCAAAAACCAGGTCCTTATTCAAGCCCATATACTGAGTATAGTGCCCCTGTGGGGCTGTGAGTTGGCAGCCTGGCAGCCGCTTTGGGCCAGGCAGAACTCTAGTCAGAGATGTCTGGGAGAGTCCCCCAGCAGCACTGAGTCATGGTGTGGGGGGCCTAAGAAGAATTTCCATCTCTAATCCTAGCCCAAAAGAAATGCCTTTTCCAAGCCCATATACTTATTACAGTGTGCATGGAGGGTTGTCAATCAGGCCACGCTTTAGGCAGCTCAAGAATCTGGCCAGAGGTGTCCAGGAGTGTCCCCTGGTGGTACACAGGCATGGTGAAAGCAAGATATTAATTTATATATTATTTGGTAAATATTCATAGCTAATGACATTCTCTCTTTAAGAATGTGTAATTCACTAATAAGAAGCTTTTATTGGGTATAGGTTAGTTTTGAAAAAGGAACTGGGAACCAGGGATAAGGACCTGGCAATTAAAGGAACAAACTGCAGCCTCATGAACCATAGCATGTAGCCTTGGTGTTGGCTGCCCCCAAACAGTGGATGGTGGGAAGGCCAGTCGCTGCCAGCCAGGGGTCCCTGCCTCACACCACCGGGGGCGGGGAAGGGGGCTGTGTGGTACAGTTCTTCCTTGACCTTCAGTAGAGGCAGGCAGTTAGAAATTTGGGGATAAAACCCTAGCATGTGGCCTGGGGCACCCCAAAACTGTGGATGGTGAGAGCAGGCCACTCACTGTGATCAGAGGTCCCCCACAACCCCAGGCGCAAGCAGAGTGGGGTCAGGCAGGGAATTTTGCAAGTGAAATGTTCCTGGGACCTCAGAAATGTGTGTGGGTGGGCTGACTGATTGAAAGAGCAAATAAAGTTCATGGCTTGCCAAGTGCAAGTCACAGCTAAGCAGGCTTTTGCCAATACTGGGAGAGAACCCTAACATGTAGCATTGGGTGCATGTGGTATGGGTTGGGTAGCTCTGTGTAATTAATCATGGAATAGGCCTCATACCAGAAAGTAATGCAGGAATGGGGATTTTTTCTCTGTGGACTGTTTGTGAGGGCATGGCTTCCTCTATTCCTAACAGGGTAAGCGACAAGAAAACAAGAATATTGCTGGCCCTTAAGCAGTCACATCACAGAATGGTTTATTGAACTGGGCTGGTGTCTGTTCAAACTCCTGGAAAGCCAGGTGCAGAGGTCTGCCTCAAAGCACAGACTGATGAGAGACCTGTAACCTGAGCTGTGGGGAAACCGGAATTGACAAGCAAATAGGGTTACTGTGAAATGCTGATAGGACAATGCACTTTCAGATTACAAGTCTCCCCCCAAAAAGCAGACCCGGGGTACTTAGACTCTGCAGCATAACATGATGAAACCATGTCTGACTCTGTATGAAAATAATAATAATAAAAAAATTGCTGAATCAAAAAGAGTGTGGTCACTGATTTGTTATGCTTTGGGGCACCTCTCACACCCAACCTGCAGCCCCCGCCCCCACCAGTGCTGCCACTGCCCTTCACTCCCAAATTGCAGCCCGTGCCACCCAGCCCTGTTGGTGCCTTCAGCCAGGGCTGCAGCCAAAAAGCAGTTTCTCTGGAACACTGCTAATGCAAACCAAGCAATTCAAAGGGGGTCAGCACTCCAGAATTTGGCCAGAGTCACTCAACTGGTTTTACAGGTTCTGTTGAGGAATATTAAGGTTATGGTCTGAGGGGGGATGCGAAATGGTCCTCTCCAGTCCTACAGAGGCCAAAATATATAACAATCACACAGAAAACATGATCATGCTTTACAGCCAAGCCACTGCCCCCCCCCAGCCCTGCCTGTGTCCCTCCCTCCCAACCTGAAGCCCCCCGCCCCCCCAGCCTTGTCAGTGCTTCTCATTCCTAGCTAACCTGCAGCCCCCCAGCCCAGCTGGTGCCCCTCACTCCTGACATGCAGCCCCCTGCCCTTCCAGCCCCCCAAACCCTGCCAGTGCACCTCACTCCCTACCTGCAATCCCCTGCCCCTTCAGCCCAGCTGGTGCCCCTCACTCCTGATTCACAGCCCCCTGGACCCCCAGAAAGAGGCAGCAGTATGACTGTTAGGCAGAGCAATGGCAAGCAAAGGGTGGTCAAAGGAGGACAGCTGCTGGGGACAAAAATAGGCTTAGAAGGAACAGGAGTTCCAGAGAAGAGGGGCAAGCTTTGAGGGCAGAGGCCAGGAGAGGGAACAAGTATTGAAGGGATCTGGTTGTAGGCTAATGCAGCAGTCAAAAGATTGGTATGAAAATAGACTAAGTGATAAGAACATTCCTCTCATTGAGCCTGGGTTTTTGCTTTATTCACCTCAGCCCACACCATGCCCCTGCTGTGTGGTGGTGGGGGTGTTAGCTCATGAGGGCACTGTGTGGTGATTGCAGGGGAAAGGGGAGTTGGAGTAGACTGATCATGCCCCCCCCCAACCCCACTCTGGGGGAAGCTGTCCTGGGCATGGGGATCCCTGGTACCCAAGAAATCTTAATCAACCTCAGTAACAACTCCAGGCCACCCCTAAACTGGTTCTCAGCTTTGGAAGAAGTCCTGCTTTTTGATACAAGGATATAAATGGCAAGAGACACAGGATTCTTTCTGTTTTACATAAAAATTCCTGTAGCAATATTTCCATTCAGGCTTTAGCCTGGGCAGCCTGGGTACATGCTACCCAGATGCCAACACACCTTTGCATGAAAAGATTTCCTGCCCTAACCAGCAGCACCCCGTAAAACAAGCAACAAGCACCCAGAAAAAAGTGGGAGGCTTTGCAGGAAAGGCAGGCAGCACTACTTACTGAACCCAAACCCAACCCAAAAACCCATGACTCTCAATCAAAGCCATCAACAATTTCCCCCAAAAAGCAACTTGGCATGACCCAAGAAAATAAACCAACCAAAACAACTCGTCCTAAAATGCCACCTGGCAGTAAAGTAGTACTGAAAGGGCAGGAGGGTAAAATTGTTCTGATGTGCCCCCTAGCACATTTTATTAGTTATAGAATAATAAGTCTTTATGTTGTAAATCACATCCACATTACTTAATTAGTCATCATAAACTAAGAAAGGAAAATTAAACCAAGAACATTTGTAGCAGGTTAAACCTGATTATGTGGACAAGCATCCTCCTAATTAACTGTTCATAAAATAACCATATAGAAAAAAAATCACTGAAAAGCCTTGAAAAGTAGAATCATGATTAGGGAAAACTAGAAATGTTTTATTTGGTTCTTTTTTTTAATTGAAAGCAGCACTTTTTACTTTTATATTTTTGAAGCTATTTCCCATGGATAGAAACCAAAGAATGAATAGAAACCAAATATTTTTCATTAAAAAATTGAAATATTACAGTCCAAAACAGGATTATTTCTATTCAGACATCCCCTCCTAGTGCCCCCTGAGATTTCAAGTTTTGTTTTTGTTTTTCTTTATGAGCGAGCTCTCCAGTTGGACTTCACCCCCATGACATCCCATGGTCAGCGGCTCTTATGGTGTATTGTTTTCCATCACAGAGTGGAAAAACTGTAGCATATCATGAGTTATATAACATGATGGGGAGGATCCATTTTAGAGTGGAGGATGGAAGCATGAGAAACCCAAACCCCATCTTTCATAAGGCATCTTGAACACATTTACAGACTAAACTGTTTTTTTTTTAATCTTGACCAAGTTATTTTGGTTTTCATATCTCTCTAGAAAAATTCTGAACACATTATAGCCTCAGAGTTTTGAGAACAATTCTGACACCTTGCCATAATGTACTAATCCTTTCCCAGAATTTAATAGCCTATCTAATCCCCAATCCATACATCCACATGCAGCATGTGCCTATCTGAAAGTGAATAGAATACTCCTACAATAAGTCCCCAGACCTCTCCATACTTCACCAGGTTCTGGAATGAAGTTGCTAGCTTCTTCCTCAGTGTTTGTGCTGAGAAATTAACACCGATATTAACAATACCAAAATCAAATAGAAACGATATTCATTATGCAGGTCAGCACATAAAAAACTAATGCAATGACAACCTGGTGACAGGAATAAAATCCAGTGAATAGTTTTGCATAATAATAATTACCCATTGGAAAAACAACATAGCAACAAAACCAAAGATGAATTCTAATCCTGACTATATCTTCCCCAAACACCACCATGGGAAGACAATAAGGGACATGAAAAGATGATCCATCCCATAGCATCATCTTTTTGGGGTTTCCACAAACTAAAGGGATCTTTGTAGAATTTGACTTCACTCTTTGTGAGCAGCAGCACAATTGGGTATAATTAAATATACTCCTAGGCCAGAAGCCAATCTTTATACCATAAATTACACGTCTTCTTCAGCAAATAAGCTGTATCATAAGCTTATCAATTTGTCAACAACAAACCTGTGCCACTCAGTTTCTCTTTTATCATGGATTAAACATTTATTTGACATGTAAAGTCACATCCAAGTTATGCTTTCCTTCTAAGCTGCCTGCTTGTTCAGTCCTTAGGACTGCATACAGCAGCTGAATATAAATTAAATGCATTCTACTCTAAAATTGGAGCATCCAAGTAAAATGGAAGAATGATGTGACAAGTACACTAGCAAAATGAAACAAAGCTGGAATGGTAGATCAAATTTTATTTCTATCAGTCTTGAGGGTGCTCTTTTAATATTTTATAACACCATTAATCACCATCATGCTACTGTCCCAATAACTCTAGAAATATGGCTTTTAACCTCTTAGAATACCATGCACCTAACGATGATTGAAATCTAAGACTGAAATTTACATGGGGATCACTGATTACATACCTGAGGAAGGCAAGATCCTCAGATTTCTTCAAAAGATAACTGCCAGCTGTCACCAAAACCAAGCTAAGTATAGGTATATAGAGCACCTAGGTATAGGCATAGCAGTTCTGTTTTTATATTGCATATTTACCAAATTCTTCCTCTGACTCAACTACCACCTAACTTAAAAATTATATATATTTTACTTTTTAAAAGCTAGATGATTTTTTTCAAAACTTGAATGTTGTACTGCCTTTCTGGTAATCACTAGGCTCACTCAGTTACAATCAGTTTTGTTTAGAGAGCTGTCTAAGTGTTAGCTACATGAAATTAATACTCCCAACTATAGTCCAGAATAGCCATTCTTTCTTTGGGCCTAGTATGAGGAAAGCCTAATGCTCAATTTCAGCCCAGACTCTCTTCACAATGACCTATGGAACAGAGACATTTGATGTATTGTGCACTATTCCAGAGTACATCTCTATACCTCTGTCCATAAAACTTCCTGTATAACATCATCTGCATCAGATTGCAGTAAATGGAAAGAATATCACTGACTTCATTATTTTTGGAAAAGTCCCATGAAGTAATATGTTTTGTGCCAGTCCTCTGCACTTTTGTGAGTTTTACCCCAGGTATTTATTTTGTAAGCTAGAATACTTATCTGTAATATTTATTTCTACCTTGACAAAATTGGTACCATATTATTTGATGATGTTTTGTTTGCAAATTAAAATTCCTACTTCAAATTACATAAATAATGAATATCAAATAGACATGATCAAATTTAATTTGACAGATTATAGAGTAGGAGAAATAAATAATTGATCACAAAACAACTCAAGCCCTGTCATGTAAGAGAGAGATTTCATTTAGATATAGTGACTGCTCATGACAGCTCTACAATATTTTCTTCTCAGGTAATTATTTAAAGAATATTTTTGATATATGCATTTAGCTCACACTATATATGATCAGTGAATCATTTGTTATGATGTTACATCTAGAAGCAGAATGGTTCAAAGCTTTAAGAGCTACTTTTACACAGAAATAAACGCTCTTGAAAAGTTAGTTGTATGACTTTAATTAAAGTGGAACCATAATATAATGTAAGAACTTAAAATAAGTTTTCATTTCTCCCTGCAAAAATTACCACTTTATAGAAGAAAGAGAGAGAAAGAGATCAATCTATTGATTTGACATATGAAATAAATTTGTGTGTATATGAACTTAAAAAACATTAACAATGGTTTCAAGATACTCACTGGAAGTGTATTGAAAAGATGTTCTAATATTCACAGATAATAAATTTCATTCTGAGGGCAAAAGTGGATAAGGTTGACTGCATATATAAACATTAATATTTCATAAAAATGCATTGTTTCAAAAGAAAAGCCAGAATTGGTAAATGCATAATGTTTTCTTATTCCACTTTTATATGTTAGCATAATTCTTGGAAAGTCTTCATGTTATGTTCTTGGAAAGCTGTTTCAAAACCTATTTTTATATTAAAAATGACACACAAAACCAATGTCACATACATGAGTACCCTTACAATATTAATATAGATTTTCCAGATTATTAGAGAAATGTATAACTAGCCTGTGGGATTCACTGATATCAAAATATCAAGGCCATAATTTAGAAGGACTCAAAACAAACAATCCTCCCTTTCCCCCCCTCAAATAACCAACAAACAAAAGAATCCCCTCTGGGGTGTAATTATAAAGATTAGGAAGAAAATCTAATGTGAAATTTTGTCCTTAATGAAGGCAATGAAAAATGTCCATACTGATCTCAATGAGGCAAGAATTTCAAGCCAAATTGTTGGGTAAGGCATTTTAGTCTTCATGTAATGTTACAAGGGCAGAGCTGAATTCTAATTAGGGACAGTAAGAAACTTCCCTTTTTTGGGTAGGTATAACATGCCCAGTACTGGAGCAAGAAGGTCTCCTGCCTGGCTCACCCCCTGGGCCCTACATTGTTTCCCCTCTCTGGCTTCCCAGGGTTTGCCTATATTGTATCTTTCCTGCCATGTCTTGATGTTACAAATCATAGGAAGACTGCCCCTAGGAGGCCTTTTGTAGTAGGCCTTTGTCAGGGTTGAAGCCTCTTTCAGCCTTGGCCCATGTCAATCTATCTGGGTTCCTTCCACCCAGGGCCTACCATATCATGGCACCAGGCTTACAGACCCCAGCCTGCCCCCTAGGCTGTGGGCCTCTTGGCGTCCTGGTCACAACCTTCATGGGCTCTGAGCTTGTGCTCTCTCAGTTTTTGCTGGCAGGTATTCAGTCCTCTGGCATGCAACATTCTTCCCTCCAAAATGCTTTGGTTTCTGCTCCACTCAGTCCACCAGGTTTCAGGCCATGGAGTGCTCTGTTCTGGGTGCCCTTGCAGCACCCACTGACCTCCAATTCCCCCTCCCCTCTTACAGCCACATCCAGATGTCCAGTTTAAACAAAATCATGAGCGTCTGCTCCCAAACATAAAGGTCACACAACACAAGCTCTCCAGCTGGAGTTAATTTCACCCTGCAGTACCATCAGTGTAAAGTTTTGAGGGACTTACCTTGTGTTGCTCACAGTGCAGAGTTTCTTACACCTTTCTGCGGTGCAGAGTCCTTTCTCACCAAGAAATCCAGACTGTTCTCTTCATTGAGCTCTGCTTCCTGCAGCTTCTACAGACAAACTCCCCTTCTGGGTCAAGCCCTGGACTTATGACACTCTTGCTGGGTCACCTGACTCTACACTTCTATCCCAGGCCTGCCAATCACTGCCTATACCTTTATTAAAAGCCCCTTGTTCCATTAATTCTGTTCATGGAGCTGGGCCCTGGGCTTTCTCTCCTTCTCAGTACTGGGGCATGGGCCATATTACAGCAGGTTACCCCATAACTACCGACAGCTAGGGTTCTTTAACCTTAGTCTGAATCAAATCATTGTATTCTGTGCAGTAAACAAGACAGATCATAGAATAACAAATCCCATGTTCCTAATAGAATGGTTAGGAAAGAAATTTCTATTTCAAGCTCTTGGGGGCTATGAGAGCTGGGTTTAAGTATTAATGGAACATAGCAGCAGATGCTAATATTAAACAGCAATACCATTTGTTAGCTTCAGCCAATATAAATTGCACTGCTTTCTGATATAAGCTGAATGAAAGTAAATAATGTTTTATGTTAAAAATAGTTTTCAGTAGTAAGATACTGCATTTTTTTTAAAGAAAACAAAATGTTTTCTAAGGTCTTAATTCTTAGAGCATTCCTGAATAAATACCCACAGAAGAGTCAAGAGGCAAGAGCAATCTGCTTTCTTCCCCATATGGTCTACTTCCATGGCTGAAGCTTGTAGTAGAGTTAACAATAGTTGAAGATTTCCTCTAAGTGGGTGCATCCAGATGACTGTGGCCATGTGATATGTAGGGCTACAAACACCATATACCACACAGTCAGGTTTTCTCTGCACTGCAAGGGCACGCTGCCCATGTGTGTGCTGCTCCAGTTTTTGTTTCCATGGGTTTTTTTGACCCCTGGTAGCTGTGGTGCAAGGTGTACTGCTGCTACTTGTGCCCAGGGAGCCAAACATCCATGCTCATCTGGACATAGCCATTCTGTATGGATAAGTGAGCTAGGGAACAAGGAAGGGGAGTGAATGGCGTCATGACACATCCTGCCCCAAATGCACCAGATCTACAACTTGACACATGTAAACATTTTGGTGTTCAAGTTCTGATTAGAGGGAATTCTTGGAAAACAGAAAACAACAGGAGAGAATAACATTCTCCTATAAAGCTGAATGCAATTATTTGCACAAAACAAGCTACAGAACACTTACACTGGCTAATATATTTGGACCAAATCCTATGCAACTATAACACCAGTGAAGTCAAAAGAGTCAAACTAGGCAAGATATTAATCTGTTGTGCTTTATTAGATTGATTCTTTTTCAAGTCTCAAAGAAACGAGTCTCAAGGAAAAGGCTGCTAAAACCCCAACCCAAACTGCTTCTGCAAACGTAAAATAAACACATGTAAGATCTTTGTAAATCTAGAACATTTCTAGGTTTTTGTAATGAGCAACCTTGAGCAATGACTGAAAAGTGAAGAGTAACAAGTACTGAAAACAATTGTCAGAAATTGTTGAGAAAGGAATGAAAAATGGAACAGGTTCAATGGACAAAAAGTATATGAGAAGTATGAGAAGAAAAGCTTAAGAAAGAGGTTATGCAGAATAAACAGGGACTTAAAAATAATTTGATTTTATCTGAGCCCTTGCATTACTCTTCTATAGAACCTCTTTAGAATAGCTGCTTTGAGATCTTCATTTGCACCCATGCTTGTATAACAAGCATTATAAACATGATTAGGCTCATTGTGGTCTACACTCGGGAAACCTCTACATTATGCCGCTCTGTCTCAGTGACTCCAATGAGACTGACACAGTTATCTTAGATAAAGATGCTTTTTTTAAAATCGGGGTTGTATCACATATCACACACGTACACTTTATAAGACTAGAAACACAATTAGTTTTCAGGTTTGGTATTCAAGGGAAAAGCATAAACATTTTCTTTCACCTTAACAAAATTAACCATAAAGAAAAAAGAGCCTCAAAGAGAAAGTCAAGGAAAAAATGTAACCTTTGTGCTGACATATAATGAACCAGAACCTTATTAATTAATTATTGCAATTATTATTAATTATTTGTTATTAGCAACAGATGTAAGAGGCTGGCAGCAGATGGCAGGATGGTGTGAGAAAGAGATTAATCTCCTGCATTTATTTTTGGCAGCCCTTCTGCCCCACCCCCACCCCCGCCCCATCTGTGGCATGTTAGAGAGATCAGAAGTTGCACCATGCACATGGCAAAAACAACTTGAGCTATTTGACTGTTTTCCTTTCCAATCCAAAATCCATTTATTATTTGTGATCACAGAATTTTAAGAATGTAGTTTTTCACTAGGCACATGTTGGCCCATATTGTACTGATGTTTCCATGGTACACATTATATATGCTGCAGCATTTTGCTAAATGGTTTTTGCACATTGTGACATTTTTGACAAAATATAACTGAATTTCAAAAGTCTGACGTGACCCTGCAGCAGTCCTTATACAGGGAAGATCTTCATTGATGATCCAGCATCATTGGTGTTATCCTTCACTGTAGTTTCTGATTCATATCTAAATGAAAATTCATAACCTGTTTACAGCAAACTAGCATACAACTTACTATTAGAATGATCTGGGAGATGACAATTTTATTTTCCATCAATTTCTATATAATGGATTTCATGTTTAAATGATAGTGTTCTGATTAAAAAAGAAATCTGAGTTTATCAGTTCATGTCTTCCTCTCTCCCTCTTTTACTCTCTAGGCAATTATATTCTGATCCAAAAGCTTTCCCCAGAAAAACTAACTGGAAACAATATATCTTTATGAATAATCATATAGCAGTAAAAATCAATATAATATCACTATTATGTGATCAATAAAATGTCATTCAAAATGTTCTATCCAGTTCTTTTTAATGCAACTGTATACAAAGATTTAAATTTCATATCTAGACATAGATATAAGTAGTAATTAGAGACACAAGCTGTAGTATTTGGAGACACAAGCTGTCATCATTTGGCATACTAAAAGGTGAAATGCATATTGATGATTAATATCAACATAAGTTTCTATAAATATTATGGCAAATTAGAAGCCATTCTTTTTAATTTATTACTGTAATTTCTATGCATGCATCAGTATCTCTTTGCATTTCGGGGGTTTTACTTTTGAGAAATCCTAATCACCTAGGAAAAGGTTTAAGATGCTCAATGGATTTTATACATGGTATTCACATCTATTTAACATGTAAGAGTTATTGCATAGAAGCCCATACTTAAAGCTGTCCAAGTTAACAAAACCCCTACTCATCTTATTATATAAAATTGTTTATGTCAGCAAGAGTCAAAGACTAAATTAGACCAAACATGAAGATCTACTGTTACCATCTACAGACTGGTAAACAAGAGGTGTGGGACCAGAAATCCATGGACCAAAATCGTGGTGCTGAAAATGTAGTCTAACAATTGACAAAATAATGAAAAAAGATGTCTATTCCAAAAACCCTTTATGGGATCCAAAATTTGGTATTGCTGGCAGAGTAAAAAGGACAAACATTAGTATCCTGGCTTCTCATGCTACCCTTTGAAAACCTGGGATCCATATGACACTATTTTGTACTTTTTACCCTCATTCTGTGAGATGTTCTGACTAGACTGAGAAACTCAAATGAAGCTGCGTCCTCCATCAGTTTTGGCTAAGTCTTATTTAACACTTGTGCTGTGGGACTTGTGTTCTTCCTGTTACTCTATGCCTTCTGTCTCCCTTTCTTTCCCTAGGTTTCTTTTCTTTTTTTTTCTTTTTTGTTGCTATCCCTCTGTGTTCTGCTCCCTATTTAATAACATGCTATTTAGCCAGCCAAGACTGAATCTTTTGCAACTCTGCTATGATCCTGTGACCGGAAAGGCAGCTAAAAGTAATTTTTTAAATGGCCTGATGCTGATAAAACTTTCCAGGTCACAGTGTGGCTGTGTGCTGCCTTTTATTTCCAGCAATCAGGCTCAAAGAGTCAGTGCCAAAAAAGGAGCAGTGCTTTCTATCTTTGTTCTTTCCTCTCACCCCTTGTCTGTTTGTCCTGTTTTGGCATCATAGAAACAAAACTAGACACTTAACCACAGCAGCTCCACCCATCTCAGCTAACATTTTCTCTTTTCCCTCTAAAGGACAGGTATTACTCTCTCTGATAACTCCAAAAACATTGTCCAGCAAGTTATTTCCCCTATAAAAAACTCTTTATAGCTAAAAGAAAAGGGGACAAGGAAGATGATTAAAATAAAGCCATATTTAACACTTTACATTGCTAATACTTTAACTGCTTTTCTTCTTTTTCTATATTTTGAATAAAAGGTTAAAAAGTTATTTTATGAAGACAGCTTGTCATAGGTTCAGCAAGATAAAAACTCTGAACTCATAAATCTGAATATTAACTGTTTCACGTTGTACAGTGTACAGTATTTTAACAGTTGATTCTCTGGGGCATTTTTTCCTTCAACATTGATACATACAACAGATTCTATCAGATCACTTTCTAATGTGTTTCATTTTTCACCTTTGCATTCAGATAATATGCACTGTATATTTGTAACAAAGTATACACTTGATATTATTTTCCTCAAGGTGACTCCTAATTTAATTTTAGTGGTGCATTTGTCTTATTCATGTTATCAGTTTTGGAGAACACCTGAAGCAGGAAAACAGACCCATCTATTGTTAATAAATTAAGCTGAAGGGAGCATACAGATTTTTCTTTTCCTCTTCCCCACTGCTTCCACTTATTAAGAAACTAAAAGAAAAATGAGACAATTCAACAAGGTATGAACTTAAAATATACTGGACCTGTTACTTTTTTCTTATACAACAGCTGTATGTATAAGATTGATTGGAATACTTCTACCTGATATCATCCATGTGCTCTCATGCAGATCCTGTTTTTGTGAATGATAAAGCCCAACACTAATTATGAAAATGAGAGTGCAGTACCAGTTATTCAATGCTGACTAAGTGAAACTGCAACTTTATTTCCAAAAGCTAACAACAAGTACATCGAAGAATCTGCTTAGTGTAGTTAGGTGTGTGCCAGCTGTTCAGATACCATAGCGATTAACATTGTATAGATACACATTTTAGGTAGATGATGACTATCTGACCTTCCTCACAATTACACAAGAATGTAATAAACATCAGAGCCGGTACAATCTATTTTTGAACTGATTATTGTCCTTATTTGAGATTCAAAATGAGTTCAGATCAATACAGTATACAAACAAATGTTTCCTCACTTATTTAACTGCAAATGCTATTCTCTTCCCAGTAATATATGCCTCTATCCCTTACTTTCTTCCTTCCTGAATCTCATTGTTTAGTCTCCAATCATAGTCCAGTTCACAACTTTAGCATCCAAAATGATCTTGAACACTCTAGTGCCCCATGAAGACATTAGAGAATACATTTAGTAATTTTAGATCAGAAGAACTTGAAATATGGAATTAGAATGGATTCAGGATGGAACTAAGCAGCAGTTCATGTTACCTGCTATTGGCACCTGGCTAGGGAAGGAACTAAAAACAGGAAGCTGAAGAGCAAGCTTTGGGGAAAGAGCAGTAGTTTTTGCTTGTTTCTCTGTTTTTTGCAAAGGAAGGTTCATGAGTTTACAGAACTGGTTAGTGGGGCATAGGCTGATCCAATATCAAATATGGTATGTGGGTGAATTTTAGGCACTCACCAGCATGGAGTACTAAAGTTTGAAAGTGAGGGAGCCATTAAGAGAGGGAGGACCAAAAAAGAAAAAGATATTGATAAATTCAGACTCGTGGGAATTTACTTGCAATGTTAAGTACCACAACACTTATTCCTACTTGTAGAATGGGAACAGCAACAGCATTATTCTTGATAATCCTTTGTGGTTTGCAATTCAAAGATTGGTGCTAATAGAATCTGTTGTTTTTGAACAAAAGTGCTTATTAGTTATCAAAATATCCATTCTCACCTCTGGCATGAAACTGTGAGAGCAGGTGAGTTATAACCTAGAGACAGTAAAATGTGATTTTGATTCAGTTTTTATATACACCTTTGTCAGCCAGGCTTAAAGTTCTGCAGAAATGAAATGATATATATGTTGGATTCAGGTGCCATTCATAGAATTATAAGTGAGGAAGATGGAGATTACAGAGATGAGCCAAAATCATTGCATATTTCAAACACACATGCTCAGTGGATCTCTGGCTTTTCATTCCCATTTGTGAGGTCACTTTATGACATCTCTTCATTTTGGATCAGTATTCTATACAAAAGACTGGGTTTTTTTCTCTTGATTTGAGTACACGCATCTTTTAAGTTGAAATCAAATCGGAGCTTTCTAGTTGCCTTCCCATGATACGATTTCTTCATATATAATGATACATTATACATGTCTCAATAGAATGATATGAATGATTATGTGAACTTGTGGAGAATAAGCTGCAAATCATAATAGAAAGTGCTATCTTTATTCCCAACATGCATGGCAAGGAATTGGCTTCACCAGCCATAGTAACTGAGAAAACAGAAAGCAGGAAGAATTTGCAGTGATGTATGACCAACCTGCACTCTTTTAAAGAAGATTCATTTTTCATCAAGTTTAAAAGTCCAATCCTTAAAAGACAGAATTAAAGTTTTTCCCCCTTAAGCAGATACAAGATTCTAACTCACTGAAACATGACCTATCTTCTTCTCTTTTTCCTTTCACGATTGTAAGTAACTCTTCTGCTGTACAATAGCACAGAGGCCAATACTAGATAACTATTACTGTATTCAATATATTCTCTATGAGCAAGTGGCATCTTTTGTTCAACACAGTAGCCATATAATCCCACTTCAGAGCATGTTCCAGCAAAGGCATCCTTCTGAATCTCATTTTGAAAGCCAGAGTAATGTTTGTTTCTGGGGAAGCTAAATAACCAGATGCTGATGCTTTGTATACATACTAAAGTGCAGCTGAAACAAAAAATCTGAGAAAAAAAATCAGGAGACATTTATTTTTAATTTGGTGAAGCAAAAAATTTAACTATTTGTTTTGGGGTCAAACCTTTCATTTTATGTCCTAAAATGCAGTATTTTCAACAAACTGTTGTGCTGAAATGAAAAGAAAAAAGCTTTTAAAAATGAGTTAACATTTTAGTATTCTCAGAAAAAGACATTTTGGAAATATCAAAAATAGTTTAATAATTTTGAAGTATTTCTCCAATTTTGGGGGTGAATTAACTATCCTTGCCACCTCTTTTCTGTCCTCTCCTACTGTCTTCTGGTAGAACACCTGCAGCTTACTCATTCTCATTTTAACATAATCCTTGACTGAGAGCTTTATGTACATCAGAAGGCTCCTGGTCTTCCACAGGGTGCTCCTGACATACGAGACAAACTGATCTAAGTGGGCTAGTGGGGACCCCTATTGTTTGATAAGGTGCCCATACAGTGTCCTCTCTCCCTGTCACCACCCAGCAGAGACAGTTTACTTTCTTCCACACCTCCCTGGTTTGAGGGTGGAACCACAAGAGGTGGCTGATGGTTTCTACTTTCCAGGGGCAGGTTTCCCTGGGCTAGTTAGGTTGGCTTTTCTGTTCTTGTGTATCAGAGCCTGCATGGGCAGTGCTCAGTGGGCTACTTACCAGTTCAAATCCCTGTAGTCCTTCTTCAGGCCCCTGTGGAAGATATGCTTCCATGAAGCCTGGTAGTTATTGCCAGGGAGCAAGTGCACAGTTGACAGTCCCTCTCTCTGGATCTAACCACCTCCTGCATTTTCCAGTGGTTGGTCATGGTTGCAGAGGCTTCTTTGAGCAGGTCATACTTGCTCTGAAAAATGTCCAAGACCTTGTAGAACCATGGCTGCTCCACTGTCCACAGTTTCCCATTGGGCACTGTGTCAACATCTCAGCAAATGCCCTGATTAGTATTTGATAAAGCAGCCTATTTTTGTCTCTGCACCAGTTGCCAGTTTGAAGATCTGGCTCAGGTACTTGGCCCAGAGGAACAACAGGATATCTGGCATTCCCTTGCCTCCAGTCTGTTTGGTCTTGAACAGCATCTTCCTCACTACTTTCTCCCATCTTGATTCCAAGAAGAAGGTGCACATGGGGATCTACCACAAGGACAGGCCAGTGTAGTCCATCTGAAGAAGATATATGCTAGTGACCATTGATCCCCCTCAGTGCTGGCTTCCAGGTCACGGTGAGTCACTGAACTGAATACATTTCAACATCCTCTTTACTCCCAAAGTTGTGCTGAGTTGTGCCTTTTTTTTCTCCTTTCCAATCATTCTTGTTTCTTCACCAGCCTTAGATGTCTGGCAAACATGACCAAATGGGGCCCTGAACTGTTCACCCAGAATCCCTCTGTTAGCCACTCTCTCAGCCTGTTGCATATGATTAGCATAGCACTACCCTTCTTGAGGTGAAGCCAGACCAAGTTGCCCTGTGCTTCTTCTGTATATACATTTTGGAGGATCGCAGGACTCATGACAAGAACATCCAGTTCCAGTCATGAGTGAGAGGCTAAGTAGCACATGGATCTTTTCTGGGGGGACATCTGGAGTACATATATTGATCAGTGCTGAGCTATGGAGTCACTACATCTTGAAATGCTGTTGACTCTACTGGGGCATAGCCCAATGAACAATATGGTAAATCATGTGCCTTTTGGTTTTGGACTAATTTCATGCATAATTTGTGCATATATATATATATATATATATATATGTAGGAACAAAAGTGCTAAAGTGTCTTAATGGAGTACCTGTGCTAAAACATGCAGTGATTACAAAAACGGTAAAATGTGTCAACTGTGGGATAAACTAAGCCTATAGGTATCCACAGTAATTTGTCTATTTGGTTTATTTCAAAGTCGGTATCTTTGGGACAGGGTGAAAGGGATAGGGGAAAATAACCTCACTCATATCTTTCCCCTTACCAGGTTGTGGGTAAGGGTCTACCTCTTCAGCTGCTGGAACTACTGGAATTACACATGCTTTGTTGCTGAGTCAGCCACTTGTGCCAGGCAGACGAGAAGCCCACAGGGAGCGCACCTAGTGTCTGGCAGGGGAAGCCTCAAATGAGGACCCATATAACCTCAACAGTGTGCCAGGGCTGGGGGAGTGCTAAGTCGCTGGTGTTACTAAGAACACCCCTGACTTAATACCCTTGGACTCACCTGCAGGAAACTTGAGTGCCAGTGAGTCAGAGAATGCCATCCCTAATTAGCTGGGTTTCTCAAGGGGTGGCAGTAAGAGAACACCGGAAATGAGTGGAGGAGGCTCCAGGTGGCAGATAGAAGGCCACACATTGGGACATAGTGAGGGGCAAGTATGCTGCCCATGTTCTCTTTTTTTTTTTTGTAGAAGACAGACTCTTGGGGATTCCAGGCATAAACCCTGGAGCCTATTCCTAAAGGATGCTTCCAGGCCAAGCCCCAAGTGTCCAGTGAATCCTTCCAGCCAGAGCCAGGAGCCAAGAGACTGTATATAGATATGGAAGTTTATGGTAGGAATGTGGGGCAGAAGAGCTCCCAATCATTCCCCAAATGGGGTTGTGCCAACCAACATGGAGTAAGGGGCCCCAGTTAGCATTTTGGGGGTTCCCATGTGCTACATCCCCTTGGTAAGGAACCCAGCAGAGATGGGACTAAGACCACGGGGAATCCAGTAGACTCTGAAAATCCAAGATCGGTTAAAGACACAAGCTGGGTAAGGCAGAGGCCTTGTTGAGCAATTTCTATCATTTTACAACAAATCGTGGTGGGTAAGTCATTAGCAAGGACCAAAACCTCACTCAAATAAGGTAACACGAAACTTGGCTGGATATCAGCTCCAGCCCTGTTACAGTTTTCAAATGTGCCCCTCTCTTCCATGTGCTCAGAGAGAGCAGGGTCTCACAGCAAGGAGTGGGAGGTGGGGAGGGAATGCAGAGGGTCAAAGCTGGCAGGGCAGAGGGCATAGGGACTTCCTGATTCCTCTAGATTTATTTTCTCTGCTGTATTAGTGGTATGAGGAAAATTCAGGGCAAATCTCCAATAATTAGATTCTAAACCTGGAAAATTATAACAAATGTATATATTTTCCAGATATAGAATCTAATTATTAGGGTGTCATGTTATATTCAAGTACATATGGAGTATCTTTTCCATTCTTCACCCTCATCTGTGATTCACTTACTAATGTCTCTCTCTCACATTCATTGCCAATGATCCCATGACTTGTCCCCAAAATATTATCTCTGCTTCCTGTCTTTCATTTTTGTCCTTCTCTGACATCATTAAGCTGTCTATATTTTATAACTATAGTGATTTTGCTTGATTCCAAGATAAGGTTTTTTTCCCCCATTCAACATGGAGAAAAAACCACATTTTGAATCTACAAGTGCTGGGGCAGGCAGTTTCTGTGGTTCAAACTTTGGCCCTAACCCAGGTGGGGGAACAGGGTCAGAGTCAGATATACTTGCTTTTTCAGGCAAGTTTGATTTAAGACATCCATGTATAATAGAGCAGAATCCAAGATTATACAAGCAGTGGAGATTCAGTTCAAAGAAATTCTTGTATGCAAGTCTATTAAGGGACTAAAGCAAAAATGCTTGGCGTCTTAGAGCTCATGTTTGGCCACAATCCAAGAAAAGACTAATTTTGTGCTCTCAGTTTGAAGGGGGAAGGGGAAAAGGTTCCCCAGGCTTGGTTAGGAGTGGCTGTACATTTATTTTGCAAAGTCCTAGCACCTTTTTCATTTTTTTTCAAACTTCGTATTTTATAATAATTTCTTTTACTGTATGCTATCTAAGTAATTCTAAAACTACTAAAAATACTGTCAATATTCAAGAAAAAAATAGTGGCCCTTTTCACAGCTAAGCAGCTTTACAGAATACCATTGCTCTGCAAGGAAATACACTTGGTATTAGAATCAAACACTAATCTCCATGGGCAACTGTTTTCTTACACAACAAGCTATGCTTCTCTTTCTTGTTAACAAAATATTGCCTAATATTTTGTAATGGTGTTTATTAGAAAATTGTTTATTAGAAAAGTCTGATAGCCAAAATACTAGAAAAAGGTAAGAGGTCAGTCAATGAGCTGCTGTACTAGGCTGCACTGTCAGCATAAACAGTCTTCTAGTGGTTTATCAATTTATTTCCTGTATTATAGAGTAATTTAATTGTCATATCACGTTTCTGTTTGCTACTGACCCTCCAGCCATACATAAAATTGAACCTGACCTACATGAATAATTGAGTTTGATACTACGTTGACATTAATTTTGTAGGCAAGAGGGAGTTTTGTTCTTCTAGTGCATGACCTGACCAGACCTCTGCTCCCTGTGAAGATGAAACAACTTTGCTCATAAGAGCAATATATACAGGCCTTGTTTTCATTCACCATTGCAAAAGTATGAAGTATTTTGGTTTCTGAAGTTGGAATCATTATTGGTTTGTACTTTCCAGAGGTCAGTAAGCATAACTGAGGTAGCTGTGATATATAAAAAAATTGCTAATTAGTGTTGTGATTTTTAAACGTATTTTAGTAATTTAGGAGCACCTACATTTAATTTAAGACACCTGTAATATGTTATTTTGACTGTGCTGCACCCACATAAAATAAAATATTGCTTAGCACACCCCATAGTCAGAGGAAACTGAGAAGGAGCATGGAGCAAATGTACTGAGTTCCCTCAGGCTAGAAAATAAAAGTAAATTATTGGGGTCTTCATTACAGTTCTTTATAAAACTGTGTCTTTCTTAGGGGAACTTCAATTTGCAGAGGCTTAGTTACCTCTAAATCCTGACTTTCTATGAAGGTAATTTCAGCTGTTAGCTACATCTTACTCGGGGAAATTTGGTCCATCCACCTACATCTCAAATCTCTCAGCTGAGTAGGTGTAATACTTTCCTTAAATATTATTAACAGTAAACTCAATGGCACCTTTAGTCTCTCATTTTCCTTACTTCTTTCTTGGACTGTAATAAGCATTTTCAATCTTATTTCAAATTCAACATTTTTTCAATGGTCTCTTTCTCACTCTAGTTTTTCTCAGACTTTTAGCATTCTCAGGCTCATGAATATTCACTTCCCACAACTCTAACAAAAAAACATTCCAAAGGACATATATTGATTTGTTCCTGCAGTTCTTTTGTCTTGCTGTAACTTATAAAAACCTTAGAGCAATGATCAGAGAAATGACTATGAATAGCAAAGATTGTGAGTTCACAGGAGATCAGACTCATGTCAAAACAGAGCAGTAGTTGTAAATTAATATAATCTACAAAGTCAAACTGATACATGCTATAATGAATGTGGGCAATGAGTGCAGAGAGAACTACAGGCATCAATACGTGACCTGACATAAGACAATGTTCTATAGTTGGGTTCACAAAAGCTTGTGCTCACCATATATGTAATATACACACACACCTCATTTAGTTCATCTAAAAGATGCATATCTACCCTGCTTTCTATATTTGTTAGAATATTTGATTTCAAGCTTGAACTTCTTGGTTCTATTCCTAACCCTAGCATTGACTGGTAGAGTAATGTTGGGTAAGTTACATGACCTCTACTAACCATTACATTTAATATGAAGTGATTTATTTCTTTGATCATATTTTCTGTTCTCTCTCATCAAACACTAGCTCTCTTAATACTTCTATAATATCTGCAGTAGGAAGCTATTTTTCATAATCTATTTCTGAAACAGATCCACAAGAGCATCAGGTCCAGCGCCCCTGCACTTGGGCAGGAAAGACAGTGTGCTGGGGAACAGGGATGGTGCCTTGCGCAGGCAGCTTTGTGGCAGCGAAACCCGCAAGTGGTACTTCTGCTGCATATGACATCAACCTCAGATCCCTTATCTAGGTGTCGAGTTGTCTGATCATAGAAGGAAATGAGGTTAGTCAGGCAAGACCTGCCCGCAATGAAGTCATGTTGGCTGTCCTTTAGAATACTGTTAATAATACATTTTTAAGGTACTACAGATGAAACTCATATGGATTATCTATTCTTGCCTTTATTCCACTGAGAGCTAAAGCACATTTTCTGTATCTATCTCAATATAGCATATGCACTATTGAGCCCTTGCTATTAGTACACACTCTCATCTGCTATACCAGTGACAATGCATTGGTGGGAATATATAGAAGACCTACAAGGCACAAACATTTATACCCTGAACTGACTAAAGAGATTCCCTCTGTTTTCCAACCTAAACATAAAGGAGCAAGCAAAATAGAGGAGTGTCCGTTTTCCAGGGCCTACCACCTGACAATCTCAAGGGCATAAGGCTATGTGTTTGTTACAACCATGTAACAAGTTCAATAACTTTAAGGCGATGGGTTCCAAGTAAAATTATAGCTTTATTTTCCTTTTCTTTACACAAGAATATTCCTTTTTCCATTACAAGAAAACCAGATTTAACATCAGAGAGAGATTACAAACCACTGATTATAAGATTATTTTAATAATGCCATTAATTTATGCATCTAACCTTTTCTCTCTACTGTTGTGTGGGATCCCCACAACACTACCTCTTGTCAAACTCCTTTTTTATCCTGTTCAAGTTCTGAGCACCAGTAAAATAGACAAAATCATGCAAGGCAACTAAACAACTGGAGAGCATGATACATTAAAATGTCTTATTTGTTAGACAGCAATGTCCAGGGGCACATACTGAAGAACAGTTAGTCATCTACACAACAGCCATCTATTTCAACTCACTTATTTCAAGTTCTACAAATTGACTTATCTCCCAAGTACATCAAGGAGCTATTTTTCACAGAACTTGCAGATATTTCATCCTGCTTTTTTTAAAAAAAGGATACTAGTCAGAGTCAACTATTAAATCCACAAATTAAAAAATAAAGCAAACCAAAAACAACAATAACAACAACAACAAACAATGACCCTTTTCTCCTAAGGCTTTAGTTATGAGAAGTTTAAAGGCTCAGACTATTTTTATAAATTAATATTGATGAAGTAATAGTTCAAGTTACACAAATCTCCTTGTCAGCAACAAATAAATGAACTTACTATCAGTTTTTGAAGACAATTATTTAACCCACACATTTAGTTCAGCTTTCTTTGTGATGGATGGATTCATGGTCTAAACTTTCTATTATTCAGAGATGGCCCTTGGTGTTCTACAATAGGCTGCATTTACAGTGTCTATTACTAGATCATGCCTAAAACAAAATACATCTATCAAGACAAGTGACAGATCTAAAACATGGGATTCCCAGGGCATGCATTTCAGAGTCATCAGTATTCTGGCAATGTTTCTTATAGCATTTGAAAAGTTTTGTCTATTTTTCAGGGGGGGAAAGGAGGGTTCTTAATTTTAAAGGCACTTACATGTTTTCTGTCCTTGTGTTACCCAAAAGTGGCAGAATCTTTACCTTGTAACTGCATAAAGATCCTCAAGTTCCACACACAGGACATAGAAGTATAGGAAGTAACTTCATCTGGTTCTTTGCTATCAACTTATGTCATCTTTGGTATGTAAAGAAGCAAAGTGGTATCCTTTGTCTAAATGAATATTTACATCCAGGGGTATTCTGGGAACCAAGAATAGTCTGAAGAATCAGTCTCACCAAAATTAAATACTGACAAGCATAAATGTAGATAGATTGTATTAGCAAATTTAATAATGAAATACAGATAAAATATAAATGACCAAACAGTACAGATAAGGCATATGAAGGAAATTATTAGAATATACAAAATGTGCACTTACCCCCCAAAATAGTAATCTTATTAGAGTTGAAAGAAATTAATCTTAAATTCTCTAAGGCTTAAGAGTTTTAAAAGCCTCCAGTAAGTACCCAGCCTTCTTATCACAGTCTCCAAAGTTTTCTTACTTAAGTTTCAGAAACTTTTTTTCAGAAGCACTAACTGGGTACACCTACAGGTGGGCAATTCAGCAAGCACTATAGTTCAAGACTGAAGAGTGAAAATCCTGAGCTGGATCTGGATTTCTGTATTTTATTACCAGGCTAAATATTAAAAGTTTACTAAATAGGGTTAACATATATGTAAAAAATGTTTCTAATGTTCTACTCTAATTATTATTTATATACCTATTTTATTCCCTATTTAAACTATATCTTTTCTGAAATCTGATGTAACTATCATAAAATCACTACGTGTTCTAAGCAAACTTTAAACCTACTTCTTTTGACCCCTCTCTAAAACTTTCCAAAATTATTCTCATTTTGACGTGCTCTAGCTTGCTCATTTCTTTTGCCTCTTCTTTTATCCAAACTTAAGCAAATGCAAATAAATGTTACACCACATTGCCATTAAGTAGCTTAGGGCCTACTATAGTCTACATGAGGCAGAATCATTTGGGACTTGGTGTAGAAGTTAAGTTGTCCTGTCAAACTAAACCAGGTTTACAGGTAATTCAGATGCAGAATGGAGTTTGGGGACAAGGGAAGAGGCTCAAGACCTGCCATGAAAGATAAAAAATACTAACAAGGTGTGTGGTGGAAGGTCAACACTAGATCACATTCAGTTTGAGACCTGCTTTCACCAGAGACACACGGATGAAAGTTTGTTGTACCCCGGAGAGCTGAAGACCCCCAGTGGACCCTCTGGTGAACCCTGGCCCCCAAGCACGGAGCCAGGAGGTAAGTGGGGACCGCAGTGAGGTAAGTGGAGCCATGCAACCAGAGCCACACAAAGAGCACAAACAACTGTGCTTCTGGGTCCAGCACATGAATTAGTGTGGGACTTCTGGCAGGACAGGGTAGGAACAGGGCAACCAGTCCCTGCAAGTGGCACAGTGCAGTGCAGGCAGCAGTCTGTACACACATAAGAGGCCAGAAGACTCTATAAGAGTCCACGGGACTCTATCAGATCCCAACTGAAAGCACTTTTAGTTTGGGACTTGCTGTCAGTGGAGATGCATGGGTGAAAGCCATCATGCCCCTGAAAACTAAACAGTGAACCCTGACCCCCCCAGTGCAGAGTCAGGATGTAAGTGGGGACCACAATGGGTAGGACTCAGCAGTGGCAGAGCAGCAGAGCAGCAGCTGAGTGAAGTCAAGGAGGGTAACACTGCCCTGCTCCAGCTCCTACTTAGCCCAGCCCCCAGGGAGCTGTGCAACTAGAGCCACACAAACAGGCTCACTTCTGGGCCCAGCATGTGAGTTGTTGCATGAGTTAGCACAGGAAGTCATGCATAAGGACATGTGGAAAGGGCATGAGGCTTTGTGCAATGAGCCTGAGAAGTCAGGTACATGGTAGTAGTGCAATCTATATTGTACAATGGTGGGGATGCATTGTACCCTGAAGATTCTCACCTCCTCCACTGCTGGAGCTCCTCCTCCTCACACCACTGAGGCCTGGTTGCCAGCAAGTGTGAATGGGAGCAAGGGCACACCCATTTTGGGGGTATGCTCTCTAGGACTCTAGAGTGCCATGTGAGGGAGCTCCAGGCAAAGATGAGCAGGCATCACACAATCAGGGTACACAAGCAGGAGACTGACAACCACTACCAGGCTTTTCACCAGAAGAATGAGGAGGAAAGAGCATAGCAGCCCAGCAGAATGAAGAAGGACAACTAACCTGGAATCCCATCCCGGGGTTGCTTGGAAGACAGTCATCTCAGGTACCAAGGCACACAACACTAGGGTCAGTCCTCCCCTGGAACTGTGCAACAGGTATGCACTTCTCACAGTACCAGCAGAGTTGTCAGCAGAAGCACTGGCTCTGGAGGAAGGAAGGCAGTCATTTACCAACCTAAAGAAGAGATGCAGAGTGGTCATGCTGGCTGACTCCCTCATGAGCAGGATTGAGGGAGCGGTTTGCCACCCCAACCCTCTAACTCATGAGGTGTGCTGACTCCCAGGGGCTTGAAAGGATGAAAGGTTTCCTAAAGTTGTCCAGCCCTCTGAACACTACCCCATGCTCGTAATCCATGTGGGCATGAATGACATGGCTAGAAACAATCCTGGCCAGATCATGAGTGACTACAGAGCTCTGGGAGATGGGCTCAAGAGGTTGGGGCCACAGGTAATTTTCTCTTCAGTTCTCTTGGTTATGGGTCATGGGTACAGGAGGGACAGATGCATAGAAGAAGTGAACAGAAGACTCTGGCACTGGTGCTACTATGAGGACTTTGGTTTCTTTGACCACAGCACACACTTCAGAGCCTGAGACCTAATGGGAAAGGATGTACCTGCACACCCAATACACATACACAAACATGCACTTTCATGACTGTGTGTTAACCGTAGGGGGCATTTGGGGTAACTTAGTGCTTGGGCTTACTTAAGGTCAAGTGGCCCTGGGTTTACTAAGGGATAATGTGTCCTGGGATTACTTGGGGTCACCTGGTGCCAGAGTGGAAGCAAGAGACAAAGCCCGGTGACAAGGAGGAGAAAGCCAGGAAATAGAGAGGCAGAAAGCTGGGAGATCAGGGGGCAGATAAGTGGTGGCAAGGAGGTGACAGCCAGGAAACTGAAAGGTAGAAAGCTGGGAGATTGGGGATGGAAACAGGGAGGCAGAAAGCTAGGAGATAACCAGGAAATCAAAGAGGAGGGTCACGAGGTCAATAAGACAAAAACCCAACTCAGGCTTTCAAAATAACAGGTTTATTAAACAGACAACACACTACACAGCCCCATGAAGTTATTGATTCCTACCCACACACATGCACGCACCCCCCCCACACACACACACACTCACATACACACGCACTCAATGGTAGCAGGAGAGAAAAAGGCTTGGTGGAGAGATTGAAGTCAAAGTGGGTAGGGACACAGTCCAGGTCCTTTGCTTAGGGAAAGAAGGTGGGTGAAAGCTACCTATCCTGGGCTGTGAGTTGATGGCCAGTCGGGGGTCTTCTCCAGCAAGGTGTTGTCCAGAGGGGGTCACCGGCAGGGCCTCTGGGTGGATAGGTGGTGTGATGTAGTGCTTGTCCAGATGGAAAGGGCATCCCACTGGGTCTGTCTTCACCACCCCACTGTATAGGGGAAGACCTTCTATGACCCTAGTGGCAGGGGCATGCCTAGGCAAGGGTCAGCCCTGGTGTACTGAGCATGTGCACTCCAGGTGAGGACATGTAGTTCTAGGTGTCTGTTGCAATAGTGGATTGGCTTATTTTCGTTACGTTTTTGTCTTTCAATACTTGGTCTGTGGTTCCTGGGTGAGTCAATGGAAGGCAATAGTCCAGTCATTGAACTGATGGTCCAGTCATTGAGTTGATTATTTAGTAGAGGCCTGCTACCATTGTATCTCAAGCACCCTCATTCATCCCCATTCATTCAGGAAACAATTTACATGAGACTGGTTAGACATGAGTCATAGGTTACACCCGGGCAGAGGATGCAAGATGGAGGCTTGACAGACAAAATGGAAACTTGACATAACTTGATATTACTTATGCTAACTTGCACATGTAGGCCTAAATCATATAATATCAATAGAAGAAAACCAGTAAAAATCAGTAAAATAGTATAAACACAATAATTATACAATATAAAACAGTGGAGCAAAGGAGAAAAGGAAAAACCAATGCTACAAAAATGATAAAGCTTATCTTATGTCTTAACTTAATCATACTTACCTATAGGGAATAGAGAGGGAGAGAAAAAGTCAGAAATAGTTAGGGAAGGGAGGGAATGCATTTCAAAATTAAAAAACAAACAAACTGGGGGTTCTGCTATACTGACACCAGCCGAAGCACAGACTTTTCCACAGCACACCAGGAAGCCTAAGGCCTCCAAAGGAAGGCTTAGTTGCCTTTACACAAATGCCAGAAGCATGGGGAACAGGCAAGAGGAACTAGGCGTCCTGCTAACCAACAAGTAATATGATCTCATAGGGATTTTGGGGACCTGGTGGGGCTCTAGTACCTATGGTTGGAACACAGGTATAGAGGGCTACACCTTGCATAGGAGGGATCATGTTGGGGAGAAGGATGAAGGAGTTGCTCAGTACATGAAGGAACAGTGCACCTCCATAGAAGTGGAGATTGGCAATAAGAAGGGCAACTTGAAACCCTCTGGGTCAAGATACGGGTAGAGCATGAAGAAGGGGATTTAACTGTAGGACTTTATTACAGACCTCTGAACCAAGAGAAAGAAAACTGGCACAGGCTGCATGGTCTCAGAGCAAGGTCATCATGGGTGACTTCAACTACCCAGACATCTTGTGGGA
>NW_017729029.1:26480209-26483199 GCF_001723915.1 Gavialis gangeticus | reverse complement strand
TGGGTGACTTCAACTACCCAGACATCTTGTGGGATGAGCATTCAGTAAGAACTGATTGATCACAAACCTTCTTCACTTGCATTGAAGAGCTCTATCTGACTTATCTCTTTCTTCTGCCCTCTCCTTCCCAGACATACAACCTTTGAACATAGAATAAGAGAGATAAAACTAACTCTTTGTTAGGAATGTATGTGCAGTCAAGCAAAGGATGTACACACATTGAGCCTCATGCTAGAGTTTTCCACAGCTTACTTTTTGAAAAAAAGCTTTTCAGACTGGCTATATTTCATGTAAATAAGGAAGCAAGATACAAAACATAGTGGGGATCTTTACAGGCCTATTAAAGGGCAACAGCTTTGCCTTACTAGAACCAACATTTATTAAGTTGGTGACTCTGACAGATGTCTTAATGTCAAGGTTCTTCTCTCTCATCAAATTAAAAGACTTGTGAGGCTAATGGAAACAAATGGGTTTCAAATAGCTCTCAGGAAATTACAGGGCAGTCAGTGAAGCACAGCCTCTTCTTTGTATGAAAACAGGAAGAACTTTTGTCCAGAATTATCAATATGGACAATATGGAGATCAATGATCAATCTCCTAGGAGCCTTCTTCTCCTTTTGCAAACAGAAGGGGTTGTTTGCTTTTTGGGGGGTGTGGGGTGTTATATATACAGATAACCTGGTACTTAGAAATAATAAGACAAGACACCAGGGACTGAAATTCACATTCAAAGCATTAAAGTATTGTTTTCACAAGGTGTTAAAAAAAATCTGGAAATAGGAAATACTAGAATAATGGAAGTAGGAAATAATATGCCAATTTTAAAAAGTGATCAAAGGGAGTATAATAACTTTTGGGGTATCTCCTTACTGTGCACAACATACACATTTTTTCTCAGCTGCTGCTAAACCATTTGATCCCATATGTACAAAAAACTTGTATGAGATTAGCAGCATGGGTTCAAGAAAGATGGATCAATTTTTCATCAGATATTTTCAATGCGATTATTGCTGGAAAAGAAATGAGAAGTTGCAAAAGAAATATACCATCAAGGCTGATGGTAGTATTAGCAGAGAATCACTATGGTGAATCATGGTAGGGTTTGGAATTTAAAAAAACTATGCCTTAATGATATGTGCACTGAAGGATCAAGTAGTTACATGAGAATTGAGGGAATGCTATCAGACCTGATGAAAATCAATTGTGGGCTCAAACAAGGGAACTCCCTGTCTTTTCAACTTGCTGTTTGAGCAAGTTATAAGAGCTGTTTAACAAGAAGGAAAAGGTCTGAATCTGTATGGATTACAACAGGTATTTGCATATGCAGATGATATCTGCCTAGTAGAAGAGGAAATGGAAACAGTACAAAAGATACAAAGATCATAGAGCTGAATACCAAAGAAATTGAGCTTGCTATCTATTTCAGCAAGACTAAATACATGATCACATCCAGAAGTAACATCACAGGAACATAATGATAGAGAATGACTGTGGAATGAATGTGGAAAAGGTACATAAATTTAAATATTTACGGAACAATAATGACTGAGGACAATCTAATAACTGAAGAAAACAAGACAAGAATTTACTACGCTAATATATGCCTGGTGAGCCTGGACAAATTAATGGTATCAAGGAAAATCTTAAGAAACCTTAAAATTCAGCTGTATAGTACAATTATTCATCCTATTCTTTTATATGGGAATTTTGAAGCTGACAAAATCAAATGGAAAAAAGGATGCAAGTGTTTGAAGAAAAAGTGCTAAGGACAATATTTGGTGCAGTTCAAGAAAATATTATGGGGGAGAAGACATCATCAAGGGCTTGTGGACTTTTACAAAAGTCCTAATATCTTAAGCAAGATAAAAGGACAGAGCATACTGTGATTCCTGACAAGAGAAGGCATGTGAGGTAGACTTTGGATGTTGAGGTGGAGGGTATCAGACCTCAAGGTAGACTAAGGCAACAATGGGGAAAATAACAAAAACTGATGTGGAAGAAGTAAGCAAAGATGTGACAACGAAAGAGATTTTACAAGATTGGAGGAGATGGAAGGCTTTAGTTAAGGAGGTTATAGACCCTTGAGGCCTTGAGACCAGACAGAGAGAGAGCACGAGAGAGAGAGAACCTGGGACAGGTGAAGAAAGACGGCTACAAAACTGGTGGAGTTCTTAAACTGGGTCTGACCAACTTTAACAAAGAAGATTTAATACTATCTGTGGAGAAAACAAAAAGGGATTGTTGGTTTATTTGCTTATATCATAGTTGACTAATATAACTAAGAGTAAATGACTGGAGCAGCAGTCCCAAGTGCTCACTTAAGTTGTTGGAGGGAAGGGAAGAGCTCTGCAAAAATAACAGGAACCAGTTGCCAGTTGGCTGCACTGCACCTGTCAGCAGCACCACTTGGGGCACAGACAGAACTGCCTTAAAATTTGCTCTCAGTATAGTGGGTAACCTTGGTGAATTCTTGTTGCTTCTTTTTTGCTTGAAAATGTGAATACATAATAACTGAACAGAATAACATTATTTTTAGTTGTATATTGTAACTCCATTCCAAGCCTGCTGAGGCCTGGAACTTCTGGGAAAAGGAAGCTTAACACATTTCTGCTATCTCCTCCTTACAATATTGTTTCACTCCATCTTATTTTGTCTAGTCTTTCCTATCCTTTTATCCTTCTGCCTAATCAGTTCTAAACCTGGTCACTTTTGAAACTGACTCAGCTTCATTATACTATTGCTGTAATTGGCATGGCAGGAGACAGCAGCATGCATGGTCCTTTCCTGGTGTGAGAAAGAATCAGCAGGAAAGAACTAAAGCAAATCAGCCAGATGTCATCACAACCCAAAGAAGTGCACTGGGATCCAGAGTCTGAGTGAACAAGCTGTTTTTTTTCCCTGTGTAGCTGCATTACAGAGAAGCTCTGCTTCTTTCTGTCTTATCGTTTCTCAATTCTGTGTGTGTGTGTGTGTGTGTGTGTGTGTGTGTG
>NW_017729029.1:26469960-26474774 GCF_001723915.1 Gavialis gangeticus | reverse complement strand
CATCTAAATCAAAGTAGCAATAAGTGGGAAGACGATGGAATTTATCTCTTACTAATACAATAGGATTCTGATCAGAGAGTCCAAGAGGCTCTAACTGTTACCTAAATTAGAATTTATCATTATCCCACAAAGTCCATCCATAAGAAGAAGTTGGCCTTGGTATCCCCTTCTCCCATCAAATTGCCAAACCCTAAAATAAATTTAAGGTCAGATTTCGAGGTCCATTTATTTTCCCAGGCTTTTAATAGCATATACAAGTTCATGTGTATGCCAGTATGTGCTACTTGCAAAAGAGGAAGAATGGCTCAGATGCACTGTGGTGAGGATACCCAGGTGTGGAAGATCCAGAAGGGCCTTTGTTTCTAGAATGTTTTTTTGGGGGGGTGGGGGAGGGTTGGTGGGGAGGGGGTTTGGCTTTTTTTATTGCAGCACTGAGTAGGCACATGCTCAGGAATCTACATAAGGAAACTGAAGGACTGAAGTGATAGAGGCAATTTTGCTGGACTAGCACTAGGTGAATTTACAGAGAAAGTTGGCCTTTGTTCATTCTTTCTAATCCCAAAATATCTAGGACCGCTGGGTTTGAACACTTAAGAATAATCTCAGGAATTCTTTAAATTACTTTTGCTTCTGACAATCCAACCAGCTTAATCAGAGGTCAGCATGACCCACCTATGCTACCATCACTCCTACGCTCTTTTCTATGGCTCTTTACACTCTACTGCCCAGTTGAAAATTGGTACTATCTACTGCCCAAAATAGCTTTGTAACACTAAACCACTTGAAAGGGGACTTAGAGGGAAAAGATCTGGCTCTAAATCTTTATAGTAAATGCCATACCTTATGCAGCCTTTCATGTATAGTTCTGTATCCTTTGCACAGCAGAGAGATAAAGTATCACTGAATTACTGAATTAGCTGAACTCTTTTTCCAGCAGAGCTAAAAGCAAACTAGATTGTTCTTCCATTGTGCGGTTTTTATTAATGCTGCTTTCAATCTCCTCCAGTTTCAGAAAAGTAGGTTTTAGCTCTTGTATTTGACAGCAAGAGCTCGATTCAGGCTAGACAGATGTAAGGCTTGTAAGCAATAACAGTTAGGTTTGTCTTATTTAAATTAGTCAGTAGTCATTACCTCAGCATGTACAAAGTCACCATTACATAAATTCTTCAGTATCAAAGGTGAGACAGAATTAAATTGGTTCCAGATGGGGTGGACTTTATCTAAAGAGAAAAAGTCAAAAGTCTAACCATATGATAGACCTAGAGGCAAGTCCAAAGCTGCCAGTGACTGCCTTTGGAATCTGCCAAGAAGACAGCTGCCGATGCCAACAGTGCGTAGATTGGCATCATTTATATCACATCAGGTCTCCTGCTGTCATGATGCCACAATGCAAACTACCATGTCAGACAGCTTATATTTAGAAGAAAGCAGTCACACTGTGTATATTTAGATCACATATCCACCCTCTGTTCCCACCCTAAACTCTTCCTTTACATTTGGTAACTTTATAAAATGCAATGTCATAACAATGTACCAGAAAGAATTTTCTACCTAAACTTATTTTTGTCACTTCTACTAGAAGATTAGATCCATAAAGTTTGAGTACTACTGAAATGTGTTGGATTACTAAAATGCAGCTATTAGGCAATTTTTAACTACTGGGCAGTTTCAGTGTTGTATTATTATATACCATTTTCTGTAGGGTTGTAAATCTGTGTTTTACCTATACAGAAATCATATTAGGCATGCATTTAAAATAGTGGATCATTACAATAAAAATATAGCAAATATTACTAAAGAAGTACTTGTGGATATTTATTCTTTCCTAAAGTTGTTAGAACAGCGGTTCTCAACCTTTTGAGACTCAAGCCACTCCCCATTAAATTGAAAACACCTCTTGGAAAATGTCAGATCTTACCTTTCACTCATTTCTTGACTAGGGAAAAATAATAGAGCAATTCATCCTTTGCAAAGAACTCAGAAAAACAACAATCAGAATGTTGTTGACACTATGGATTCTTATTTGAAATCTCTAGGGAGGGTTATCCTGCAAATCACATGTAAATGTTTGCACACATAACAGTGCTAATATCATGTAGCACCCTGGAGTGGCAGGGCAACTTGGTTGAGAATTACTGTGTTAGAGGTTCTGACTTTAGAGCTTGATAGATGACATCTTACTGGTTAGGCAGCAAATTGGGTTGTTTTCTGGTTTTTGTCTCGGTATGCTGTATGAAGATTAACTATAGACACGGAATATCCACAAACTCTGTCATGGCACCAGAATAACCATGACCCATTGTGTGCAATTGTAGGTGCAAAGTTATTACCATGAAGATATCAATACAATGTCTGTTTACACATTTCCGTCATGGAGAGGCAAATTTCATTCCTCGGCTGTGTTTGGCCAGCAGCATTGTTAAATTTCTTAGGGCTGTTGCCATCCAAATGATGAAATTTCATTAGAGGCAATTTGTCCTAAAAATGCTGTGAGCTAAGGAATTCTGAAAAAACCAAAGGCCTCTAGTGAATCAAGCAGCAATTTTCTCAGTACATTACTTGGCCTTTAACATTTCCACATCCGGTATCACAACAGCATGGGACATGATAACAGTTATTGGTCTGAGATAAGTGAGTGACCATGGAGATGCTTTGCCACTTTAAGAGTGGTAATCGTCATGAGAAAACCATACGCATTTGAGGGGGAGAGGTCTCCAACACTCCATCAGCCATCCCCTATAACCAACTTTGTTTTAACACTGGCGGACACGTTCCAGTAAATTCCCACTGCCTACTCCTATTTTCCACCTCTTCCCTTGCAAAAAACACCCAGACTCCCCTGTAATCAACTGCCCAAATTCTCTGTAGGCCAGTGTATATATCTTCCTTCCAATCCCTTAATACTAAATTCCAAGTCCTCCCCTTACAAAATAAAGGATGATCCTCATCAACTGCTGAAATCATTCCTTCCTCTCCTATGGTAAATAATTGCACCTTACTTCCTCGAACTTAACCTCATTCCCAACTGTGCTTCTTGCAAAGTTCTCTACCCTAGTCCATACCTCACCTCAAATCCTCTTTATTCTTGAAAGCCATCTTAATTGTATATGAAGCATGCACTGCATTCTTGTCAACTGATAACAGAAAACTCCCAAGGTGCACAGTGATAAGGCAGAGAGATTGATGGCTGTGGCAGTCTGGCATCAAACTGACAGTCCAAAAGGCCTGCTGGGGAGTCGCTATGCAATCAAAGGCAGAGGTCAAGGAGTAGCAATAGAAGTGGAGAAGGTGATTAGATGAGGGATCTGAAGTGAATAAGGTATGCTCAAAGGCTGCAGTATCTAGAAGCACTAGGACAGACTCAGCTATTTAAAGCTGCTTGCATTATCAAAGCTCCCATTTTTAACAGAGACAGGTTGCATTATGTAAAAAACAAAATTGTCTCAGTGTATTCAAATAGCTTTAAAGTCACTGTATTTCCATATTTAAAAACTGAATAGGCATCATAAAGGAAATCATTTGAACCAATGCACTGTTTACAAACACTAGCAGTGCTAGCAATCTGCTTTAAAATGATAACTGTGCTGTAATGGTCTATTATTTATTTGAAAATATTTTCACAATTCATGTTGTTTAATCCAATTTTTTTATATTCAGTATGACATAAGTTATAAATGAGTGGATTTAATCTTTCTAGAGTTAATATTTTCTTCCCATTATACAGTACATTTCTGAAGAACCACAGAATTATTTTAAAATGACAAGACCTTAGTTACCACCTGTTATCTGTAATATCTATTTTCTATGTAACAATATAATAGTATTTTGCATTTTGGGAAGCATTTTGTGTTTAATTCTAAAACCACTTGTCAGTATACTTGATTCTATTTCTGAGTAATATAATTATGGAATTTAGAAGACACACCAATGATACATAATTTTTATATTAAATGTTTTGCAAGTAATAGACTATTAAAATACATAAAGCATTAGCTGAGAGCCAGTGTACAGATCCTTTAAAAGAAAGGATGCAACACATAGAACAGTATGCATGGGAACATATGTAATGTACCAGGAAGAAGTTATTTTTAAAAATGGCAACAAAAAGGTTAATCAGGTTATTCTACCTATACTTTGTCATAGTGTAAGGCCAAAAGGAAAATAAATAATACTGAATTAATTTCAAAGAAATATATATAAATCTGTGAAATAGGTTGCCCAGACACAGTGAGTATCTATCAGTCAGTAGTTGTCTTCTGCCCTCAGACATGAGTTTATATTAACATATTGTTTTCATATCTGATTAATTACATGATTAATGTTCTCTTCATCCATTTCATATATACACATACACTCTAATAGAACGTGAAGGTATGGGTATTTTTATAAATATATTAAATAGTTGGCCTTAGGGAGCTGTTTTGATAATCATTTCCACAGAAATATGTGAAAAAGAAAAATACCCATACCTTCACTTTGTATTAGAGTGTATGTGTGTATATGAAATGGATGAAGAGAACATTCATCATGTAATTAATCAGATATGAAAACAATATGTTAATATAAACTCATGTCCGAGGGCAGAAGACAACCATTGACTGATGGAAAGACACTGTGTCTGGGCAAGCTATTTCATAAATTTCCCTTAGGAGATTTATTACTTCTGAAGCATATGGTACTGGACACTACAGGGACCTATACATATGACAGAGTTCTTCTCCAATGTGTACTGATTAGCATGCATCAGAGCAGCCTCAATTAATCAAGTCTGCCATAAGTCTGCTGGAGTGTGCTAATTAGTGTGCTCCAGCAGC
>NW_017729029.1:26466899-26469949 GCF_001723915.1 Gavialis gangeticus | reverse complement strand
AGTCTGCTGGAGTGTGCTAATTAGTGTGCTCCAGCAGCCTCTAGATCATGTGGATTCAGCATCCCTGAATTTCAAAATGGTGGCTGGGGCACTTTAACTAAAGCTCGTTGAACGAGTTTTAGTTAAAGTGACCCTGCCACCATTTTGAAGTGCAGGACACTGAATACATGTGACGCTGTGGGCACTTGAATTAGAGCAGCTCTCAGAGCCACTCTAATTAAAGCACCTCTCTCTCCACCCCTGAGCACGTGTATAGACACCCTAGAAGACAGGATGCTGAACCAGATAGACCACTTACTCCAAACAGGAGTAAATCATATTTGTGTTATACACACTTTGCAAAGTACCACTGAAATCCAGAACTTTTTGCCTTTTCCATCTTCCATGCAAGCTCATGGAGTTCCCCCATTAGGTCAAGATTTTTTGCACTGAAATTTCATTTTTTAAGTGTGCAAAAGACAAAAAATATATTGGGATCAACTAAAGCATAGTGATTTATTATTATTATCCATTGTTTTACTCTTACTATTAGATTAAGATTACAGTATAATCTCTGTGGCCCAGAAATAAATCAGTGTTAGTATTGCACCTTGCCAGTAACTTATAGCATCCCCTCAATTTTACAGTCAATTTTATAGACCCTATGCTATAAATTAAGGATTCCTATCTTAAGACTCTTGTTTTGTCTTGCAACTCATGTGCAGGTGTTTCCACACCAAACAATGTGGCACGCCTATACACCTGATATTGTGTGGCACTTTGTACCATCCTTAAAATGATTTCATGGATTCAAGTTGAGAATCATTGCTATAACTGCTATAACCCTTTCTAAACACAGCGCTAGAGAACTGGCCAGGGCTTCTATTATTTCTAGAAATCTAGGCTACTGGAATGGCCTGCTCTAGGATTGAGGCTCCCAAGCATGACTAAGCAACCTCCCCCCTCTATTTATTTGCTTATTATACTATAAGGTCTTCAGAGCAGAAGATTCTATTATTGCAAGAGGACCATAACTCCTGAGCAAGGCTCATAATTATTATTGTAATAAAATGTAAGATAAATATTTTATTTATCTTGCAAATAAAATAGATGTATTGGCAAGATGAGTGTCTTAAATAGATACATGATAAAATATCCTGAGCTAATAAAATACCAAAATATCAAACCACAAAAACAATGTAAACTATTTAAATGTATGGCTATTTCTAAAATGTATTTTAAAAGGAAAACTAAATGCCATCTAGATAATCATGAGACTTTATACACTATACCATTTGTATCACATAAGATAATTTTCTAGAAATTCCAAGGAGACATAGAAGGAAAAGAAACCAAGACTGCCTCATCAAAAATCATACTCCCAGTAGAAGGGGGTTTCAACTCCAAGATTTAAAACATATTACATAGCATTCACACTTGAGCAATTGATAGAATGGTTTTACAAGATAGGCAAGCAGTCAGCAGAGTGGATAACCTTGGGGGAAAAAGTATATGAAATTTGTATCCCTCCAGGTGTTATTCATTTGCTGAAACTGTAACAGCAAAGATCGACAGCTTCAGACCATTAAGATTACAAAGGAAATATGATTACAACATTTTAAATCTAATCCTTATTTCCTGCTTAAAGGGAAAATCTGAATTTTAAAATTAATAATAAAAAATACTGGGGTATCCTACAAAAATTAAAGTGATCTTGCAATCAGTCAGAAACTGTGAGACACATCTTTGAATTTGAAAATATAATATGGTCTTGGTAGAAACAGTTATTCCTAATTCTGTGGCCCCCTCTACATATGCAGGTTAACGCACAATGGGATCCAATAAACAATTCACATAATCACACCACCTACCATGCTGTATTTGCATAGCAGGAGGTGCAATTGTGGGATCATGTATTAGATCACATTGCACCTTATTGCCTGTGCAGGGGTAGCCTAATCTTGGGCTTCCCCTCTAGCAGCAAAAAGCAATTTCTTGCATCTAGGAAGCCCCTCAGCTAAGGGGGGCACCCCATGTACCCCCATGGCTGGGAGATGCAGCTGCAACAATTGTCCAGCCTCAAGAGTGGATTGGAAGATCACAGTTGTCATGATCTCCTAGCCCCATGGGCTCCATGTACCCCTGGGGCTGAGAGATCATAGCTGCAATCCATGGGTGCTGAGACCCAGCTGGTTCCTGGCACATTGCTTGGACTCTGCAGCTGTAGAACTCTGGTTCCCAGCAGCTGTGGAGTGCAGCCAGGACCCAAATTTGTCAGATGCTGGGGCTGAAAATCCCCTCAGTTGTGGGAATCCCAGCCCCTGCTGGACAAGGTACATGTCTATGGCTGGGAGCCCTGTCAGCTGACAGGCCTCCCAGCTGCAGGAAAGACCCTGCTGCACATGTAAATTTAAGCTCAGTAGCAACCACCTATAAAGTTAGTACACATTTTCAGGGTCTAACTTCATAGCTGATTGGAGCTTTTGATGGTGTGGTAAGTATTTGGCAAGTGTAGCTGGTCTCTAGGTAATTGCATGATATTTGTAACATGTAAAGAGGGTCTATATATATCACCAGTTTCGGACCTTATCTGAAGAGACCAAAACAAGAATCTTTCTTGCCTTCAAAAATCCTCAGATTAGCTCTGTAACAGTAATAAAATAAAATCCCAGAAAATATAAACACTGTGATTTGTCAGTCAGCCAATTAAAACATAAGTGCTAATCCATGGTTTTCTATAATTCTCAGGATTGTGTTATCTAAGTGTGAATTATGAGAAAGGAATGTGCTGTACTTTCAGAACTTTTGCTAAAGATATGAAACTAAAATGTATACAAAAAAATTTATATTAACATCCTGCAGTTCCATACTTAATGTGAAAACTTTCCAGTGAAAGAGGCTAGTACTGTGGGACTTCTAACAGTGGTTTATCAGTCAAGACAGAATGACATAGTACTTTTTATCATTGGATTGAGTGAGACAGACATGCAGATAAGAATCCTTGAAATCAAAATGAAATAAAAATGTAAAACCCTTTCCTTCTACCAACTGTTGATTGTCTTTCTGCTGAC
>NW_017729029.1:26455041-26461899 GCF_001723915.1 Gavialis gangeticus | reverse complement strand
CTTTTTATCATTGGATTGAGTGAGACAGACATGCAGATAAGAATCCTTGAAATCAAAATGAAATAAAAATGTAAAACCCTTTCCTTCTACCAACTGTTGATTGTCTTTCTGCTGACATCTCAGTATTTTGGTTGCATGGATTATTCTTTCCTCAGTGAGATGATCTGCTCTGAGCCAGGTTCAACTCCTCAGTGATTTCTGAGAGTATAGGGTCATTCCAAACCCCAAACCATATTGAACAATCTCTTGGCAACAGAAAAAAGCAAAAATGCATTTGAGGCTTCAGAATTAGCTCTTTAGTGTTTGCCAAAAGCCCAACAAGCACCAACTGCCAAGTTCAGGCTGCAGGCCAAAGCTGTATTGTAGCCGAGTACAGGATTCCTTCAGTCTCTTCAGCTCCCCAATAGCTTTTGCCTACAGGCCTAAAGACTAGGGTAGTATCTAGGTCTCAAATGGACTTGATGGCAGTAGTCACAAGCCACCTGTCTTTAACAGCTGTTTGCTTTACTGGCCTAAAGAACCAAGCTGAGGCTCCTTCACAGAACTACCAACAGCTTCTTTGCTTCCATCTCTATTTAAGCTAAAAAACAGGCAGTGACTTTTGCCAAGTGTATATGGCACTCTATACTTAATAGCAATGTTGGGTAATCAGACCCAAATTGTCCATTATCTTTGCTTTTGCAATGCTGGCCAAAACTGGGTCTTGGATGAATAACTGTACTTGGTGGAAACTTAATCTATACAAGATGACTGAATTCTAGTGGGCTGGAGATCTTTAGAATGTGCAAGAATGCTTCCTGGCCCTATTAATAAAGGATTTTCCTGCCTTTTTGTGAACACAATTTGGAAATATTTTTGCATCTTTTCATATTTTTGAAGTTTGAATTAGGGACCAGATCACTAACTCTATCTAGTAAGATGACTGTGACTGTTTCTTCTGAGAATGTATCTGTAACAGTGTAATCAGAACACTTTTCATTTGATTACTATGTGGTGCTCTTGCCAACAAACAAAGTGCATCAGGCTCAAGAAATCTCCAATGTGATTGGTGGAACATTTCCACCAATCCGATGACAACTTGAAAATTCACAACGTGATTGGTAGAGCATTTCCACCAATTGGGAAGGGACTGGGAGGAGCCTGCCGGAGAGTCTGCACCTGGTTTTGAATTGTGCTTTTCAGGTCTGACAGACTTCAGAGGTGGAGCCCCCGGAGAGACTAAAAGGAGCAGTGTGTCCAGCATGCAGCAGATGTGTCGGGGGATGGACAGACAATTGAGGCTAAGAAGAGCTAGGAAAGTGATCCAGCATGGTAGAGCAGATACCCTGAAGACACCCTGAAGATGTCTCTAGACCCTATTGGAGCAACGGTCAGGTCTGGCTTCAGCCCCAGTCAGTGAACAGCGCAGCACACAGAGTGAGACCCCAGGAGCTGTTTGAGGCAGTTCAGGTCTCTGACCATTCGGTGCATGATCTGTGCATGGGGCCCAGACCCTGGAAGCTGTTCAAGACAGCTCAGGTCTGTAGCCCCGGCATGAGGCTGGAACCCCAGGTGAATGTGACGGTGCACAGGGCCACCAGGGCCCAGATATGGTGCAGGCAATGTTGCATGGAGGGCTGGTGTGGGGCCAAGCCCTGGTGCTGTATGAGGCAGCCCAGGCCTCCAACTTCCTAGCAAAAATCAGAGCCCACAGTGCACGGGGATAGTGCATGGGGCCTCCAGTGGCCAGTGGTCCAAGTAGGATCCAGGATCCCTCTGGCTTCTCATGTGGAGGGGCCCACATGCTGAAAGACAAGGACCAACCATTCAAGGCCACAGAGTTGTGAGTTTCTGGGGAAAAGGGCCCCAAAGGGGTGGGGCAATCTCCATATCTAGTGAGCTATGGGAGAGTTCTCCCCTGATGTTTAGAGGTTCTCTGGAGGTGTGAGAGGCCAAAAAAGGGTATTTGTGTTTTCCACACTGATCCCTGGGGCCTGCCAGGGTTTTGGGGACCCTTAATAAGATCAGTTTTATAACTGTTGTGTGCACATCAAAGTTTGTAAACCAGTGCCTTACATTTTGTTAGCCACACTGTGATTGGTTGCTTATTTGATTCATATACATAAATGCCCTATAGAAATCCTTGTCAATAATCTCGCCAGTAGGTCACCTGTACTTACCTGTTGTTTGCTTGTGTTTACCTATCGTTTACCTATTTCAGTTTATTCACTTACCTGTACCTGGTGTAAAGCTTCTGAGGGGGCATAATCTGTTAGCCTTTATTTAATAATAATCTATCTATCTATCTATCTATCTATCTATCTATAATGATTGTATATTGGAAATATATTTATTAATATTGCTTTTATTTAAATCTTGTATATAATACATTTGTGCATAGTTAAGTCATCCCTTGTCCTAATCTGACTCTATAGGGAAAAGAGGGAACTGGCTAGTAGTTACAGATCCCTCTCACAGCACTCCTGGCTGGTCAACATTTCCCTTCCATTTGAGGAGGGAGCACTTATCCTGGTGCACTGAGGCTACAACTAGAATTCATGCTACCTAGAGCTTCTTTTGAAACTTAGATGCAATATATTCTTCACCATCCCTTATTTACCTACTACATATTACTAAATTTTAGAACCATAAGCTTCCTGTTCAGACTATCTTTAAAACTTATGAGAGTGAAACAAATCCTGGATCAACAGAAAGGGTGGTTAAGGTCGTCCAGAGAATCCTGACCACAGGATGCTTAGTAAGCAAGGTTAAATGGGGATGTCATGTTGTGGGGGGGGAGGGGCGCTATGTTATATCTAGAGATCTTTCAAGAACAATAGAATGGACAAGAATGATATTTATTTTTCTATTACCAAAATTAAGCAAAGCACTCATGAGATTTGTTTTGAACCAATCTTTCAATTTGTCTAGGTCTCTCTAAATCCTAACCCTATCTACTACTCTCCACAAATTGGCATCTTCTGCAAACTTGCTGAGGGTGCACTCCATGCCATCTTCCTAGTCACTGATGAAGGTATTAAACAAGACAGGCCCCAGGACCAAACCCTCAGGCACTCCATTTGCTGACTGCCAACTAGATATTGAGCCACTGATTACTACCCTTTGAGTCTGACAATCTAGCAAGTTTTCCATCCACTTTAGAGTTCATTTATCCAACCAATACTTCCTTAGCTTGCTTGCAAGAATAATAGACGGTTATAAATATTTATTATTACCTATTAATGTTAAGCATTAAGTATTAAGGATAATAATTGCTGTTAAGCAAAAAATGATCTGGAAATGTAAAGCATTGTTTTTCTTTTGAAAAGCAGTCTCTCAATTTTTATTCACTGTTATAATGCCCAGAAGAAATGTTCTCCGTTAGAGCTCAATAAAGTACAAACATAAGAGATACAATTCTAGAACTGTGGAAATTCTTTTTTTCTGCTTAATTTTAAATCAATAGAGTTTTGAGTGCTTTTAAGATCTCCTACCAATGGATTTTTATTCCATGTGAAACAGGAAAGTACCCACATATTGCACTGGCAGTTTCTATGGAGAATAAAAATGAAATAGCAATCTGAGAAAATAGCAAAGCCCTCCCATTGTTTTTTGTTGCATGCCTGAAGAATGTTCACTGGCACCTTTAACGAGTATAAGCATAGTTACCCTTTGAATAGCACTTCTGCTTATTGTGAATATGTAGATCATTTTTAACAGAAACACATAGGCAAATACATATAAACACCAGTGTTGATGCCCACACATTTAATTTGTGTACATGCAAGATAGTCATGTACATATAATTTGGTGCCATCCTTTGAAAACTTCAAATAGGTTAGGGACAAACATTCAAAAACCCCAAGCCTAAATTCATTCAAGCTTTGCAGATTAGTCTAAGCTGCACAGCTTAAACCAATTAATAACTGGACATTTTTTGTTAAATTGGAAAATGCAGCCACAGGTCTGCAGTGGATCAAGTCAGAAGCTGGGGAGTGCTAGAGCACATCTGCCAGCCACTAACAAAGGGGAGAGAAGAGAGACTGCCTCCAAGGCTCTCACCCCTCCCTGCTGGAGTGGACGGTGCATGGCCAGGCACAATCCAGGGCTAGCATGCCACACGGGATGACAGCCACCAACCTGTTTTTGTTATTGGGGGGGGCAGCTGCTGCCAGACTGAGGAGTGGGGGTGGGGAGAAAGTCCTTTCTCTGAAGCAAGCATGTATTGAATACATAAATTTACACAGCATACAACAGAGAACTACCAAAAAACTTCACCTAAACTAAAATACAGCCCAGTAATGGACAGAATACACAACTTAGTCTAACTTAAACTGTAAACCAGGAGACAAGAGAAAGCTTTGCATAAGTCTTATGTAAGCCTGAGGGCAGAGAGTCTCTTTACAGCCAAAAGAAATCAGAAGTCGTGGTAGAGTTCTAATTTCTAATATCTTTTATTAGAACAACTAGAGTTTTGCAAAAAACCCTCTTTAATTGCAAGCTTTCAGGCACAAACACCCTTCTTCAGGTACAGAAGAAAAGACTGAAAAACTTCTCCTGGGTATAAATGGAAGATCATATTTTATAGAAGAGTTAAAGGTGTGGTCAAATCTCTTGTTTGGAACAATTCATTTTATATGCAGATTAGGCTCAGAGGAAAATTGGAAAAAAACTGTTTACTTTGAAGTTGTTTGATGGTAACAGGAAGTAGTCATATTTCCTTCTGGTTATGGTGTTTCATATTTCACAGAGGAGTAAAAAGATGGAATGCTCTTCTGGGCAGAAATTTCTTATGTGGTAACATGGGCGACTGGTGCCATCTGAGTCAGGGGCACGTGCCCCCCCCAGTAACAAGTTAGCAACCGGGGTATCCCTCCACAGTCAATCTCACTGACTGGGGGGCGGGGGTCCCCTTTGGCCAATCTTGCCAACCCGGGGCGGGGGGGGATGCATGGCCAGTTGCACTCACCTGAAAGCAGCCACAGTGCTCCTGGCTGCAGCCGAAGCCACTTCTGGGAGCACCTCAGCAGCTTTATGCACCACTTCATTCCAGCCAGCACTTGCGGGGGGACACAGGCACTCCAGCCTTCCCCCCTGCCCCCCCACCCAATGCTTAAGTGGGGAGCATTGCCTAACAGGGGGTGCACCGGTTCTCCCAGGGGGTGCACCTCCTACAGGTCAATGTCTCTGAGCTCTGTGATGATGGTCTATGATGATTCAAATTACCTTGGACAAAGGCAGGAGCTGGGTCTCAGGTTTCTAGTTTGTCTAATAAAAGCTATCACCTCTACCACGAGTTCTGATTCCTTTTGCCTCTATATCAATAGAGCTCCAACCTGGATACTTAACACATGAAAGTTATCCAATTTTAGCCAATTTTTAAAATGAAATCTTCATAATTTTATAAGGAGGAAGCAAGCTTTAGCACCTGAAACCTGACACCCTGATTCTGCCTTTGTTCCCACCTCTGTCTCCTCTTGCCCTGCAGACTGCAGCTGTGGTTTGCAAGTCCTGGCTGCACCTCCGTGGCTTGCCTGCAGCCAGGCAGGGAGTTAGTTAATTCCTCCCTTTGTCTCCTCTTTCACCTGCTCCAGGACCCACTGTGGAATTAACCCTCTTCCTTCTTTGCTGTGGGTAAGCCACAGAGGTCAGGGCCAAACCCTGGGGTCCCATTTCTGATAACTTAAACCAGTTTATGTGTAATGTCTGTCCCTGGCCTTAGTTTTTAATCTTGTGGTGTTCAAATAAATAGCATATCTAGTAAATATTACTCTTGAAGGTGGGATGTGTCCAATTCTACTACACTACTTAATGTGGAATTATTTTTTCCATTCCCCTTCTCCAACCTGATGCTAGAAAAGCTTTACTGACCATTGTTTACCCATTCTTTCAAAATATCAGAAAACAGGACCCATACAGCTTGTTGGGTTAAGAATTATTAGAATGATAAGCCAAGATATGAAAAAAGAGAGATAAATAGTATTTCAGTATACAGACTGTTATTATAAGTACTTGACAAATCTCTGGGCCATAATCTTCTTCACACAATTCAAATTTTTAAAATTAGCTAGAATTACTGGAGTTCTTGATACTAGGCACTTAGTAAGAAAGATTAAATTGGGATATCTTTTAGGGATCTTTTGTTATGTTTTATTTTAAAATTCTACCTGATTTGTAAGTGATTTTGTCTCTTACTGAAGCTAAGACTTTGTTGGACACATTAATGACTAAGCAAGCAAGTGCACCAAGGCTACTGCAATCAGATATCCAGAAATCTATAGAGGCACCATGGAAGAAATCCATGAACCTTACTATATCCCAGTGTGATCTTACTCCTACTCTAACAATGCTCGTTTCAAAATGTTTCAAGTAAAAAGCTGAAAAATGTAGTCAGAAATGTATCTTCTAGCATTTTAAACCAATAATGGCAGCTGCCAGAGAGGGTAATAATTGGGATAGATCACGCTAGATATATGTGCTTCAGTGTTCTCCAGCTAAAACATTCAGCCCTGCCACAGCTGGACTAGATGAACTATTGGTTTGATCTAGTATGTTATTTTGTTCTTAGTTTAAAACATACATATTTAAAAATATTTACATGCTCTCTTTAAAAGTGTTTATTTTTCTTTTTAATCATGAACAATTTCTCAAATTTGAGACAAAATAAAACCTAGGTTTAATCAACTCAATCTTTGTTTTCCCGTGCATGAAGTACTTAAGCAAAATATTTTTCCACCTCCATATATTATACCTTAGGACAAATTATGGAAAAGGCTATGAGTTCATTTTTATTGTAGAGGAATTGAAGATGCATGAGATTTAGAAACTCAGTACCAATTCTGTGTGAGTTCGTGCTGAATTATATAAGGACTGAATTAA
>NW_017729029.1:26450621-26455030 GCF_001723915.1 Gavialis gangeticus | reverse complement strand
TTAGTGCGTTGTTAATTATGCTAGGCCTTGCTTAGCATGAACACTATCTCACAAATTCTGGTCCACAAAAGTTTTTTTAAGCACTAAGATTATAATTGAGTAAGGTCTCTTAAAATGATATTAAAGTGAAGTCTAGCTATTCATTTGTTCCGAATGCAAGCACCAAAATAATGAAATCAGGCCTCTTGTTTTACAGCTCATGTTATCACTAGATATTCAAAAGGAAATCACTGGGTCTTTACTGCAAGGCTTTCAAGAGAAGATAGAGAAGCTGAAAAATCAGGTGCTTGATAAATGGCAGATTGCCAGAAATGCCATCCATCAGGCTTTCCAGATAATATTGTAAACATGATGAAAATTTTCTTTGACTGCAAAGCATATAGTGTGGTTTGCTTAGCTCACACCCCAAAATGTGCATTAATGAGGCATTACTGAAAGCAACTTATATGTAAAATATTTTAGCTTGGCCAGAAGCTTCTCAGTTGTTATCATAATAATTCCTTATTATTGTAACCACTCCTCTGCTGCTGTCTGAGATCTTCATATGGCAAAAAATCATTGGTGTTGATGTGAATATATAGTTGTATCCATAAGAAAGAATCTGGCATCATGAAAAGCTTATGTTCTGAGGATGACAAAAATTGAAGAAATGTCTTTGGGTAGGTGGGTACAATTCAGGAACTTTGATCCAGACTTTTAAGCATTAGATCTCTTGGAAAGGACAGTGCTTTCACCATTCGTTCCCTTTATTGGTCTGTGACGTTGGAGAAAGTTCTGATGTATACAGCATATGAATTTCTTATACTTCTCCAGAAAGAGGGTTAATACTCACTTATTTTAAAATCACAGAATCCTTCCTGTCACAACTTATGTAAATCCAAAAGTTTTTTCTCAGTAATGTTGTATGGAAGGAAGGTCCTTAATCTTCAGATTAATAGTGCAAAAGATAGAGGTAGGTGCTGATTCTGAATGCTTCTAGATATTAAGCTCAACCTGGGGAAAGAGACAGGGGCCCTACTGAAATCAATGGAAGTTTTGCCATTGACTTGACACTATATTTAAATATACACTATTGTGTTATTTGGGAAAACATAATTTAACGCAATGTATACTAATTTGTTGCTTAATTGTTTATAGTCTAGGACTAGCTATTGTTGAAACATTTTTACAGTTAATAAAGAATGTAAATGGCTGATTTCCTGCATTTTAAGAGAAGTCTTGGCTTTCCCCTAATTCTGTCTTTGCTCAATAGTCTTTATATTCATATTCTTCATATTCAAGTTGCCGCATTTTGAGTTCAAAGTCTTGCTGATGCACTACCAAGTACATTCAAATGATACAGAGGTACTACTTGCAAGGAGATGGCAGTAGAGAGTAAGAGGGAATCCTGAGTATAAGGAACCAGTTCAATTTAAAATGGAGGGAAAGACGCACTTTGCTTACATGGGAGAATTTAGAACAAAGTTCCCAAGATACTAAAGAAGTTAAAGATGAAAATACTCAGTGAGATTTTCAAAAGTATTTTAGCAGTTTGAAAATCAGTGGGACTAAATACGTTTGAAATGTCACTGCTTGCATCTTTAGACACTTAAAAAAACCCTATAATTGAATATCTGGTACTAAGTGTCCTAACTTGACTCCAGATGATGTGATTTAACAGAGGGGTAAATATATGTGTCAATGCCCAAACCATCACTTTCTGTGGAAAAGTGGTTAAGCATGAGAAGTTCTCCAAATACTTTGGTGTAATTCTAGTTTGGAGCCTTACCTTTCTCGAACATGTACAGAATATTGATAAAAAAATCAAAGCACGAGTTAATTTTGTGCATAAACTGGCTGGAACCACATGGGGAGCAAATGCAACCATGATTCAAACAGCTACTCTAGCATTTGTTTTCTCTGCAGCAGAATATTGCTCCCCAGTCTAGAACAAAAGCGTGCACACAAAGATTGTTGATATGCCGTTAAATGCAGCTATGTGGATTATATCAGAAATGCTAAAAAGTATGCCATTGGCATGCCTTCCAATCCTAGAGAACACTGCTCCCCCACAGCTCTGCCATGATGCCACATGCATGAAGGAATACCGTAAGGCTATTGGTAACCCAAACCTCCCAGTCAACAAGGATATCACCATGCCACTACCGGATAGGCTCAAATCTAGAAAACCTTTCTAGAAATATGCCAAGAAGCTCTATAATGATAACAAGAGCCCCGGAGAACAACAGAGGAAAGGCTGGGCAAATACCAGCCTGCCGCAGAAATACAGTCAGCAACCCTACAATCCCCAGCCAAACCTACCAAGACCTACCAAGAAATATTTGATCCTCCCTGAATCACATCTGGACACTTCATGGAAAACGTGCACACCTACTCCATAAATGGAAAATCAAAGAGAATCTGTTGTGACTGTGGTGCAACTTTTTACATGGAACAGCACATTATGAACAATTCCCCAAGCAGATCATTTAATGGCAGTCTAAAATCAATCCATGCAGCTACCTGAAAGCAGTTGAATGGTTATCAAACTTAGATATTAAACTATGAATGTTGTAATCCTAAAATGTTATACAGAAGAAGAGGAATGCCCAGGTTATAGACTGACTCAAAATCTGATCACTGTTTAATGTTAAAAACAATAAAATACATATTTAAGTGCTACCCTAGATTGAATGTATTTATATGTTTATCTCAGTTCATGCTTTTCACTCAAACTTAATGTATCAAATCTAAATATTGATTCATCTTTTTTTAAAACATCTAATTATTTTTGTTAGCAACAAATCCAATTTGTTTATTAATTTCTCAAACATGTCAAATGGATTTTTAATTGGGAAGTAATTGCATTTTGCCTTATACAAGCTTTTGTTGATTTCATAAACTTTTCATCAATCCTTTGGTGATTTCTCACCTGATATAGAAATAACATATCTAATTAATTACGTTGTGTAATAACAAATCTCCTATTTAGGAGGTACAATAATTAGATTGGGAAAATGCTAGGAAAACAAGAAAATTATTTCCCAAGGTAGAGGAATTGTAGATTCTACTTGAAAGGAGGATATGCAGTTTGCAAAGTTGATTAATTAGTTTTAAGAAGATCTCGAAAGGCATGGTACTTTGAAGCACGCAATCAGTTTTCAAAAACATTTCTGTGCTACAAAGATACCTTGTACCAACTTTCAAAATATTATCTGTGACAAAACACAACATTTGCTTTGCTATAAGAAAAACCTGTTTTCACTTTTGGAGACACAGTATGATAAATTTTGGCAAGCTCAGTGATTTTCTATCTGTGATTCATTTGGCAAGACAGAAATGCTAAATAAGAAGTTTGCCTTGAATTTACTTACACTGTCCACACAGTTACAGCTGTAGTAGCTGAAGCTGAGGAAGATGAGATGCTATTTCAAGTGCGAAGTCTATTTGGAAGAGACTCAGTAATGAATCACCCGGTTTAAATATGTGGTCACTCACCACTGTGTGTTTGACTTTTGTTAAATGGCTTCAAAATATGAAATTCTTCTTTCCTAACTGAAGATTTTTAAATTCCATTTTGACAACCTCACTGGAGATGAATAGGCTCATTTTTTAAACAAATGATTGGAAGCTGACAACTAGAGCAAACTATGGATCAGAAATCTGTGGGCAAAGCAGCAGTGGTATCATTCTAAACATATTACTTTCCCAAGCCCTAGCAATTGTGCAAACATGCCTATATTTCATGAATGAGAGCAAGTTGCAATTTATCAGTAGAAAGAGTAAGTGGGGAGGGGGAACACTAAAATATTTACACAGGTAAAAATGTATATGGAAATCCCTTAAGCACCAAACACCTCCATGCAAGTTTCTTCTTTAAAGTTATAGAAAATACAGAAGAAAAACAGGGGAGAATAGGGGTCAAGGGTGCTGTCAATGTGCTTTGAACTTGCAGCTATTCTTTTCTCAGGATGCTTTGTGGGCACAGAACTCATATACTTGACTGAAGCAACCAATAAAAAAGAGGTTTTCCTCCTTGAGAAATGAAGTGACAGCATATTAAATTACCCAAAGATAGATCAGCCATTATGAAAGACTTAATTTTTAATAGCACAAAATATACATTGACAATTAAATAGCTGTCTATTGGCCTTACTGTTTGTTTGTACTCTTGTGTGTATCTTTTTCCACCCATTGTCTCTTGTATCATGTTTATAGTATTAAAAAAAAAACCAAAAAGAAACATAAAAGGTCTACTTTTTTGTTCAGAATTTGCTCAGTAGAGCCTGGGTCCATGGTTAGTGCCACTAAGCACTGGTTTAACAGAAATACCATAAAAGCTACTATCCTCTCTTGAATAGATCATGCAGGCCCCCAGTTCAAATGTATCTCTTTTCTTGGTTACTTATGACTGTGCTGGTAAACTACTA
>NW_017729029.1:26422980-26445621 GCF_001723915.1 Gavialis gangeticus | reverse complement strand
AAAAGGTCTACTTTTTTGTTCAGAATTTGCTCAGTAGAGCCTGGGTCCATGGTTAGTGCCACTAAGCACTGGTTTAACAGAAATACCATAAAAGCTACTATCCTCTCTTGAATAGATCATGCAGGCCCCCAGTTCAAATGTATCTCTTTTCTTGGTTACTTATGACTGTGCTGGTAAACTACTAAATAAAGAAAAGTAAAAATGATTCATCCTCAATTTGTTCCTTAAACTCAAGTATTTTCTCCCTTCTGTATTTGCTCTCTACAAACTGCTCTTAGTTGCTGACCAAAGGAGATTTTCCTCCTCATCTGCCTACATTATCATCAGTGTTAACACCCTCAACTGACAATGTGACACAGCTGTAATTGCACTGAATTTTGGTGCAGGATCTGCTCCCACTGTGTCTCAGCAAAAGATGCCTGCATTGCCACACAAGATATTACAGCTTGTCTGAACAGTTTTTCCCTGCCCACAGTTACAAATAAACCCTGCTTAGCTGTAGCTATTGATGACAGCTTTTACCACCAATACGTCTTTCTTACACTACAGAAATTTTAAGAAATTTTCAGCTTGTAACTAATAGAAACTTGATATAATAAGGAATAGATTCATTTAATGAATGCATTCTGTATACAGATAAAAAACAACATAGCCCAGTTCAGCAAGTACCTGAATACTTCAAGTTATATAGTTAGATATTTAAGTTATATACATCAAGTTCCACTATATCCACTAAATAGGCACCTGTATAAAAAAACACCTCTTATTTACTTATTCCTTCCTTTGTTAATCCATCTAGCTATTTTTATACTTCTTTCCATTTCAAAGAGGTATTTTTAATATTAAGAAAGCAGTTCTTTCAGAATATCAAAGGCCTACTATTTTAGAAAGAGTACCAAATCTAGCCTGCTGTTTTGCACCAGGAAGTCTTTGCAATCCTGCTTTGTTTGAATACACTGTGAAGACAACATTGTTAGACACATAAGAGAAGTATATACTCCTCCCATCACGTGGTGGTCATGAACTATTTGTATGACTCTCTATAATCTTTCATTTAATCATCACATAATCTAGAAATTACTGTATTCTTTGCTCAGACCCTTCTGGCAGCCTGAATCTATCTTCTGATTTAGCAACAAGTCTTTGCAAACACTTGCTTCCAGTTCTGCTACTCACGACTCCAAGTAGTTCCATTACACTGCATCATGTTACCCAATGCTGCCAACTCTTGTGTTTTATTGAGTCATGAAAAATTGAAAATATGTCTCTAAGCTCAAAACCAGGGTGAGGGGAGGGACATGGAAGGCAAATCTACATTCAGATTTGAGCCTTCAGGAACAGATTAAAAACCATGATACATCCCATTTTTTAAACCAGTCACATGAGCTTGGCAGGCCTCTCTCATTCTCATTAAATACTTGAGATTCATAATAATGCAGACTACTTCTCATGCTCAGCAATATTCTTTATAGTAATTATTTGCAAGATCAAGACTTTATGTTGCATGTTCTACCTTGCTTTATCTCTGTATGGATTTACAGTCCAATAACCTTACATATTATGTAGGAAATTAATCGCTCTCCCATTTACTACTAAAATTCTAAGCCTGGCTCTCTGTCTGTGTGCCACTTACCACAGAGTGGCTTATTTATTCAACATTTTATTTATTCCACTTTGCTCATGATTATTTCATGATACCTTTAAAAATCATGCCTTCCTGCTAGATTACTTTTAATTTAATCAACAAATTCTTGCTCTGTTTTATATCTGAAAAATAAACATTCCTTGACTTGTCTTCTCACGTCCCATTCCCACAGCTGTGCCCTTGATGAATCTGGTTAGAAATTAGTTTAGATCAGATAACATTCATCTTGTTTGCTAATTTTACACTTTTTCCCTCTCAGTTCTGACAACACTTCATTCAGCTATTCCTGATTCTCACTTACTGGCAACTACAGTAGCCACCAAGCAGCTGGTATAATGAATTATGCCTATTTATCTTAGAAATGGGCCAGCACTGCAAAATTTAGAACCAGGTGAGAGTGTTTGCAAAGTCTGGAATAAGATTCTGAAAGTATGGGAGGATACATGTAAGCAGCAACTCACTTTTGAATTGGCAAAGTCAATGTATGTTAATATTAGTGAAAAATATATTAGTAAACTCACCTTTTTCCAAGGCTTTCCTTTTTTTTATAAACAAAAATATAAAAAAAGAAAAGTTCAGCTCAAAATTTGTGTGCACACACATGCATTACAAACAGTCTTACCTGGCTTTAAATTCAGCAGTACTAGGTCACTTCTAAGACAAATACAGATTTACATTTTATAACCAATAATCCAATGTGGAATATAAGGAAGTTTAACATAAGTTTTATTTTTTTCTCTCTTATTCTACCATGCAACAAACAATGAAAATAAAATGTGGTGTTTGGGGAATAAGTAGGTTGCAAAGTAAGAGATTAAAAAGAAAGACATTTGACAAGTTCTTCATTGCATTTTTCCTCACACTCCATGTCTGATGCACATAGTTTGAAACCACATTACCTTACTGTATCGCTACAGAATAAGAGAGTAATGGGAATAATAATTTACTAAAGTTTCATAAATCTAAAATAGCTACCTGATACTCTGTACAGACATTTGTCTTGGTTAACTGCTGGCCCAAGTCTGTTACAGAAAAAAGTTCAGGAAGAAAATTAGCTTCTGTATTTATAGCTTATTGAAAGGCATTACTGAAGGACTGTTTACCCATTTGTATAGTGATCTCTGCCACTATTTCCATAAGTGGTATACTGAAACCTAAAGCCAACTTAGAGCTGTCTCAGTTCTTAACACACATAAGATGTAAAGGATGATCACTCACTATTGACCTCATACTTGATGTGCAACAAACCGAACCAGGTAATTAACAAAGATGAGTGATAGTTCTACATATAATAAACACAAAGGCACTGTTAACTACCTGTATTTTTGAAAAACAAGAAACAGAACTCAGGGACAATCTTTCTCTTGGTCTAATGTCATTGAATTGAGAAGAGAATTTGGACTTTAGAGTCCATTGTAAGACCTATTCAATAACTGCTTATGTTAATAAACCTCTATTTGTAGAAATAAGGTGTGTATATCTGTATCACAGTAAGACTGTTTGCAAGTTTATATTGCTGCAATTTCTTTTAATTTTTCTTACATTTCTTACTAATTCTGAAACAAAAATTACTTGTGCTTAACCAACTGTAGTTCTAAAAATACCCCAATGCCTATTTTACACACATGCATATGGGTAAATTAAGATGTTCTACAAAATACTAACTCACTCTTCTGTTTTGTGTGTGTTTACATATACTCATGTATGATTATGTTTTAACATAATGTTATGCACACCTTAAAACATATGTATTAGCCTTAATTAATACTAAATATTATTAATTATTGCTCATTAGTACCATTTTTCTGAAGACAGTCCAATAATTGCTTGTATTTAAAAAGGGCTTTGAACTGAAAGGTATCAAATTCAAAGATACGTGTTTTTACTGTATTACTGTTTTCACAAGTGACCACACACACACATAAGAGAATTACAGAAATGTAAGAATTATGCATTCTTTGAAAAATAGTGATAGGTTGTGGTGAGCTTCTCTGGAATTACATGCACTTCAACACGTGTATGGGATTTCCAGTGACATCAGTCAGAGACACCAGCAGAAGGCTATGTCAGCTGAAGAATTCATCTTCTTAAAGTTAATAATACACAATTAACTTTGTTTACAGGGAGAATTTTTTTTGATAAAACCTTGAAAACTGAGGTCTAGTTCTATCTACACAGACACTATAGATCCCATAGTATAATGGCACTCTTTCTCTTAAGACAAAAAAAGAAAAAATATAAATTGTCTCCTCAACTCTCTGTCATTTACTCTCTTCTGCATTGGTTAGCTGGTTGGCTATATTCCAAATGTGGCTACAGTTCCATGCACATACATGCACGATACACATACTCTATGTAAATGCAAACTACTACCAACTCCAGTACTTTTAAGATTTTTTTTTAAAGAATGCAAATTCATACATGTATATTTCATATTTCATTGTCTTACCTTTCCTTTTTCCTACCCCCGTTCTGTCATATTCATTTCTTGCACTGATGTTCTCAGTGTATTGCAAAAATGCTAATCTTGCACTAATATAGACATCTAACACATATGGCCTATACTATCGATTTAGACAATCATTCATCATGAACTAATTAAAACTGTCTTTTTCTGTTTGATTATTGGTCTTGGATAATATTAAATGAAGACAATGTATTTCTCAAGAAGTTGACAAGTGCATACTCTCTGCAACATTGATAGCTGTCATGCACTTGGTGGTTTCAATTTTCTTTCAAAATTATGCTGGAGGAAGCACTTCTGAAATGCCTTGAGAAAAAAAAAAGTAAAGAACATCTGCTCATATTGATTCTGTGAATCTGAAACTTTATGAAACCATAGATGGGATGCATTTGACAAGCATTTTTCTGGAACACTTTCAGACTTAAGCAAACAACATCTGTTAATATTGATTTTTGGATTACATTGAAACTTTCAGAAGAATTACAATCAGTGGGAGATTGAAAAGTGAGTTTTGTTTCCATATAAATTAAAAGATCAAATACAAAAAAGAGGTTCAAAGGGTCTGCTCTGTTTTTAGTTTAAATGATGTGTGTAAATCATTCTTCACTTTAAACATATATGAAATGGAAAGAGAAATCTTAATAAACAATGGTTAAGGATGGGATAGAGTGGTTTTGTAAAAACAAGTACAATAAAATATCAGAAAATACATTACCATTAACAACCACAATACTTATATTGGAGCTGTCAGGAAATAACACTGACACGAGTCCTTTTTCTTAAATTCTCATAAATTAATCCAGACTTCACCAAAGCTATATTATATATATATTTTTAAACTGCCTGGAGTCTGCAAAATATAAAGCACTGTTCTGAAGGAAAACAAATCGATTAAAAATGACTGGCTTCAGATCTTCTAGAACTGAAATCCCGGGATGTCATTCTCCTCTTGTACTCGGCCTTGGTGAGGCTGCAGCTGGAGTACTGCATCCAGTTTTGGGCTCCACAATTCAAAAGGATGTGGAGAAGCTTGAGAGAGTCCAGAGAAGAGCCACGTGCATGATCAGAGGTCAGGAAAACAGACCTTACAAAGACAGGCTGAGAGCCATGGGGCTCTTTAGCCTGGAAAAGCGCAGGCTCAGAGGTGATCTAATGGCCACCTACAAGTTTATCAGAGGTGACCACCAGGATCTGGGGGAACATTTGTTCACCAGAGCGCCCCAAGGGATGATGAGGTCGAATGGTCATAAACTCCTGCAAGACCGTTTCAGGCTGGACATAAGGAAGAATTTCTTTACTGTCCAAGCCCCCAAGGTCTGGAAACTCCTTCCAATCGAGGTGGTTCAAGCACCTACAATGAACACCTTCAAGAGCAAATTGGATGCTTATCTTGCTGGGATCCTATGACCCCAGCTGACTTCCTGCCCCTTGGGCAGGGGGCTGGACTCGATCTTCCAAGGTCCCTTCCAGCCCTAATGTCTATGAAATCTATGAAACATAGTCAGTCCTGTTCATCATTAACTTGTACCTCAAGTAGTCATTTATAAAAGTGCATGCAAGTCTTAAAAAAAATCTTCACCTAGGTCAGGTACATAAACAAGTCTATGTGATTAGAAATTGATCTAAGCATATAACCATACAGAAGTTTGGCACACATACACTTCTAAAAATAGCAGAACCCATTCTAAGACAAATCTGGATTGATGTGCATTCAAACTTAATGTATTTAGATTAAACCAGTAAATCAAACATTTGTACAGCATGCCCTATTAATTCAAGTTAGATTGCTGTCCTCTGACATCCCAGGTTCCTTTGTGGGGGGTCCTGGCCCCCCACAACCCCTGCTTGCAGGGAGGTGCATGAGAACTCAGACCATGCTCAGCTGCTCTGGCGAAGCACAGCCCCACAGACCACAAACCTGAGTTCTGCACACCACATCTCAGTGGCCAGAGCCAGGCACCCTGCCACCCAAACCCCAGCATGGAGCCTCCCAGAGCAGGACCCAGTGCAGAAAGCTTACCTCTGGTAGGTCAGGGTGGCAGGGGGCAGAAAATTGGGACTGGGCCTGTATGGAGGTAACTCTGTGACCTATGCAGCTCAGCCACTGCCCACAGGTACCCAGGCCATGGGCACCTGTGGTACTGTAAGGCTTTTTTGGCCCATATCAACAAGGTCCTAGAGTACTGGCAGGGGAGAGAGAAGGGGGCATTGAGCACCCAAAACAGGGCAAGCAGGCAGATGCTCCTGGAAACTTCAGGAGCAGATGTGTCATTGACTGATGTGACAGGGGGTTGGGGGTGCTTGCCCATGTCTGGCAGCCAATTGGGGTGGTCTGGGCACTCAGCTGCTTTTGGCTATCTCTGGCAACTCAGGGACCCCATAGGGTCTTCTAGGAGGTGTGCAGGAGTGCCCCCAACCTGCTGGACTCCATCAGTGCATTCAGCCTGCATGCCCCTCCCCGTCACCTCTCCCCCATCAAAGGGTGAATTTGTGATCTGTTTGTTCCTGATCTAACCTGGGCCACTCTCAGAAAAACATGTAAATTAGATCAATTTCTCTTTGGGCTTTTTTAACATCTGTACCTGACTATAGTGTAAATGACTGCAGGCAACAGAAAATTAATACTTGTTCCTTTACACCAGTGATTCTTAGCCCCAGTGCTGTGGTTGTGGGTGCCACACAATATTAGCACCATTACATGTGCAAACATAGTTCACAAGGTAAATACAAAGATTTCAAACTTAGAGGGGTTCCAAAAGCCTCTCTAAGTGTGCATGTATCAGTGTTCCCATGCTGAAAAATGGCGGCAGTGGTGCTTTAACTAAAGCTCATTAAATGAGCTTTAATTAAAGTATCCCTGTTGCCATTTTTTGGCATAGGGACACTGATATGCATGATGCTGGAGTCTGCTGGGGCATGGTAATTACCATGATCCAACAGACTCAATTATAGAATCATAGAAAACCAGGGTTGGAAGGGACCCCAGGAGGTCATCCAGTCCAACCCCCTGCTCAAAGCAGGACCACCCCCAACTAGATCATCCCACCGAAGGCTTTATTCAGCTGGGTTTTAAGAACCTCCAAGGGTGGAGATTCCACAGTCTCTCTGGGTAACCTGTTCCAGTGCTTCACCACCCCCCTAGTGAGAAAGTTTTTCCTAATATCTAACCTAAACTTCCCTTGCGGCAACTTGAGACCACTGCTCCTTGTTCTGTCATCTGCCACCACTGAGAACAGTCAAGCTCCATCCTATTTCAAACCACCCTTCAGGAGTTGAAGGCTACTACTTACACTTGTAAATAAAGTGAGTTATAATGCCCCTTGATTGGGGCCTATGGTGGTTATTGAGTTAACTAGCATTAAGGCAGATGCAAGAGTCATTTACTAGCATTAAGATGGTCCCTTTACCAAACACATCCAGAAAGTGACAGGAATCTTTGGAGCCTGGGTGAGAGGTCTTAGCAGAAGGTATGAGACAGACATTTTCACTTCACAACTGGACAAGTTGGCGGGCCCAGCTGAGTTCAGAACAGCATCTGCTAACTCAATAGGATGGAGTTTGCTCCAACACACTGTAATTACAACACATTGGAGCAGTCTTGCTGCATGTCTATAGGTGAGTTTTTTGCAACATAAGAATTGTTCTGTTATTTTTCTGTCACCAAAAAAGAATTGCAAATCAAGAGCTAGCAAGCGGTGCCTTGAATCTAAAAAAGGTTTAGAACGATTGCTTATACTGTCCTCCCTCTGTATTGTTCTTGTCCTTAAGGTGAATTCATAGGGAAGAGAACATTCACTTTTAACTTTGGAATTTAAATAGACTCAATATAGTAAAATGATATTAAGCTAAAGAATACACCAGAAGCAACTCAGCAGTGATTTTGCCCAAGTCTTTCTACAGTGTTTACAGACTAAAGCTAGTGCCTGCTGTCCCTCAGTACTTAAGGCAGGCTTTTATGGTATAAAGTTCTATACAGAATATCAATACATATATAACAGCAACAATAAGGTTCATAGAGAAACAGATATAGCATCCTAGCTTTTGCAGTAAAATATACCAGACTTGTAGGATTAGCAAAAGGAATTTTAAAAGAAAAACTGTTTTTCAGAAATTGTTTCTAATGCTGCTCAAGTGCACACTGCTCTGGGCTTTTTGGGGGGGTGGGTTTTGTGGGTATCCAGGGGTCAAAAAAAAACAACACACAGAAAAAAATACCCAAAACAGCACATGCTTAGGCAGCATACACTGCTAAGAAGTGGAGCCAGGCCACTTGGATCCACTGCCACTACTTGTCCCTGGGGAACCAAACATGCACACACATCTGGATGCACCTGTAGAGATTTGAACTCATTCATTTTAACCAGTTAGGTATGACAGTTTTCAGAAAATTTGGGATCAGGTGTTAAATTCATTCGTAGATCTTAGCATGCCTTAATCAAAGGTTCACATAATATTGATTTTTAGCAGTTTTTAATTTACCAGTAGCTGCTTTTTTAACTTTTTAGAATCAATGGGATGGATAAGTGGCAGCCGGACATGGAATCTTCCCTGTAAATTACTAGCATGAATTCAGCCTAGGTTGAAGTGACAAAAATTTGCTACTATCATGAACAAGTATGACTCTTAACAACAGGAGAGTGGAGTACCTCATTGAATTCATTTCACATGTTACTAACAGTAGTTCTAAAAAGTAAAATAAAAAATAAAATTTATGGAGCTCAGCCTGGTGGCAGGAGACAAAGCGCAGCCCCGGCTCTGCCTGCCTCTCAGCACCTGGCTGCACTACAGTCAGCACTGCCATCCCCATGGAGTACAGCCCAACAGCAGGAAGTGGGCACAGCTGGTGTTGCACTCTGATCAGCTCCGCCAACCCCATGGAACACAGTACCAGGTCTGTCTGGGGTGGAAGCAAGGGAAAAAGCCCAGTGGCAAGGGGGACATAGCCAGGAAGCAGAGAGGTAGAAAGCTGGGAGAAGAGGCTGGAAACTGCAGCAGAAAGCTGGGAGAGCGGGGAGATGGGGCAGCTGGAAACTCAAAGTCAGAAAGCTGGGAGACTGGGGCTGGCAACAGAGACAGAAAGCTAGGAGATAGCCATGCAATCAAGGAGTGGGGTTGGGAGGTCAAGAAGACAAAAACCCAACTTGGGGTGTTGTCCAGAGAGAGTCTCCAGCAGGGCCTCTGAGTGGATAGGTGGTGTGGCATGGTCAGAGGGAGCTATTTTTAGACCTACTACCATTGTCTGTCAAACACCCTCATTCATCCCCATTCATTCAGGAACCAATTTACATAGGAGGGGTAGGTATGAGTCACATAGTTACAACATATTGTATAGGCCACTAATGGTATGATAGGAACCAACAAAGTTATTACACATTCCTTATTCCCAGTGATGGGAACTCGCTACTTGCTGCTGCAAGGGGAACCTTGGATCATGATACCAGGCTCCTCCTGCACCATCAGTAAGGCATGATGGGATCTTATGCTCAATTCCATAGTCACACTGCCTGCCATACATGCATAGCAGGACAGGAAGCATGATTGTGAGGATTACGCATCAGGTCCCATGGTGCCTTTACCTGCATGTCTACCAGGGGCCCCAGTTTCAAAGTTCTCCATGGACTTGCCCCAAGAAACCGTCTCACTTTCCAGAGTCTCACCTGCCCCTGACTGTTATACTTCTGAGCTATAATGGAACTGTCTACTTCAGTGGTTCTCAACCTTTTTTATACTGTGGACCAGCAAACTCACTCAAAGAATTTTGGTGAACCGAGTATAGAAACAATATAATTTACATATTTAAATTTATTTTTTATGTGAGGGACAGTGGGGTTCAAGGATCAAAGGCAGTGTATAACACAAAACAAATTCAATAGGCAGAGGCACGGTGAAAAAAAAGAGTGCTTTTTCCAGAAGCACTCTTTCCAGAAAAACAATCCATTTAATTTTGTTTCATCATCTCTTAGCTGTTGAGTTTGATAGAGAAGTGACTAGCCACAGTTACTGTGATCCAAAGCTAAAGTCACAGCATTGGCCAAGTGAGGATATTCTCACCTAGCCAATCAGCATGGCGTGGGCATGGCCTGGGCAAAGAACTGTTGCTAACACTGGTTAAAGCTCATGTCATGACATGGCAGCCAACCCTTCAGGTGGCTGGGAACCTCTGGTCTACTTCATATGCACAAGAGGTGGGGCTTTCTTGACAGCTGGCCTGACACTTCAGAATTTACAGCTGGAATAACTTGAATGACCATGAAACTCACTGTTTCCAGGACCTAATGCAAAACAAATTTACTTTTCCACAAAGCAAACTTGTAAATGTTTAGTAGAAACAAATAAAAAACTAAATGAAATTGTCATTTATATAAGGGTTAAAAGTAAGTAAATAAATTTTTTAAAACAGTTAATCACTCCCCAAAGCTGGGGAAAATAATAAAGGGACTTTAAATTTTCAGCTTGTTTGTGTTGAATTGTAAATACTATGGTGGCAAGAGAGTATAAGAACCTAAACAGAGTAGGGTAGGATTTGAAGGATGTTTGGCACCACGTAGGACATAAACTGATGGTATGAGACCAGTTCCTATTGGCTAATGTCAATATGTCCACAGTACTTCTCACTTGAGATTTGGGACCAACTGGCTTTCAAGTCAGTATACTATATCGCAAATAAGCCTTAAAAAGTGGACATTTTCTGAGGGACAACAAAGAACTGTTTGTTGAAAAAAATGAGATGCAATCAGAACAGAACAGAACAGAAATATGCAAAGAATAACCAACAGATTTTCCAGACACCATGCAAACATGTTATGGCATCTTCAGTTCAAACACATCCAAAACACTAGTTACACAATCAGATGCATAAGGCAGAGGTTATTCATCATTTGTCAATCCCATTCTGGGTCTGCTACTTTAATTTGTCGAAGCTGGTACTCTATAAGGTTTTTGTTTCAGTCACTACTATATCACAAACTCTCTCTTGTGTTGTGCTGACTTCCTTTAGCTTTAACTAAGATCTGTTTTATTTATTTACTCTGGCATTCTCAAAATGTGGCAAAGACAGGTCCTCTTCTCAGTGATACTGTTTCCACAGCTGTAAGCAAATAATACCTGCCTGCTGCCAAAATGTTGTTATTCTTTGTTCTACCGATCTCCTTCAGAGGTGGGTAGTGAAAGCTGTTTCTTTAGATAGACTTGTTGTTTTCTATGTCCCTGATTCATATAGAAGTACATTTTGTACATTGTTTTTGAATATTCATAGTTTAGTGCTGACAGTGTTAAAATCCCATATTGACAAGAGTATCAGAAAAGTACTGCTCATCTTACCCACTCAATTTATCTCCATATTTTATGGAATAAAAATGCAAATTAATTTATTGCATATGACATACTTACTCCCAAAATATCAGCCCTACCAAAATTAGGGTATATGTCTTAAGCAAGGAAGCTGTTTTATTTTCTGGAAGAGAAGCAAGCTTAGAAATACCATGCATACCATACAGGTACCAAGACGGCTGCTGTTTGTGTCTGTCTCAATCAGCTGAAGGGGTAGAATCTTGTGTTAACTTTCGCATAGTTGTAGCTATTGTCTGAGCACTATACCTTAAGCCTGAAGCAGCAAATATGTGATGTGGAACAACACCTTATTTACAGAAAATAATTTTTAAAAACTACTTACAGTAAGAACTAACAGTATTGCTATTGCCCTTGCCAGGGTCTATGTCTTAGCCTTGTGTGGCATAAAGTAAAACCTCCTGGGAACACACAGTGTCCAAGCAATTAGTCTGGGTGAGACAGCAACCTAATGACTGCTGGCTCCTCCGATCCCACACTTCCTGGACTCTTGATATTCCCAGGAGGACTTATTCTATGTTACACAGTGATCTATGACTCAGGAAAAATCTTCTTTTTCTACATTTTGCCTTCCAAAAACAAGTAGTGTGTTTTATGTGGTAGCGTGTTGTAGGCGAGAAAATACCATATATTGTAGATGCAGTCATGAGAATTAGGAGACTTGATACCTAAGTAAGTAAATCCATCCACTAATACTCAAGGCTATGCCCTTCAGAAAAGAAGGGAGTCCAAAAACATCTTGACTTTTATGTTTGGCTGGCTGATTCTAAGAAGTAATTGTTCAGCAGTCCTAACTAACCTACTGATCTTTTGCTGTATTTCACTTATTGATGTTATTAATATCTGCCTCCCAAACCCAAGCAGTCCATTTAGCCAGAGAATTCCAGTTAACATTGCAGGAGTCTGTTAGATAGCAAAGTCAACAGCTACACCAAGCAATACAGAGAAGAGATGGTATGTTTTTCTGCAGTGGTTAACACATGGATGGGCAAAGGAAAAGATAGCTTCTTGTTCTCAAACTATATTGTTGATGTTACCTCCAATAATTAATACCTCCAGGGGTAATTGTTCCCAAACACCGACCTATCCCTCAGTATCTATTTCATTATAATGTGTTTATGTACCCAAAGAGGGGTCAGAAGCTTTCAGCTGGAAAGACTTTCTTCTGCAATTAAGTCAATACAAAAACAAAGGAAACAAAGTAAATCATTCATGAGAGAGCATAATGCGCATCTCTCCTTTCATAATAACTCCAAGTATAAGATGGCTTCTGGTCTGAACACACAAAGGGTACTTAGAATTTGAAAGGTGTAGAACAGAAAGAAAAGTCATACCACACTTCCTCCACTACTGAATAAAGGAATTTATAAATAAAGCAATTTTACCATGGGTATCTTGAAGTTAATTGCTACATTTTAAATAAGATTGCACTTTTAAACTGATTTTCCAAAGCTGGCCTTCAGAACCCAAGTCCCTTTGTCTAGCTGCATGGACCCTATCTAATTGAAAGTATATCTTGTCTTAGTAGAAAGCTCGATCCAATTCAAGTAAAGAACGAATGATTAAGCTTGCTTAAAGTATTGTAATATGTTTAATTACACCTATTTAGTCTTATATAGAAATAAAAATAGCAATGGCTAAAAAGTAAGACGTCAAATTGTTGTGCATGCATCATATTAAGGGGTTTTCTTTTGGCTCAAGAACAGTGAAATCTGATTTTATAAGGCTCGTTACAGTGCAATTAAAACATTGTTTCTGCTGTCAGTGCTTTTATTCAACAAACTACTCAAAGTACTTGAAAAAGGACATTTTAAATAGTACAAACCTTTAAGATGATCACAACACACATATTTCCTTGTGCAAAGATTTAATTTTGAGAGAGAATGAAAAATTATTTAAGAACAAAAGGAAAAATATGATTGATAGGTATTAAAAGACAGTGTGCAGTGGGTTCCCAATCTGGTTCATGTCGTTGCCTATGCACCACTAATACAAACTTAAATATGAAGGGAGTTGGAGAAATTCTTGTTTGAGAGCGGGTTGATATGAAAAAGATTTTTAAAAAATAGAACATTATCTGGCCTGAACACAATCTTGCACTAAGCTGGCCAGACCATGAAAAAAGTAATGTTCTTTGGCACTGCCTAGTGCCTAGCCAGATGGAATTTTTATTGAATTCGGCCCATATTCTTGTAATGATGAAACATATTTGAAATTGTTGCATGCAGCTGCCATCTATTTATCTGGCATAACTAAGCACTCAGTGAGTAAAAGATAATGCTGGTAATAAGTCAAGAGATGTACTGTACAGGTGGACAGGTTATTTTTAGTTATCAGAAACTCCATGGGAGCTTGAGTCAGAAACATAAGTCTCTATTAGATAAAGGGAGCTTTAAACTACCTAAATTACCACAAATTCTGAAGTGTAAAAGTCAATATATTTCCTTTTCTAATATTATGCCTCAAGATATAATAATAAACACAACAACAGAAGGAAAAGAAGTAGAGAAATAATACTTCGCACATAGATTATATCTTTAGTCAGAATTTCTAACTGATTGACAAGCACTAACTAATGAAGCTTAGCAACAATCCTGTGAAATATGATTTCTGAGTGGGTGTCCCCAGAGAAACCAATGACAAAAAATGCATTTGACTTCAGTGGGGGTGAGATCATGCTCTAACAAGGCCAAAACTTTTCAGTGAAAACGAGAACACATTTTTATGAACAACGTTCCCATTTGTTCAGCCAGGCTTAGACATGTGTGACAGACTGAGATGACCAGCCATATATAGTTGTTAACCAATTAAAAAAAATCAGATATATAGGGAAACCTTGCAGGATCAGGGACATAATTTCCATCTATATATTGAGTTGTTATCAGATGACCTTGAATTAAGTATGTTGGAACTGTCAGTCATGGAAAGAGTTAAAACTTCTCTTTTAATTGTGAGGTCACTTAAAGTAACTTTCCATGAGTTCAGTAACTAACTAGATGAGGCAAGGAAAAGACTCAGATGTTACAACATTTAAAGCAGTAGAACCTCAGTTTATCTTTCGAGACTATTATGAGCCAGACTCTTCTGTGGCAGAAGCCTATAAGATGGGAGACTCTTAAGGAGACATTTCTGATTCTCTGATACTGAGAGAAGATACCACTCAGAGCTGCTAACAGAGCTGCTTTATGAACTGAGACTAATTTTAAAAACATTCAAAACAAAAGGAGGGGTCACAAAATACAGAACTCTGAGACACTGACCCACTGCTAACAAGTAAAACTGATTAGAAAAAAAAAATCAGTTGAACTTCTTTTTCACTAGGGAATATAGTTCTTACAAATATAAAGTAACTCATGAAATGGTATCAGTTTGGCCAAATCTTGATTAGAAGAAAAATTAAAATGGGAAAAAAATTTCTAAGACTTTCCAAACATTCTGTTTGACAGTATTGGAAAGCTGCATTCCAATTTTTCATTTAAATAATTTCTACTTGGAGATATTATATATACACTCATACATGTACTAGAAATTGTTTAAATTCTGCATATCATATTTCATAATTATTGATTACATATATTAGTATAATTTAACACAGGGGTATTCAATTTGTAGTACAAGTGGCACAGGGAGCCTCTATGTGTGTAAGGAAGGTAACAGAAAGCAGAGCATCAAATTAGGAAAAGTGTAGAGGCTGGGAAAAAGGAGACAGAATAGCAGCTTGGCCAGGAAACACAGGGCAGAGAGCAAAAAGTTGCGTAGATTGGCTAAGGGAAAAGGATTGGAGTAGCAGTTGGGGAGGGTGTGAGGCTATTTGTTGCAATCCTGCCAAAAAAAGTAGCTTCCACTGATCTAATATACTGTATTTACCAAAATCCAAGATGCCTTGGAATTTAAGGTGACCTCCTCCAATTAATTAGTTTCTATATGTGGAAAATTAAAATGTTGTTATAATTTTCCATGTATAGAATCTAATTAATGGAAGGTGATCTTAAATTCACCTTTCCTCACTACTGTGAAGAGGCAAATGGTGGGGAAAGCAGTGTCATGAGGACAGACAAGCCTGATCCAGATCCCTTTCCCCCCCTGCTATTTGCCTTCCCAGCCTCCCTACACTACTGCCTACATTTTGTGACAGCTCTGGCTCAGGACAGGGAGCACAGGTAGCTTCACTTCAACTTTGGCTAATCAGTGGTGGAGGCTCCAGTCCCAACCCTGGCCTGGGGCAGTTGACAGCTGCAGCTCTTGGCCAGGGGCAGGGCCAGATCCACAGCAGCTGCCTGCCCCAGGCTGGTACTCAAATCCAATATGAGGCTTTTTTCCCCACCCTGTTGAATGTGGGGAAAAGCCTCATCTTGGATTGGAGTAAATATAGTGTGTAAATAAGACATCCTGTTTTTCAAGTTTTTATTAACCCAGAAAAGTTTTTGTGATTTTCTTTTGTGAAGAATTTCTAAATTGTGGAGTTTCCATTGGAAGGCAAATGTTGACATTTTGTGTCCTCAGTGTAGCTGTGTTAAGAGGCTGAGAAGGAAGAATGTAACTGGCATATAGATTCATACTGAGGGCATTGTGTTAACTGTCACTGAGATTAATACACCCAGCAGTGAGCATTGTGCTAGCTGGCATTTAGATTTATATAGTATGCTTAACGAAGATATGTGCTATGTTTAAATGTTTCTGAATTCTTCTTTAACACTGTCCCTTGAGTTTTACAGAAAATCATTGTTGCCAAACATTTGAAAATTGAGCCCAGCCACCCCTTTGTTGGAAAATTAAATTTCTTGCTTTCCTTGTCTTTTTCATGCTCATGTCCTGTTTTCTTGTTCTGTGTTGATACCAGCCTGACAGCTTAATCTCTACATTGTCTGTTCTTCTTCACTTTACTTCTAATCCTGCTGATAGTCCCTTCCATGCTACTCATTTTGAGAAATATTTGTGAAGATTTCCATGGTGTACCTGAATTACACTTGATTGCATTTTTCTGTTTATTTGCTTATTTTTTTATAACATGGCAACTTTGGAAAAAGATAGCCAAACGATTCCAACATTTCAGGGAACCTATGAGACAACGTTGGGCAGAGCTATATTGATCTGTGACATACCAGGAAGTCGAAAGGGAGAGAAAGAGGCTAGCAGAACTACTAAGAATATCCATCAGTTCTGTAACTGGAAACATAACATGTGGTGGGCAAATGAGGCACATTAGGGGCTGTGCGAAGCTTCAGTAGTCTCGGAATCCAAATTGAATCGAGAGACCCTTTACAAGCTCCAAATTGAATCGAAGCCTCCAAATTGATTCAGAAAAGATTTGGAGATTCAGAAGGCAAACATGCAGGAGGGGAGAGGGAGAGGAAACGGGGAGGAGGAAGGAGTGGAAGGGCTACTCTGATACTGACATCTGTAGCTGGCCAGTGACTGTGATCTTTCTATGAGTTTCCTTCAAATCACAGTGCTTTTGGGGAGGGATGTAGAAACAACGTATAAGGCTATGTGTGAACTCATCTGTGTGCCTTTTGTGAGCTGTCTGTCTGTCTCTCTGTTGCAGCAGCAGTATCTGAAGGATTCTGGCTTGGTAGTAGATAGTCTCTTGCCACCCAGTTATTCCAATCCTTTCCTATTTACCCTTGCCTACAATCCCTATTGTTATCCATTCCTTTCAGCTTATTCTTCCCCCAAAATCCTCTTAGTTGTTCTTGTTAACCTGTCTTATCCCCCCTCCCCCCCGCCAAAAAAAAGAAACCTGTGTTTTCCCTGGCAGTGTGTCATCACTGTGCAGGAAAGCACACCATATGTTACATACATTACACACCAACACACACACTTTTTGCAGCACACCAAACATCATGAAGCATGCTGGAAAGGTAGGTACCAGGTCTTCTGGCAAGGGAGAGAGAGGGGACAGAGGGAGAGCTGCAAGTTCCCCCACCCCACCCCACCCCAACGTAGACATACCCTCTTTCCTGGGAGAGAGAAGCCTTCTTCTGCTAGTGGGAGCAAGGAGGTGAGAACTGTGTCTGCACCTGCAGCACCACCAGTAACACAACTAACCACAACCAGTGACAGCATGACATTCTCCACTCCAATTTCAGTTGTCAGCATGAGCCTTCCAGTGCCAGAGGAGGAGCTGGATCTGGAAGCAGGGGAGCTGATTGCCGTAGCCAAGGAAATTCTAGGAAAGGAGGGGAACTCTGGGTTTGTGCTCCACACCCCTCAAAGTTCCCTTAGAGGCAGGTCTCCCTCTCTAGAAGGCACCTCAGAGGAGGTTGTGGGGGCAGGTGGCTCAGATCCTCCTGTTGTTGTGCCTCTGCCTGATGAGGAGGTAGATAAGGCAGGATCCCCACCCACAACCCACCCACAACCCAGAAGTGAATAGGAGTGTAGTGTGGGATCATTTTGGGAAGGCAGATGATCCCAGGTATGCTACCTGCCAGCACTGCTGAAAGCAGATAAGCCAGGGCAAGGATGAGAAATATTTTACCACCACTGCAATGCTGCATCTCAGGAGGCAGCAGCCCCTTGCCCTTGTTCCTCCTCAGCCTGGCACCAGCGGAAGCATGCCCAAGAAGAAGTTACCTTCTCGCTCCAAAGCCCCTCACCCAGAGTATAGGGTAGATGCTTGCTTTGAATGGCCAGTCCTTCTCCTTTGTTGAGCATCCAGGGTTCAGGTGGCTTATGGCATTTGTGGCCCCATCCTACCAAATGCCTGCACATACCATCTTTGGCAGGACAGTGATGCCATCCCTGTATGAGGCATGCAGGGTGTCCTTGAGGGAGCAGCTGAGGAAGGCAGGTCTGCAGGTCGCCTTACACTTCACCTTGGACTTCTGAAGCAGCCAGAGTGGAGATCATGCTTACCTCTTCTTCACAGGGCACTTATGTGATCAGTTAGGGCGCTGGTGGGCTCTCCTTCAAGTGGAGGTGATGGATGAGTTCCACGCTGCAAGGGAGCTTTTGGTGGTCGTGAACTGCATGGTGTAGGGGTGGCTCTTTGGGCAGGCTGAGCTCACCCATGGGTTCATGGTCACTGACAATGGGGCCAAGATGGTCAAAGTGGTGCTTGATGCCAACTTTGTTGGCATCCACTGTGTGGCACACAAGTTCCACATCATAATCAGGTATGCCTTGGAGGGGGACAGGGCTCCTGGTGACAGCATCATCAATACCATGACCAGCCAGCTCATTTCAAATTGTAGGAAGGTGGTGGGCTACTCCCACGGGAGCATCAAATAGGGCAAGATGCTGTGGGAGAAACAGGCAGAGCTGAGCATCCCACAAAACAAAATCATGCAGGATGTGGAGGCTCAGTGGAACCCCATATATCTGGTGCTCGAAAGGCTGGGTGGGAAGATTGGGATCAGTGGCCCTCTTAACAAAACTGAGTGGGATACCATCTCCCAGATCTTGATGATCCTCAAACTGTTCTTTGAAGCTACTGAGAGCCTCAGCGCTGGTGATGCTCTCCTTATCCAGGTGATCCCCATAGTGAAGGAGCTTGAGGATCAAATGGATAATTGCCAGGGGAATCAATGTTTCTGGCTGGGGCAAGGCACTTTCACCAGAGGTGCAGGCTCTGATGAAATGGCTGAAGAAGGGCATCAAAAAGTGGCTAGAGCCACTGAGGTCCAGGTGGGCACGTGTGACCCAAGGGTGAATGGGAGCATTTGCAGCAGCAAAACCCTTGATCACTGGATGGAAGTGCTGGTGAACAGAGTCAGGGAAGCAGAAGGGAGAGGTGGGGGGGAGACATGGAAGAGGGGGATCCACTATTCTGTACCAGTACTCCAAGCAGCAGCCAACCTCCTCCACCACAGCCACTGCCAATGTGGGTCAAGAGCATGGCTTCAATGTTGGGGTCCAGAGACATCAGACCCCACCATCCAGCAGGTAGCGCAGAGGCCTCAGTGGCTACCTATCTCGCCAAGGACATGGAGCCACTGTAATGTGATCCCTTGGCCTATTGCGCAATCCACAGCCAAATGTGGCAGGATATGGCCACGGTTGCCCGGCAACACCTGTCTTGTTCACCAACCAGTGTTCCAAGTGAGAGCGTGTTCAGCATTGCTGGGGAGTTGTGACACCCCACCACACCTCCTTGGATCCTGGTTTGGTGGAGCAGCTGGTGTTCCTGAAGGTGAACCTGCAGCTGCTGGGGTTCCCCAAGCTCCACAAGCAGATGGAGTGAGTACCATCCTCCTCACTCCACACCTATTTCCTTTCTTTAGTCGCTTTCACAACTATTAAATGCCCCACTCTCAGAGCTGGAGATAGCAGTTTAGTTTTTCACCAGCCAGAAGGGAAAGAACATCTCCCTGCTGAGCTCCCATGCCAGGATGAACTTGAAGGTATGGGTTGGGGCTATGGGGAAAAAGAAGACCCCCAGGTCCTGAGCATGACCTAAAACTGCACCCTGCCAGTGTAGAGGGACTGCTGGTGGTACAGAAGCCCCAGGAAATGCAAGGACCATGAACCTTACACACACAGTTCTGGCTGGGGAAAGCCCAGACCTATAAGATCTTTGAGAGGCCTGAAGATTGCAGTAGAATTGTGAGGGTGAGAATAGGCAGGCAGCTCAGATCTGACCTGAGGTACCCTTGACTGGTCCATGCTGGGGGCAGGACCCAAAGTGGAGCATTGAAGGGCCAGGGGCCTACCATGAGGAATCCCCAAAGCAAGAGGCTCAGGATTCCAACTGGCCTGCAGCTGTAAGATCCAGGAATAGTGATAGTTCTATTGTGGGGTGTAGTAATCATGGGGGTAATGGAGATATGTTGCCAGGTTTTATATTTCTTGTCATAGCACGGTCTGGATCCATTCAGTGTGTTTTGAGCTGTAGGAAGTTTGCTTCTGGTGATAAGGTTAGTGAGGTTCAGTGCTTGTTTGAATTTACAAAATACTTTTCACAGACAAGCCTACAAACTTCACTTCATAAATCTATTGGATATAAAAACTCATGACTCAATATAGACATTGAATTTATGACACACTATATAATGTGCCTGACATCTGACTCCCCAGGTACTTCTCCACTTTTACCTGCTACAAACTCTAATTCTTTTGCACTTCTTGGCTGCAAGTTGCAAAGGCATGGACAATGTGTGTCATGGGGTAAAGGTGTTCTGGGAATCACAGCCCTATACATTAACAGTGGAGTTCACTGCTGCTGGAGTAAGAATCAACCCCATATTTTGACACCAAAATTAGCAGAGTTTTTTTGCTCTCCCAACATGGGTTTCATTAGCCAAAAAAAAGTGTGATAGATCCTTGCAGTAGAAGTGTCGGTCTAGAAAACTATAGTTCCCCAGAACACCTTACATATATTGCCTGCATTACTGCCTTGCTGCTGTTCCTTTGTGTTGCTTAGTAAGGGAAGAATGAGAGAGAAATTCTCTGGTGTATTCTTCCCATGCCTCTGTATAAACAAAGATAAAGAGGACCAGAAGGACCTCCTAGGACATCAGGTTCAGTCCTCTACTAACACAAGAAGTCATGTCGTAAACTGATCTCAAAATTATATCAAAGGACTAGTTGAGGGCAGCACTTATGCTTTCCAGCATTGCAATCCTTTCCATCTTGAGTCTACCCATTTCCCAATGGAGTTTAAAATACTGACATGACTTATCTCCCAGAGAGAAACAAAAGGACTAATAATGAGAAGTGAAAGTGGAATACAGAAGGGGAATAAAACAAGAGGATTTCTTCGCTTCTGCTCTAGTAGCATCCAGTTTCCTCAAAATTTGGTCCTTGTTAGTAAGGAATAGAAATAGAAAGAGAGAGAGAAAAGAGAGAGGCATTGTCTCATCTTACCAATACAGAAGAAAGAAAGTTCTTTGGTGATATCTGGAGGAAAAGGGAAAATAACTAGATCCTTTGGGGAAAGGAAAATGTGAAGATACAGAGAAGTTCTGTCATGATGTAGAACAGTAGACCAATTACAGAAAATACTATCTTTTGAACATTTTGATTATGCCATTCTCCTGCTTATGGGTAAGTTTAAAGCAAGTATCTAACCTATGAAGGTACCCTATATAATAGTTCTTAATTTTGTTGTTTACTGCACAAAAAGACAAACAAAAACAAAACAAAACCCCCAAAACCACATACTAAACAGTGGGCCCATCTACACATGCCCCTGTGGTGTTGTTGTTACTGTACCTTCCTTTCAGAAGTACTAATGATGTCACAGTAAAAGCCATTACTACACCATGTTAACGGCACACAGTAATTGTTAGCTGCTATGTCACCAGAATGATGCACTATATCAAGGAAGCACATTGCTATAGCAACATAGCTGTGGCATCATGGTTTGTGCCTGCCAATGCTACATCACTGTAGCTACATAGCGTCACATGTACATGCACCCTCTATCTACATTTGCTAAGCAGAAATTCAAGTAAAATCAATGCAATAATCCTGCATGTCAAAAGTATGGGGATCTCACAAGAGTCAGTTGTCATTAACTGTTATACTGTGTTGAGGCTCATATTATTCAGTGTTGATCAGTTAGAACTCAGGCACGGAAACAAGACAACCTTTGTCAGACTCCTTGGCTCTGGGTGATTGCAAACTCTCTGGGACTAGCAGTGAGCATTAAACAGTTGCCTATGCTATATAAATAATTATGCAAAGTAAACGATGTCTGCATGATGACCACCACCTTCATCCAATTACTTCCTCAGAGAGAACTTGCTTATACTTAGAAATTGACTGGCATCCGAACAGAAAATGTCAAATGCAAACTTGTACTACAGAAACTCTTCTACAATCCTAGAATTATTTTACAATTACAATTGTAGAGTTCTACAATTCTATTCTACAACAGAATCTGCATGATAATCAACAGTATCACACAATGGCCTAGAAAATGGAACTGTATCCAAATGTAAAAATGAAGTATCAGATACAAAATTGATAGAATAATGAACAGAAATAGCTTAGACAACTTGCAATTGTATTTAGGTTTAGGGGCAGTATCCTGTAAAACTGCTAACAGAAAGTGGATTATCTTTGTGCATTTTTACTCAAAAACCTGAAAAGCAATGAATTGCACAGTAAGTTTGGCCTACATGCGTAACTATGCAGGGATAGCATGTAGAGGCACGCAAAAACAGGAGCAACAAAGAGCTCCAATGCATTTAATGAGCTCAGCCTCTACAAACAACAAAATATTTCCTTTCCTTTCCTTTCC
>NW_017729029.1:26413587-26417980 GCF_001723915.1 Gavialis gangeticus | reverse complement strand
TGTATTTAGGTTTAGGGGCAGTATCCTGTAAAACTGCTAACAGAAAGTGGATTATCTTTGTGCATTTTTACTCAAAAACCTGAAAAGCAATGAATTGCACAGTAAGTTTGGCCTACATGCGTAACTATGCAGGGATAGCATGTAGAGGCACGCAAAAACAGGAGCAACAAAGAGCTCCAATGCATTTAATGAGCTCAGCCTCTACAAACAACAAAATATTTCCTTTCCTTTCCTTTCCTTTGCTTTCCTATATGTTTTGAAGAACTGTAAAATCACTAAAAGCACTGGAATTTAAAGCAATATCATGGATGTCTGAATTAGTACTTACCAAAATAACTGGTGAAATCTCAGGCCTGTTGATCTTAGGCTCTTCACAAATTCAGGCAGATGACTTTCCATTGCTTAAAGTCTCTTCACATTTCAACAGTTTTCCTTTCAAGCATAATGGGTAATAGCCTACCTAGCTACCTAAAGAAAGCTGATGCATTTAGTCACATTCCCCCAGTTTCTGTCCCCTCCCTTCCCTCTCCTCCCATTTCTGAATATGACACATTCCATGCTGACACCCATACTTTAGGGAACACTGTTGTAAATAACAGCTTTTATATAATAAAAACTAAAATAAAAGTAATAATAATAGTATTTTGCACTTCTATAGCTCCTTTCATCTGAGAATCTTCAAAGCTCTTTATGAATATTATTAAGTCTCACAATGTCCCTGATTATATTCATTTTTCAACTCAGTAATGAAACAGATGTTAAGTCCCAGCGTTCAAATCCAGTTGCCTAAAGGTTTATATTTAGGCACCTCAGTAAATGATCCAATTTCCAGAAATGCTGAATACTGAAAGGTTCTTTTGACGTGGTTCTAGGCAAACAGATTTCAGAATTTTGTGTGAATCAAATTAACCATTTTTAATTGAGTTAACTAAAAGAAGTGTGGAGTTTTTGGGACCTGATTTGCTAACCAGCAGAAGAGTTCTGTCCAGGTGAAAACACTATTGACTTCTAAGCCTCTTCTCTAGGCATTACATACAAAGAAATCCTATTAAATAAACAAAGAAATCTCATCCCTGGCATAAATCCATTGAAATCTATGGAACACAGATATATTTATATCATGAAGCAACTTTAAAAAAAATTCCTTTGCAATTATAATTTCCTTAAATTACAATTAAAGTTTCAGATCATGGCTTAAATTTATGTTCTCTTTTCTTTTTTCTTTTAAACCATGGGGAAATTGTTTGTGGTTAAGCCAAAGCTGACAAAGTCCAGAATGCTAGAAAAGGCTCTAAAATTTATTGTCTAATATTTAAACCTTATTCCTGCAGCAGATGGAATGGTACTATGGAAGCAGCATGTCTAAAATATATTGGCTTTGCCAAACAAAAATATATTCACTGTAAAATAACCCATTTTTTAAAAGCTTTTTAGATCCTTCTTCTATATGAACTTCACTTCAGTTATATTTTTTACACTTTTCATGTAAAAGGTCATGAGGCTAGCTGCTGTTATAACTAAGGCATGTGTATTCCCACTTTGTATAAAAAGTTATTCAGAATCCCAAAACAAAGGTTAGATTATTAGCGTATATAGAAAGCAGGGCAACGTATTAGCTTAGGCTGCTTGTTGATGTGTTCATCATTTTCCAGATTATGTTAACTGATTCACATCACAGTTCAAATCAAATTTCAGTTCAAGTTAAGGGTTAATAGATGATCAACAGGGTTTGCCCCCTTTTTCGCAGACCAGTAGTCCAGGTGCTTGGGCAGGCCTAGGGGCTTAGGCAAGATACTGTTACTTAGTCATGGTGATCTGTTGTTGGCATGACTTTGTAAAGGCATTACTTTGTGCCTGATAGCCTGTGTTGTGTGAAAAAAACAAAGTTTCTCTTGAGGGGATTGGTATTTGCAATGCTTATCTAAATTCCTAAAGAATGTTTATCTGAGTTCCTAAGGGCTGTTTTTCCTAAAAGCAACACTGTATATCCATGTTAATTAATACAGTTTAAATTGCCTAATTTGGACTGCCTTCATCTGCATTAACTTTTTTCTTCATTCAGTGAGAATTAGTTAATTCGGACTAGAGTCAATTTTAATTCAGACTACAATGCCTGCACATGCGTGGGGAAGCTGCTTCGACATGCTATAATTACAGCACATTGGAGCAAACTCAATAAATCGAGTGTGGTGGCACATGCCAATTAGTGTGTACCAGCCAGCCTCCATGTCTAGTGTATCAACATCCCTGTGCTTCAAAATTGCAGCAGGATGCTTTAACTAAAGTTCACTGAATGACCTTTAGTTAAAGTGCCTTAAACACCATTTTGAAGCACGGGCACACTGATACACAAGGCACTGTGGGTGCTTTAATTAGAGTGGCTGTCAGAGCCACTCTGACATACACATACATGTGTATATCAAGATAGTGTAGTCTGGATTAAACACAGAAAAATGTAATATCTGTATACAGCTTTAGAGATTAACTGTTTCAGAGAGACATAAGCTTTTATAAATGACAGGCTACATTTTCAGATGTTAAGAGTTAATAGAGAGTCAAAGAACCACAGATATATCCAATTCTGGGGAGGGGGGAATCATTTTTTGTTATCTAACCATAATTAAAATGACTGCCTTGACTCCTCATGAAGTTTTTGGCTAGAGCTCTGGAGAGCATAGAAATTGTGAATCATGGAAGATTTCAGTTCTCTGTTTCAATTATCAAGAGATCTAGAAAATTTTAACATTTTCCTTGAAAGAAAGTTATATTAAAAAATCATTAAAAAGCAATAAAAATACAAATTGCAAAAATAAAAAGCAAAGTCAATTTCTAATGAAAAAAAAAAGTCTGATTCCAAAAATATTGAGATGGATATTTTTTTTTCTCTGAAATGATATTTTGGCAAAGTCAATATATGCTGCTTTGAAACATGAATTTTTATATTAGTGCATTCTCTATAGGAAAATGATTCCAACCAGGTTGGTCCTTATATTTGTCAGCTTTTCTATCACCATCCCTAAACCATTGGCTGTCTAATAGAAGAAACAGCATAGATGGACACTGGACACAACATGAAATTAATGAGATGCAATAAATTTTGGCTTATATCTTGTCAGAATGTATTGTTGCTGGGTGCTTATTGTTTACTGTAATATTTATTGTACACTGGGGAAGGGAGTGGAGGGAGGGAGGGTCAGCCTGCCAGACTGGGGCTGCTCTGACCTGGGTCAATGTGCTGCAGAGGGTCTGGCTGGGGCACAAGGGTACTCCATTGCAGGGCTAACTAGAAGGCAGCCCCCACTTTTAAGTACACTTGTACCCCAGCCAGTCCCATCAGCATCATGTGCGCTGCTGTACACTAAAGTACACCACCACAGGATAGTATGTGTATGGCAGTGTTTATTAGTTTGCTACAGCCTAGTGGAGCTGCACATGTAGATGCAGAGACTTGACTGTAGAGCTAATTAGGCAACTCAGTAATATCTAGTGTAGATGTGCCCACTGATGGTGGATGTTGTGCTACTATTCAGTCCCCTCCACATCAATTTCCTACATATACTGACACCCTTAAAGCAGGACTTGGGATTGAAGCAGATTCTTCCTTTTGAATAGGTATGTATTCAAGCATTTATTTGCCTGGAATTATCAGTAAGACAGCCAGGTCTCCTTTCACCAGGAGCTCTGAGATAGCCAGGATGATATGGAAAGCAGAAGCATGCAATTTCAGTTCCTTAGTTTAGAATTTTACCTTTCTTTTATGTTTCTTCCTTGATGCCTTTCTAATTAAGGCTGCTGAACACACATTTTTATTTTTGTAAATAAACATTTCTAGCTACCTGGCATGAGCTAACCAGAAAATGAAGAAAGACATACCATATTTACTTGAATAGAAGACAACCCTGATTAAAAAATGACCACCTTATCATTAGATTCTCTATACGTAAAATGTATATATTTATTATAATTTCCCATGTATAGAATCTAAATATTAGAATTTAGACTAAAATTTGTCCCCTTCCCATTGCTACAACAGGGCAAAATATCTGAGGGATCAGGTAAGCCCTTTGCTCTCTGCTTCCCTATATACTTCCCCCCCACCCCCACCCAGCAGCCCTTTTCTCCTCTCCGTATTGTCAGACCCTGCTTTTCCTGAGCATGTGGAAGTAAAGGGCAAATTTAAAAACAATGACCTTGAAATTAAATATGGCTCTAGCAATTTGAATATAGTACTCAAGCACTTAGTTCATCCAGAATTGGTGCATGATACCTTTTTCTCAAATGGCTGCAAGTTTTAGCATGGGTACTTCATAAACACAATTTTGAGCAGCACTTTGGAACGTAACAACACACTAAATAAAACTCCCAGAATGCTTCAAGGAGGTTGAGAAGTCAG
>NW_017729029.1:26411765-26413576 GCF_001723915.1 Gavialis gangeticus | reverse complement strand
AATTCAGTCCTTATATAATTCGGCACGAACTCACACAGAACGTATTTATAAGCTGTGCAAACTATTAAATATATATATATACACACATATATATATGTGTATGTGTGTGTGTATATATATATATATTAGAGATGCACTGATACATTGGTCAGATATTGGATTGGTAACAATATAAAGACAATTTGCTGTACCAGGCCCAATGGGGCTGGTAATTTGGCCAATAAATGCCTGTGCTGCACACAGCCACAGCACAGCATGAAGCAGAGCTGGTAGCATGGAGAGCTGCCTCCAGCTGGTAAGTCAGAAGGCAAGGAGGTAGGGAAGGGGCATTAGGGGGCCAGATCAATGCCCCTGCAGTGATGGAGGGGGCAGGGGATGCACAGCTGGGGCAGGGGCATGTTATGGAGGTGCAGCTGGTAGGGGGATGGCTGGCATTGGTGCTTGCACCCCAGGAGTGGGTGGCATGTGTCCGCAGATCTGTGTGGCACAGGGCGGGTGGGCTGGAACCGGTGCTGTGCGGCTCTTTTCAGCATGGGATGGGCTCAGAGCAGGCACCAGCAGCACTGGGAGGGGCTATACCCACTGCTCAATATGTGTGCATATCTAGATGCCCCCCCGAAAAAAGATCCCCCACTCATGAATTGAACTACATGTTCTTGTCATGAGTCCTGGGATGGTCCTTGTCTGCCTATATCCTTAGACCAACATGGCTACAACCAACAACCCTGGGAAGGTCCAAAAGTGTATATGAAGACAAGAGCCAGGGCAACCTGTTCTGGCTTCACCTCATGGTGGGTGTGGCCACACTAATTATATATGCCAGGCTGAGAGAGAGGGCAACAGAGGGGTTCTGGGTGAACTTTTTGGGGTGCTGTTGCCGTGATGCTTGCCAGGCATTTAAATCTAGCAAAGAATGAGGAATCTTTGGATATAGATCAGAAAAACACAATTCAGCTCTGGAAATATTATAGAGCAGATGTAATCACCCGTGATTAAGGGTGAGGCTTGTTTTTTAATATAAACCAAATTCCTCACCTATCTGTTGCCCAAGTACATTTTTTTAAAATTTCAAATCTAGTAAGTGCATTAAATATCTAGTGAACATTTTTTTAAAATTCTCAACTCACTTGAGGTTATCTGGCTAAGGTAGTTTTGAGATATAAGAAGATTTATTTTTTAAATGTTTTAATCTAGTTAGAAAAATCCTTTCATTAACAATGTCCCTGTGAGCCTAGCATAGCTAACCCAATGTTTAGTTCAAATGCAATATCTCTCATAAGGTATAAAGGAAAGAGACCCCATTTCTACTTTTTCACGTGTTGTCATTTATGACATTTAGCTGAATTCCAAGGTGGGGGTGGTTTTCTGCTTTTTTAATTTTCAGTGTTGAGATAATGATTTTAATTTTGTCTTTTCATTTGTTTTTACCTCTTTATTTACATATATTAAATTCTCAGTTACTTAAAACATTTAATGCTTAAAAAACCACAAAATAATGGGAAGGGATGTCCAGTTCTACAGCGGAAGTTTATGAATTAGGTTGAATTGCGTTTAAAAAAATCACACAGTGGATTGACGGATATGGAATATTTTGTGACCAGTTACTCCACTAAAGAAAGCAGAAATATATCTCATATGTCTGAATAACATCAAGATTTAAATGGCAAACCAAAGAATTGCATGACACATACATAACTGCCATTGCTTTACAGCTATATCTTATAAATGAAACCTCATTCAAATCTCTGTGCATCAGTTTAGAAATGCACTGAGAGGAAAAATAGGCATGGTGGAACATTTCTGACAAGCAA
>NW_017729029.1:26400211-26406765 GCF_001723915.1 Gavialis gangeticus | reverse complement strand
TAAATGGCAAACCAAAGAATTGCATGACACATACATAACTGCCATTGCTTTACAGCTATATCTTATAAATGAAACCTCATTCAAATCTCTGTGCATCAGTTTAGAAATGCACTGAGAGGAAAAATAGGCATGGTGGAACATTTCTGACAAGCAAAGTAGCTAAGCAGAAAGTTCTCTTGTTTTTTTTTTTTTTGTTTGTTTTTTGTTTTGTTTTTCTTTTTTTGCATCTTTTCATAAAATATCTATTAAATTGAAGGAAGTACCACGCTCCCCTAGATACCTTATGCAACAAATTTACTTAAGAAAAGTGTTAATGAATTATTTATGATATCCTGCTCTTAAGCACATTACAGGCATCATCAGGAGCAGACTTTATATATACAGGTAGAGTGGGCCACAGAAGAAGAATTCCTTCTCAGTTAGACTGATGATCTGGCAGGCTGGCAACTTCTTATTACGTCTCTGAGATCTGCTTCTTTTCTTGCTGTACCACTTTTCCCTCTTCCCTACATTTCCTGCAGTTTTAGTAATATCTAACTGAGCACTGATTTCCATGACTAATCAATAGTTGCTTCCATGTTTCTGTAGGAAGAAATGGATTGCTTAAAAAATTGAACTGTCAATCTTAAAATAAGTTCAACTATAAATAAAAAATCTACAAACTACTGTCATTGTACATGCATGAGTTGTAACTCTTCATGATAAATTATATTCATGTGCAATAAGATCCTGAAATAAAAACAGAAGTCAAAATCTAATGCACTGCATGTGTTACTGATATGAAGCAGGAATATCTGAGTAAACAAAAATATAAGCAAAATGAAGTTTGAATAATCCTGAAAGGTCTTTGGTGCCAACCATGAATTATTACAATTTAATTTTATTTCTGATATTTAAGTATTCATTTATAACAAAGTCTTTAGTGCATGCAGTTTCATTACTAGTGAGTGGAACTAGGAAGACAACCTAAAAGCATTAACAAACATCAAAGCAGCAGACTTATTTGCACTTTTAACAAAGGTCATTTTAAGATCCTTGACATAAGAAAAGACCATCTGAAATATTTTAATGTCCACAAGATGCATATCATTGGCTTGATACTATTGCCATTTACTTTAAAAGAATCAGCCCTTAAACACAAAATGTTGCACTGTTTATCATTTATGGCATCGCTTATCATTCCAACAAACTCAATATAAAGTAACAGAATCCTATATATTTTGCCATTTCAAGCCTTTCTTTGAATATAGGGACCCTGCTGATTTAGAGGCTGGTAATTTTGGCATACATGCATCACTTCTCTGCTTGTTCAAAATTCAGAAATATCCTGAAATGAGCCCTTGTGCAGAGTTCCCAACAAAATCTATTTAACTTGGTCAGATATATCACATTTTATGTTGTAGCTGATGAAATTTTAGTTCAGAAGAAAATGCTTGTTCAATGTAAATTATCTATGAAATAAGAAAATTATCATGTTTGGGTAGTAGGGTAAACAGTGAGGCAACACAGACAAATGGACAAATGGACATGCAGACAAAAAGAAAATTAAGTTTCACATCTGTCTCCTCATTATTTGAAACCACTGGGATTGGTGGACTAGTCTGTTTCTGAGCAAAGCATACCTTTCAAAGATTCATGCAGAAATAAAACATTTGTGTTCCTTATTTTTTTTAGAAGGCCATTTTCTCTAGAAACAGGTGAGCACCTATAAATTACAAACATTGGCCAATAAAGAATAGCCAGACGTGAACAGCCAGCTGGCTGATTGATATTCAAACTTGGATCAAAAGTCTGATCCATTTCAAAGAAAAGGATATACCCTGCATAAGCATGACATGTGTTTGGGTTCAACTGGTAAAATACACATCAAAGAATATGCTTGAAACAAAAGGGAACTGTTTAATTAGTGGCTTCAAGAAGACTGACCATTTGCATATTGAACAAATAATGTAGTTATCTAAGTCTTGATCAAAGAGGTTTAGGATTTGAATGGTCAGGGATAATGTATTATGTATCAGTTAATTATGTCTTATCACACCAGCCTGAGTCAAGAGTACTAGATATTTACTCATCAAAATGTAGTTTCTCCATTCAGTGGAGTTCAGAGACCTTTGACTGTACTTGCCCCAGACACAGAGCTTGTTAGTCATGGCATGGGTATAACGTAACAACAAGTCCTATGTGAATAGGGCATGAGAGCTAGAGCAGGTGCTAGTAGGCTTCTTGCTTTTATTTCTGTTCTGTGTATTGTAGATAATATTGTAGACTCTGAGAATAGTGTCAGTTTGACTTATTTTTCTATTGTTTCAAGCCGCACTGATTCACATGTCAGCTTAACGCATGATGGCCATTTTTTTTAATGGCCACAATTTGGAGGTCTTTGGTGCTCAGTTTCTGATACCATGTATTGTCTGCTTTTGGTTTCTCTGTTTTGATAAGGCATCTAAAATCAGTTTTTAGAATTTTGCTGGGTATTTTTTTTAATATACAAGTGTGGCTGTTTTTACTATGGGTTTATTCAATAAATATTCATGTTCCTGCAAATCCAACCTTTAGAAAAAGAAGATTTGAAACTGTGTTTATAGGTTGAATTATTAAATGTCTCAGAAGAGCTGTGCTGGAGGGTTTGAAGAAAATGACTCTTAAAAAGGTAAGATAGGTATCTGTCATGTTTTATATAATGTATAGTGATCCTTGACCCTGACTTCAATGTATTTTTTTTTTTGAACATTTGATAGCTAGGTCTATTATAAGCGCTATTCATTAGTGGAACATAAAACATTTTGTAAGGAAAGTAAGCATCATTATCAGAGCTCTTTAAGGACAAAAGAGGCAGGCTGAAGGCCATGTATAAAGGGGGTGTGGAGGGAGTGCTCTGACAAGGGAAAGGATAGGAGGTATGGCTGGAGTAGGAAAATAAGCAACTGAGGAGAATTAACTACAGTAAGTCTATGAAAATAGAAGGAAGCCCAACAAGCCACAGAGGGCATCTTTAAGCATGCTTCAGATTGGGGGAAGAAGTGATTTAATTTGAGCAGCTCTTGGGAGCTCCTACAGTATCTTGTGTATTCAGCACCCCACACTTCAAAATGGTGGCGCTGTGGTGGGAATGCTTTAACTAAACTCCTTCAATGAGCTTTACTTAAAGCACCCTCACCACCATTTTGAAATACAGGGTTTCTGAATACATATGATACTGAGGTTTCCTGGAGCATTCTAATTAGAAAGCTCCAGCAGACTCGATTAATCAAGCCTGATCCCACACGTTCTAATTAGAATGTGTCAGAGCAGGCATTGGGAATGTGTATAGATGCCCAGAGAGATAGGCTGATCTGGGTTTGAGTCAGAGGAGCACGGAAAGCCAAGCTTGCTACTTGCTTATGCAAAGAAAACCTGGGATTGGGCTCCCCCTGCATTGCAATACAGCACAATCTGTATTGTGATCTGATACAAGATATCACAATTGCACCCCCTGCCATGCACATATGGTATGGAAAGAAGCCATTGCTGGGATCCCATATCAGATCCTATTGTGCTTTTAACACTAATGTCTGTCGGGGGCAAAGAGATTGGCCAGGGCTAGAAGAACCCAGAGGACAAACCTGTGGGTCTGTCAGGGGCAAAGAGATTAGCCTGGGCTAGAAGAACCCAGAGGACAAACCTGTGGGTATGCCCAAGCCAAAATGCAAGAGGCCAGGGTAACCAGCAAATCCACAACCCTGTCAAATAGGCTTTTCTTCTCTCCAGCTACTTACACACTGAGTAAAATCAAGATTTCATAAGTGAGATAAGAAGGGACACCTGATGAGAATGACTAGCTAGGGCAAATCAGGAAGAAAGGTAAGGTGTGAGATGTAACAAACTGTGCTTTGAAACTGGCTATAGGAAAAAAAAGGTTTAATATGATTTTCTACGAGAAAAGTTAATATAATGTCATGCTTTTCTACTGGAAACTATTTTGTCCAGGACAATCAAACTTTTAAATATTTTCTTCTGTACAAATTAAGATTCAAGAGTTTGTACACTGGAATTATTATTTAATTCTACATAATATACTCATTAATACACCTACCATCCACACGATGTTTCACATCATGCATATTATGGTACCAGAAGCTGGGCACCCAAAAATTAAGATGTCCAAACTGTAAAAATAAATAGCTTCCTCTCAGGAGGCATTAACTGCTTATTTCATTGAAAAATCCTATTTTCATGAAAATGTATGTCATAGCACTAACTTGCAATTTTAGGACTAGAGTTCATCTTTTTTCTCTTCTTTCCATGAAAAATGAAGTTAGGGTTATTTAAATTATTTTAATACTATTCATAAATAGGGATTAAATGTTCTGAATAATTCTGTATGAAAACAAATGAGGATACATCTACAAAACAACCACCACATCTGGTGATGAGGGCCTCCTTTTGCCTGATAGTTGAGTAGTTGGAACACGCACCAGTATGAGAAAGATCTGCTTCAAACCACTTTTTTGCCTGAGGGGATTTGAACACCATATTATCTACATCTCAGGGTTATGTCCAAACTACCAAATTATAGAACTTGTTTGACATATATTGGAGGATGTTTCACACTGTTTGACATTTTTCTACTTTGTATAAACACACATTAACTGGAGAAAGGATTATTATCCAGGAGTCCTGCCTCCTGGATGTGTATTCTAATTACCATTTCCTAGGATTAGAGCAGGAAGGGGCCTTACAAAACTCATCTAATCCAGGCTTCTGCTCAAGGCAGGATCATGCCTGACATCTGACCTAACTGTCTATCTAACCTGCTCCTGAAAGTTTCCTAGGATGAAGATTCCACAGTTTCTTTAGGTAGCCTATTCCAATGTCTGCTAATCTCCAACTTAAATTTCCTCTGCTGAGGCTTGAAGACATTGTCCCAAGTCCTGTCTCCTACAATCACAGAGAAAAACTCATCTCCATTCTCTCTATAATCTCAGTACTTGAAGACTGTTATCCAATCCCTCCCCAGAGTCTTCTCTTCTTCACACTAACAAACCCTAATTTTTCCAGCCTTTCCTCATAATTCTTGCCTCCCAGGCCCCAAAGCACTTGTGCTTCTCTGTACTACATCCTTTCGAAACTTTACACATCCTTCTTGAAGTGTGGTGCCCAACCTGGACACAGTACTCCAGGTGAGGACTCACCAGTGCTGAATAAAGCAAAAGAATCACCTCCCTTGATTTGTAAGTGACACTTCTATTGATACAACACAAGTTGCTGTTGGTTTTTTGCAACAAGCTTACAGTTCTGGCCCATATTCATCTTATGGTCAACTGTAACCTCAAGTCCTTCCCTGAAGTACTACAGCTGACCCAGTCATTGCCCAGTCTGTAGCTGTATAGGCAATTATTCTGTCCCAAATGTAGGACTTTGCATTTGTCCTTAATGCATTTCATCTGACTGATTGCAAATGTAGTTGTCATGGGTGATCTAAATTACCTGGACATCTGCTGGGAGGAGCAGTCAGCCAGGTCTGACCGCTCACGGAGGTTCCTAGCCAAGATACAGGACCTCCACTTAACCCAGAAGATGCACAGTCTTACCAGGGGAAATGCCCTGCTGGACTTGGTACTGGCCACGGGTGATGACCTGGTGAAGGGACTTGAGGTCCTCGACCACCTGGGTGATAGTGATTATCACTTGCTGGAATTCACCATCCAGCGCAGGGTGTCAAAGGCCTGCAGCAAGGCAGTAGCCTTAGACTTTAATAGGGCCAACCTCAATGAACTGAGGAGATTAATGGGAAAGGCACTAGAGTCCTGGAGAGTAGGGTAACTGGGTGCCCAGGATGAGTGGTTGTTCCTTAAGGAGACGATACTCAGAGCCCAAGGGGTGACAATCCCAACAAGAATCAAAGGGGGCAAGGGTGCCCAAAAGCCCGCCTGGCTCACCAAGGGCATTTGTGAATGCCTGATTGCCAAAAAGGAGGCATACACCCAGTGGAAGGGAGGGGCTATCACTAAAGAAGAGTATTCCTTCATCGCTCAGGTCTGTAGGGGGGCTGTTAGGAAAAATAAGGCAGATACGGAAATAGGGCTAACATCAACAATCAAGGATAACAAAAAGTCCTTTTTTAAATTCATAGGGAGAATGAAGAGGGCCCCGGTAATGTGGGGCACCTGCAGGATATGCTTGGCAATCTGGTGGTTGCACCAGAGGAGAAAGCAGACCTCTTGAACAATTTCTTCACCTCTATTTTCTTGTGCAGGGACTGGGATTCCCCTTTGGAGATTCAGGACTGATTTGGGAGAAACTCTGCCAATCCTAGGGTCAGGGAGGACTGGGTTAGAGAACTTCTGGAGGGGCTGGACATGTTCAAATCAGCAGGTCCAGATGCTCTCTACCCCAGGGTATTGAGGGAATTGGCAGGGGTTATCGCAGGGCCCCTGGCACAGCTTTATGAGCATTTGTGGTGCTCAGGCCAGGTGCTGGATGGCTGGAAGAGGGCCAATGTGGTCCACAACTTTAAAAAAGGGAAGAGGGAGGACCCGAGCAACTATAGGCCTGTTAGTCTTACTTCAATCTTG
>NW_017729029.1:26394820-26395211 GCF_001723915.1 Gavialis gangeticus | reverse complement strand
AACCTCCTGGAGTAACAAGGGATGTCGGCCATAGGTTGCTAGAGAGTAGGTTTAGACTAGACATTAAAAGGCACTACTTCACAGTCAGGGCAGCTAGGATCTGGAACCAACTTCCAAGGGAAGTGGTGACGGCTCTTACCCTTGGGGTCTTTAAGAGGAGGCTCGACATTTACTTGGCTGGGGTCATGTGAGCCCAGATTTTCTCTCCTGCCCAGGGCAGGGGGTCAGACTAGAAAATCTACAAGGTCCCTTCTGACCCTACATTTTTGAATCTATGATTCAGACCATTCTTTAATCTATCCAGGTCATTCTGAACCCTAGCACTACTAAGTGACTGCAACTCCAATCAATTTAGAATCATAGAAAGTTATGGTTGGAAGGGACCACAGGA
>NW_017729029.1:26387886-26389820 GCF_001723915.1 Gavialis gangeticus | reverse complement strand
GGAAGCTCTTTGAGAAGACTATCAAGGAGCACATCTGTGATGGGACAGCAGCAGGGATGATGCTCAAGGGCAACCAGCATGGTATCATTAGGGGCAGGTCCTGTCAGACCAACTTGACTGCCTTCTATGATCAGGACACAAAATCGTTGGACGCAGGTGTCACGGTGGATGTAGTCTTTCTGGACTTCGACACTGTCTCCCACCCCATTCTCATTAAAAAGCTAGGTGACTGTGGCATTGATGCCTACACAGGCAGATGGATTGCAAATTGGCTGAGGGGCCGTACTCAGAGAGTGGTGGCAGATGGGTCATTTTTGACCTGCAGGGAAGTGGGCAGTGGAGTCCCCCAGGGCTTGGTCCTTGGGCCCGCACTGTTCAATTTTTTCATTAGCAACTTGGACAATGGGGTGAAGAGCAACCTGTTTAAATTCGCAGATGACACCAAGATTTAGGGTGAGGTGGGCATGCTAGAAGGGAAGGACAGATTACAGTAGAACCTGGACAGGATACAGGGGTGGGCAAATGAAAATAGGATGGGATTCAATACTAACAAGTGCAGGGTGCTGCACTTGGGCAGTAGGAACCAGCAGCATACCTATAAGCTGGGGAACTCCCTTCTCGAAAGCATGGTGGCAGAAAGAGATCTTGGAGTCATTATTGACTCCAAGATGAACATGGGCCGACAATGCGAGAACAAGGTCAGTAGGGCTAACCATACCTTGTTGTGCATCCACAGATGCATCACAAGCAGGACCAAGGAGGTGATTCTCCCCCTCTATGTGACACTGGTCAGGCCACAGCTGGAGTACTGTGTTCAGTTCTGGGCACCGCACTTCAGGAAGGGTATGGACAGCTTTGAGAGGGTCCAAAGGAGGGCCACTCACATGATCTGGGGACAGCAGGTCAGACCTTATGAGGGGAGGCTACAGGACCTTAACCTGTTTAGCCTTCACAAGAGAAGGCTGAGGGTAGACCTGGTGGCTGCCTATAAATTTACTAGGGGGGACAAGCGGGGTTTGGGAGAGACCTTGTTCCCCCGAGAACCTCCTGGAGTAACAAGGGATGTCGGCCATAGGTTGCTAGAGAGTAGGTTTAGACTAGACATTAAAAGGCACTACTTCACAGTCAGGGCAGCTAGGATCTGGAACCAACTTCCAAGGGAAGTGGTGACGGCTCTTACCCTTGGGGTCTTTAAGAGGAGGCTCGACATTTACTTGGCTGGGGTCATGTGAGCCCAGATTTTCTCTCCTGCCCAGGGCAGGGGGTCAGACTAGAAAATCTACAAGGTCCCTTCTGACCCTACATTTTTGAATCTATGATTCAGACCATTCTTTAATCTATCCAGGTCATTCTGAACCCTAGCACTACTAAGTGACTGCAACTCCAATCAATTTAGAATCATAGAAAGTTATGGTTGGAAGGGACCACAGGAGGCTCAAAGCAGGACCAGCCCCAACTAGATCATCCCAGCCAAAGCTTTGTCTAGCCAGGTTTTGAAAACCCCTGAGGATTGAGCTTCCACCCCTCTGGGTAACCTGTTCCAGTGTTTTAGTACCATCCTAGTGAGAAAATTCTTCCTAATATTTAACCTAAACTTCTCTTGCTGCAACTTGAGACTGTTGCCCTTGTTCTGTCATCTGCCACCATTGAGAATAACCTAGTTCCATCATCTTTCAACCCCCCCCTTCAGGTAGTTGAAGACTGCTTTTAAGTCTCCTCTCAGTCTCCACTTCTCTAGGCTAAATAAGCCCAGTTCCCTTAGTCTTTTCTCATAAGTCATGCCCCCCAGCCCCATTACCATGTTTGTCACCTTCCACTGGACTCTCTCCAATTTGTTCCATCCTTTTTGTAACAGGAGGCCCAAAACTGGCCACACTACTTCAGATGTGGCCTCACCTGAGCTGAGTAGAGGTGAATAATTACTTCCCTGAACC
>NW_017729029.1:26352650-26382886 GCF_001723915.1 Gavialis gangeticus | reverse complement strand
GGACCTTAACCTGTTTAGCCTTCACAAGAGAAGGCTGAGGGTAGACCTGGTGGCTGCCTATAAATTTACTAGGGGGGACAAGCGGGGTTTGGGAGAGACCTTGTTCCCCCGAGAACCTCCTGGAGTAACAAGGGATGTCGGCCATAGGTTGCTAGAGAGTAGGTTTAGACTAGACATTAAAAGGCACTACTTCACAGTCAGGGCAGCTAGGATCTGGAACCAACTTCCAAGGGAAGTGGTGACGGCTCTTACCCTTGGGGTCTTTAAGAGGAGGCTCGACATTTACTTGGCTGGGGTCATGTGAGCCCAGATTTTCTCTCCTGCCCAGGGCAGGGGGTCAGACTAGAAAATCTACAAGGTCCCTTCTGACCCTACATTTTTGAATCTATGATTCAGACCATTCTTTAATCTATCCAGGTCATTCTGAACCCTAGCACTACTAAGTGACTGCAACTCCAATCAATTTAGAATCATAGAAAGTTATGGTTGGAAGGGACCACAGGAGGCTCAAAGCAGGACCAGCCCCAACTAGATCATCCCAGCCAAAGCTTTGTCTAGCCAGGTTTTGAAAACCCCTGAGGATTGAGCTTCCACCCCTCTGGGTAACCTGTTCCAGTGTTTTAGTACCATCCTAGTGAGAAAATTCTTCCTAATATTTAACCTAAACTTCTCTTGCTGCAACTTGAGACTGTTGCCCTTGTTCTGTCATCTGCCACCATTGAGAATAACCTAGTTCCATCATCTTTCAACCCCCCCCTTCAGGTAGTTGAAGACTGCTTTTAAGTCTCCTCTCAGTCTCCACTTCTCTAGGCTAAATAAGCCCAGTTCCCTTAGTCTTTTCTCATAAGTCATGCCCCCCAGCCCCATTACCATGTTTGTCACCTTCCACTGGACTCTCTCCAATTTGTTCCATCCTTTTTGTAACAGGAGGCCCAAAACTGGCCACACTACTTCAGATGTGGCCTCACCTGAGCTGAGTAGAGGTGAATAATTACTTCCCTGAACCTATTGGCAACACACCTACCAATGCAGCCCAGTATGCCATTAGTCTTCTTAGCAACTTCTTGGCAACTATGGCACACTGCTGGCTTATGTTCAACTTATTGTCCATTGTAACGCCCTGGTCCTTTTCCGCAGAGCTGCTGCCCAGCCAGTCAGCCCCTGGCCTGTACTGGTGTATAGCATTGTTCTGTCCTATGTGTAGGACTTTGCACTTGTCCTTGTTGAATCTCATAAGTTTCCTTTTGGCCCAGTCCTCCAATTTGTCTAGGTCACTCTGAATCCTAGCCCTACCCTCCAGCATATCTACTACTCCCCCCCAGTTTGGTGTCATCTGCAAACTTGCTGAGGGTGCACTCTATGCCATCTTCCAGGTCACTGATGAAGACATTGAACAAAATTTGCAGCAGGACCAACCCCTGGGGGACTCCACCTGATACTGGCTGCCAATTAGATATTGAAATATTAACTAATATTTGCTGAGCCTGATGCTCCAGCCAGTTTTATATGCACCTTACAGTCCATTCATCCACCCCATACTTCTTTTGCTTGCCTGTGAGAATGCTGTGGGAGACCATATCAAAAGCCTTGCTAAAATCAAGGTATACTACATCCACTGGTCTCCCCACATCCACAAAGCCAGTCACCTCATCCTAGAAGGCAGTCAGGTAAGTCAGGCATGACTTGCCCTTGGTGAATCCATGCAGACTCTTCCTAACCACCCTTTTCTTCCCTTCTCCAAGTGCTTACAATTGGATTCCTTGAGGGTCTGCTCCATGATTTTTCCAGAAACTGATGTGAGGTTGACTGGTCTGTAGTTCCCTGAATACTTCTTTTCCCTTTTCTTAAATATGGGCACTATGTTTGCCCTTTTCCAATCATCCAGGACCTCTCCTAATCACCATGAGTTTTCAAAGATGATGGCCAAAGGCTCTGCAATCACATCAGCCAACTCCCTCAGCACCCTCGGGCGCATCCCATCTGGCCCCATGGACTTGTATACATTCAGCTTTTCTACGTAGTCCCTAACCTGTTCTTTCACCACTGGGAGATGCTCACTTCCTGTCCAAATTGTGCTGCCCAGTGCAGTAGTCTGAGAGCTGCCCTTGCCTGTGAAGATGGAGGCATAAAAGGCATTGAGCACTTCAGCCTTTTCTGCATCCTCTTTCAAAGGGTTGCCTCCCCCATTCAGTAAGGGACCCACACTTTCCCTGATCCTCCCTTTGCTACGAACATACTTGTAGAAACCCTTTTGGTTACCCTCCACATCCCTTGCTAGCTGCAACTCCAGTTGCACTTTGGCCTTCCTGATGTTATCCCTGCATGCCTGAGCAATGCTCTTATAGTATTCCCAAGTTATTTCTTCAAGTTTTCACTTCTTATAAGCTGCCTTTTTGTGATTTAATAACTTGATGACATCCATGATTTTGCTAAGTATGCACTTCATCCCATCATCTAAATCTTTAATGAAACTATTAAACAAAAAATCACACTCGGGACAGACCCTGAGGAACCTCATTTGATACCTTCTTCAATTAGACTTTGAGCCATTGATGACTATTCATTAAATACAATGATCCAACCAGTTATGTATCCACCTTACAGTATTTTGTCTACTCTGTATTTCCTTATCTTGTTAATGAAAGTGTTGCAAGAAACAGTGTGAAAAGTTTGTGAAAGTCAAGGTATATTACATCCACAGCTCTACCCCTAGCTACAGAGCCAATCACATTAGCATGAAAGGAAATCAGGTTAGGCAGGCAGGAATTGCTCTGGTGAATCCACGCTGGTCATTCCTGATTACCTAGGTGCTTCTTAATAGATTCCTTGAGGACCTGCTCCATGATCTCTCCACGTATTGAAGTCAGGCTGAATGGTCTGTAGTTCAACACATCCTCCTTTTTCTTAAAGATGGGCACTATATCTGCCCATTTCCAGTCAGCAAATCTTCATGAGTTCTCCAAGCTGATAACCGATGGTGCTGAAATTACCTCAGCCAATTCCTTCAGTGCCCATCTGGCCATCCCAACTTGAAAGCATTTAGATTCTCTAAGTAATCCCTAACCTGTTTTTACCATTACTTTAGGCCTTTTGTCTCCTTTGCTATCTCTGCTGCCAACTGTGCTCATCATTTGGTAGCTGCCACTGTCTGTGAATAGTGAAGTAAAAAGGCATTAAATACTTCAGACTTCTCTATATCATCCATAACTAGATTGCCTTCCCATTCCATAAGGGACCTATGGTTTCTTTGGTTTTCTTTCTTTTGACATACTTGTAGAATCCCCTTTTATGTCCACTGCCACCTGCAACTCAAATTGTGCCTTGACCTTCCAAATTTTCTCCCTGTGTGCCCATGTGATACACTTATAATCTTTCCTAACACTACGACCAAGTTTCCACTTTTTATAGGATTCACTTTTGAGTTTCATTCTTTGAAGTCTTGCTGTCTAGCTGGTCTGGTCTCAAACTGAACTTCCCATTCTTCCATTACATCAGGATAGCTTGCTCCTGTACCCTGGAAAGGACCTCTTCAAAGTTCAGCCAGATTCCTGGACTGCTTTTCCCCTCAGGTTTGCCACTCAGAGGATCCTTCCCACCAGTTCCCTGAGTTTGTTAAAGTCTGTTTTTCTAACGTTCTGTGTCCTTATTCTGATGCTCTTCTTCCTTCCTCCCCTTAGGATCTTGGGCTCTGTAATGTCATGGTCATGGTCATCCAAGTTACCTTCCACCTTCACATTCTTAACCAAATCCTCCCTGTTTGTGAACAGGTTAAGAAGACCTTTGTAAGCTTACTAGTCAAGAAGACCTTCCCCCAGCTGGCCTCTACCATCTGTATAAAAAATTTTCACACTAGGAATTTGCTGGGCTACTTTTGCACTGCTGTGTTTTCCTCTTGGCAGATAGCCCAATAATTAGAGTCCCCCATGAGAACCAAAGTCTGTGATTTTCCATCAGTTGTTTATAGAAAACCCAGTCCACCTCCTTCTTCTCCTGGTTTGGAGGCCTGTAGCAGAAAATCATGACATCTTGTTGTTCTCCTATCTGACCTTTACCCAAAGATTTTCAGCAGGCCTATCTTCTACTTCATGCTGCCAAACACTTGTACATCACCTTTATACGGCAATACCTCTTCCTCCTGTTCTCAGCCTATTCTTCATGAACATGCTATACCCATTCATGGCTGTACTCCAATCATGTAAAATATCTAACCAAATCTCCATAATCGCAATGATATCATAATTATGTGCTTGTACTAGGATCTCTAATTCTTCCTTTTTATTCCCCATAATTCTCACATTAGTTTATACGTATTTTACTTATCTGACTGTCTTATAATCTCCCTGGAAAATGTGGTTAAAGTTTCCATTATTGCTTCTCCTCATTCAGTTTTTATCCAGGTGCCCAGGCTTTTTACTTCCCTCTAGGATTTTGTCTCCATTCCCTGGCCAACCTAAGTTAAAGGCCTCCTCAGTAGGTTAGGTTAGCAAGCCTTTATGTGAAGACACTCTTCATCTTATGGAACTGATGGCTAGAAAATGGTATTTAGAGCTTTGCTTTTGGGAATTCATTTATAGATTTTATAGATAGATAGAGAGATAGATAGACACACACACATACACACACACACACACACACACACACACACACGCATAATAGTCCAAGGTGGCAGCAAGGGTTAATCAATTTCTAAAGCCTTGGTCACATAGTCACACAGTTCTCACAGCCTTTAAGGTAGACAGGGTGTCTAAGACAACAAGGCCATTGGATATATACATAGCTTGGGAAGTTGTGGACATATACCACACTGTTCCATAATATGAGATAAGGTGGCACCACCTCACAAGGCCCAGGAGTGGGGGCCTGAGAGTTCCAATTTTGGGGGAGCAGACCAAATTAGGAAAAGACCCAGAAAGCCCCAGTTAGGTTGCATGCATGTGATGGCCTTGTGAAACAAAGGAATATGGTGACAGGACAGAACATGGACAGTATGATGGCTACAGAAAGACCAGTCAGTGATGCCCATGTATGAAGAGTCATCAGTAGGGGAAAAGAATACAAAACAAAGGACTTTAGAACAGAAAAGAGTCCCCATCTTCATCCCTGAGATGCCCCCCCCCCCGAGAGGGGTCCCAAAGAGGGGAACCCAAGGCCACCATGGACAGAGCGCATACCATGAGCCCATCTCATCCACCCCACTGGGGGGTGGGTCTCAGCCACTGACCTCCAGGCTGTTGACATGCTTACATTTGGGTCCCACTGGGAAAAGGCATCTCCATCTCTTTCCAGCAGTCCATCTTTTTACCTTTTGGTTGATGAAACCAAAGGCCTGCTGATGATACCATCTAGGCAGCCACTGGTTGATCTCCAGGATGCATCCGCTCCTTGCTCCTTTACCTTTGATTGGAAAGATCAACAAGAATACCACCTTGGCCTCCATCCCCTTCACCCTTGTACCCAGAGCCATGTAGTCACTTTTGCTCTGCTCAAGGTTGCCCCTGGCACTTTCATTACTTGCCCCTTACAGCATGGGACAATAACCAGATTTGTCTGAGAAACATTTTTGTGACCAGGGAGACAAAATTGCACCTTATAGACTAACCAAATGTTGTGTGCATGTGGGAGGGGGAAGGTGGGGAGAGAGACAAGCACAAGCTTTCATGGTAGTAGTAGCACTGATTCACCCTCTCCTAGGGGTGCATGGTTTGGCCTTTGCTGCCACTGGAGTGAGTTCCTTCTCCTCTAATGCCAGGGCTTTATAACTGTTCATCAGCTGAACAGCTGCAAATTCAGAAGGGGAATGTTGTCTGTTGCCAGAGGTGACAAGCTTCCTGCTTCCAGCTTCCAAAGAACCTGTGTTCTCTGTGTCTTCCAATGCCTCCCATGGATGACCCTCTGATAATGATGAAAGTCTCTTTGTGCACTGAGTCAATGAAGGCCTCAGTTCACAGATGCATCTGAACTTATCCACCTCCTCCTGCAGCTCCCTCTAACTGATTCTAGAAAGAATCTACCTGGAAGCACCTTCCACACCAGAAACACCTATATGTCCCTGCAGGGACAATCAGGCCACAGTCTTTAAAACCAGGCCAGAATCTGGGTGGAAGCCACAGTGTTTAGTGCCTGTGCTTGGACAGATCATGTACAGGTACAGGCAAAGGAAAGGCTGACAGCGGCAGGAGCTTTGGCACTGCAAGGTTTTCAAGCCATCCTATTGATTATACTGCTCGTTCCTCCTTCTGCAACTATATTCTGGGGAAAAAAATCCTCATCTTCCTTCACTCAACAAGCTTACAGTGAAGAAACAGTGAGAAAGAAAGTATCCAGGCAAACTCTGCATTCAAACTCCCCATCTAACTCCACTCTTCCCTTATCTTGTGTTTCCTGTTCCATTTTCATTCTTCTGCTTTCTGTATCAGGAACTATTTACATAGTTTATACAAATTCAAGCCACTCCAATTAAAGAACCTGAAAGAAATCCAGAATACCCTACAATTTGGTGGAAATAGTACTTTCTGTGGAGGCGTGCATTCAGTTCCCATCAAAACATGCAAAGAATAAAATCCGTATTGTATATCCTAACTTCCAAGCTACTGAAGAATATGAATTTTTTCTGGCAGTTGTCTGAATCTAGACCTTCCTTTCTTTTGCCTTTTTACATAGCATCAAAAAATGAGGCTTGAAAGTAACTGCAGGAGGTCATTTAGTCCAACTGCTTGCTCAAAGAAGGACCATCGCCAGCTAGATCATCTCAGCTTTGTCTAGCTGGGTCTTGAAAAACTCCAAGGGTGGAGATTCCACAACCTGTCTGGGAAGCCCAGGCCAGTGCTTTACTAGCCTCCTCATGAGAAAGTTTTGCTAATATCTAACCTAAAACTGAATAATGTTTAATTTTAGTTTGATCCAAAGCTTTCCTTGTATTTCTTGGGTCAGCTGCTGAACTAAAGAATTCTTTAGTCCAACAAGTCCAAAAAAGGACCATCCATCCTTTGTATAATTATGAAGCATCTCAATTGAAAAGAAAAACAAAAATTTTAAACAACCTCAAGCATCGCAGGAGGAGTTTAGAGGCTATATTATTTTACCATTATTTATCAGAACAAAATAGGACTGTTTCACTCCTTGGCTTTAACACTAGCTGTAAATATTATCAACAACTACCAGAGTTCAGAGAATTTTATTCTCTGTGCTGGTTTCAGCCTATTTTCTAAGACAGGAAGGAATTATCAATAAATAAGGGTAACCAATATCGTTTTCTAACTCTCCAATAAAATAATAAGGATATTGTATTAATTACTTGTATTTATTGATAATAATATAAATATGAAACAAAGTAAATAACTTGAAAATCAAACATAAAAGCCTTTCATTATTCTTTTCCACAAAACAACAATGTTTAGTACACTAAATTAACAAATGTTAAATTCACTAGAACCCACTGATGGCACCTTTCAAATCAATATTCTCACCACAATAAAGTTACAAAAAAGAAAAAAAAAAGAATCCCCCCACAAACCAATATATTACTAGGAGTGACAGCTGAGTGCAACAACTTATGGAGCCACTGAGTATACCAGTCAAATAATTTACACTGAATAGGACAAGAAAAACTCTCTTTCCAAGGTCTAAATTCTCTTCTGAAACTCACTAAATTTAACTTTAATATTTGCCTCCTGTCAAAGTCTTGGCTTCTCAAATAATTGAGGACATTTCCATTTTTTTAACAATTAACAACCATTTCCTTCAATCTGAAACCAGCAGAATCTATTGTGTTAAAAAAATCTAACAAAATCCTCCTTGATCATAACGTTGCCTTCTCTCACTTCAGTTCCTTTCTCTGCAGAAACAAATCTAACAATGATTGACACAGTAATGGATATGAGGGAGGTCAATCAACCTCCAAACATTCTTGGAGGCAGCAATTAACCAGAAATTAATAGGGGACAGGGCTAAACTGTACTGCTCACTGGTATCTGTCCTTATGCCCTCAGTTAGCTTGAATTAAATAGGGCTAAATTCCCCAGCTTTGCTTTCCCTTACCATGGGGTAATTGCAAACACATGAATAGATACCATGGAACAGCTGAAATGAAGTACAGCCTTGCCCCTGTTAATTTCAGGTACATTAATTGTTTCTGTATCTGAAATTATGCCACAGTAAGTAAAAATATAAAATGCAGGAACGTAGCCCTGCTTCCATCAGAAGTAAACTCTATTGATTTAACTCCCACCACAGGATAATTGAGGGCACAGGAATAGTTACCAAAGAAGCAGCCGAGGTGCAGAATACCCCATCCTATGAATTAAGGGCACAGGTCCTTAAATAAAAGGGGTGGGCATCTACCAGAACATCAGGAACTGCTCATGAATCAATTATTTCTACTCACGTGCAGTAGGAAGGAAGCAAAGCTATGATAAGGGGTGAGGAAAAAAACCGTCCCCAAATGTTCTTGAAATACCAAGATGTTCATTCTACTCCCCTTCCCCCAAATGGGGAGATGGGGACAGGGGATGGGGAACAGGAATAATTAACACTGTTGAGAAAAGATTAATATGACCATAAAATTCTGATGCATAACCTAGAAAGCAAAACACCCCTCCCTCCACTCTAATTTACTTTCACCTTGTTGCTGGAGCAGTTTCCACGCTGAACAGCTGCATATGCCACTCCTGGTCTACGATCACACGGCTTAATGTGCAGCTAACGTTTGTATGCACTGTTAGTTACCAGTGTTTATAGTTGTTCAGGCTGTTCTTCAACATGTAAGAGGCAGAACTCCAATATGAAATAAAGGAGGTATGGCCTGACTAAAGTGTTGCCAAAGTAGGCAGTTGTCTTCTCAGGGAAAAGTTAAGAAGTGGGGTGTGTGTGTGCGTGCGTGTGTGTGTGTCTGAAAATATGAAAAATTTGTCATTTGCCTACTATTTCTGTTTTTAAGTTTACAAATATATATATGTTCTAGAGCTTCCTGTTGCACAGTAGTAGAAGACAGGAAATTTTCTGTACGTGGATGGATCTGTTTGTATTTGATTTAGAAAATCCTAACTTATCTTGCTCTTGAGTACACACGTAGTCAATTAATGATCTACAGTGGTGGTATAAATCACCAAAGTGGGCAAAACTAAAAGTGATGACAAGCTTTTCTGAAAATAAAAATGAAATGTTTTATTAAAGCTGAATGTCACAACTGAAAGACTTAAGAAACATAACAAAAATTGAAGTCGAAATAAGCACTTTTGGGGTGAGATTTTACATGTTTTTAACATAGTTACAACTAGACCACGTTAAAGGGATTTTAAACTCAAATGATAGCACATTGAGGCTCATTAACAAGTGCTAAGTATCTTCTAGACATCTTAAAATTATGCCATTTCAAGTGAGGATCAGCTTTGAGCTATGCTACCTAGATAGAGGTAAATTAACTTCTGGCTGTTTAGCTAAGATAAAACAATCAAAGAAAAAGGGATGAAGTGAGGGACTGGATGGGCAAGGGTGGACAGAATCAAGGCGGGGTCTAGTGGGTCCAGGGTATAGTTGCTGGGATTGTGAGGGGGAGGGGGAAGCTTGTGGGTCTGGAGGGGATGTTGTTCATCTGGGAGGTGGAAGAGTCAGAGGCTAAAAAAAGCCTGTCAGGGTCAGGGGGAGGGAGAAAGAGCACAGCTCTGGGTCTGGGATGAGCAGCTGAGCTTTCTCAGACCTGGGACTGCACTTTAAATGTGTGCAGACATTTACTATATTGGGCTTACCTGTTTCTGTTTCATAGATTCATAGTTTCATAGACATTAGGGCTGGAAAGGACCTCACAAGATCAAGTCCAGTGCCCACCCAAGGGGCAGGAAGTCTGCTGGGGTCAAATGATCCCAGCAAAATAAGCATCCAAATGTGTTTTAAAGGCATCCAGAGTAGATGCTCGCACCATTTCTGGGGGGAGTTGATTCCAGACTTTGGGGACTCCAATGGTAAAGAAGTTTTTTCATATGTCCAGCCTAAAACGGTCTTCCTGAAGTTTGTGACCATGAGACCTGCTCTTCCTTTGGGGTGCCCTGGTGAACAGATGTTCTCCCAATTCCTCATGCACACTCCTAATATACTTATAGGCTGCTACCAAGTCCCCCCTGAACCTTTGCTTTTCCGGGCTGAAGAGTCCCATGTCTCTCAGTCTTTCCTCATAAGACATGTTCTTTTGTCCTCTGATCATGTGCGTGGCTCTTCTCTGGAGTCTCTCAAGCTTCTCCCCATCCTTCCTAAAGTGTGGAGCCCAGAATTGGATGCAGTACTCCAGCTCCTCACCAAGGCTGAGCACAGTGGGAGAATGCCTTCCTGGGACTTCCTTGAGATGCATTGATAGATACAAGGCAGGATTTTGTTTCCTTTGCTGTCTGCAGCATCGCATTGGTGGCTTATGTTCATCTTGTGGTCACAGTCATGACCCCCAAGTCCTTTTTAGTCCTGGTGCTAGTGAATGTAGCACTGCCGAACCTATAAGTATGTGTTAGACCCTGAGTCCGTTCAGTGCCCAACGACTAAGGTGACGGTTCTATTACCCATAGATCCTGTTACTCATTAGCCAGAACAGAGCAGGGAGCAAACACCAGCACGCATTGCTTGCAATAGCTTTATTCAGAATGGAGACAGCTTCAGACTAGCTCCCACACCAATGGAATCCCAGGAGCCACAATGAACAATAGCTTTTTTCCATATTTATACACTTTGGTTTATACTCATTAATATTCATTCCACCTTTGTCCCTCCTTCTGTTCCACCCATTTCTTCTCCCATCTCAACCTCTGACTCTGTTTACTGTTTGCTTCATTAGCATGGAATTGCCTATTCATTTTACTCATTTACATGTCTTTTTGCTATGACTGCATGTCTAAGACCTTGACTCCTTTTCTTTGGTCAATGGGTGGACTTTAACCAAAACCTGAAAGCTTCTGGAGGCTTCTTCACCAGTCACCATTCACCTTTTCACATATGTTCATCTCGGATTCTGTTACCAATTACATGTTATTTTCTACATTCCAGTGTATTTTTTCTGTTTCAGATTGTATCATCTTCCACCCTTTTTTTGGGTCCCTGTATGTTATCTCATTCCTTGCTGTAGCTGGTTCACAGCACACGGACTCACACAGATTCACTTGCTGCTTTTCCCTCAGAAAATGGTTGACACAGTTAAAATGACTACTTAACATAAGCAAATGGCTGGCCTAGATATAATTTTGCCTGGTGGTTAACATCTCTGCTAGGCTACAGGTTAAAGCCTTTATTCAGTTACAAATCCAGCGCTCTCTAAGATCCAAATTATTGTCACCCTAACGGCATGATGCAGATTTTTTTCCTTGAGGTGGAGCACCTTGCATTTCTCCGTGTTAAATGCCATCAGGTTTTGGTTTGCCCACTTTGCAAGCCTGTCCAGATCAGCCTGAGTCTCCAGCCTATCCTCTAGTGTGACCACAATTCTCTGTAGTTTCGTGTCATCAGTGAATTTAGCTAGTCCACTTCTGATATCTGAATTCAGATTGTTTATACATATGTTAAAAAGTACTGGTCCAAGTACAGAGCCCTGGGGGATGCCACTGGTCACCATGCACTATGCTGACACAGTTCCCTCAAATATCACTCTCTGGGTCTGACTACAGAGCCAGTTTCTGAGCCATTGGACCATGAAGTTGTCGAGGCTACAGTTCCCCAATTTAATCATGAGGACTTCATGAGAGACTAAGTCAAAGGCTTTTTTGAAGTCCAAGTAGATGATATCAACCTCTTATCCTTTGTCCAGAGAAGCAGGGAGGTAAGTGCCCCCCTTCACCTACTGCTCCCTAGGGACTGGCCTAAGTGGGAGCCATGGGGGAGTGTGACCCCCCTCAGCTTTACTCAGCTGCTCCACTAGCTAGTGCCCACCTACCATGGGCCCCACTTACCTCTCAGCTCACACTGGGGTTGGGTTGGGGGGGTCTGCCGGAGACTGAGCTCATGGGGGCACAATGGGCTTGCACCCATTGTGTCTTACACTGGAGTTGGGTCCCCTGTTCTAAGTTAGTATACCTCCTCAGGTGAACTAGTTTAGATAAGGCCCCCCCTTTTTGCCCGATTCAAGCTCCCCAAGCATCTGCACAATTAGGCACTTAGATTAACTAAATATAATGTCTGCACATGCCCTAAAAGAACAGCAGAATGGACACCTGGCAATATTTTTAACTTTTAAACTGATCCAGAAACAGGTTTTTCTAAACTCTTTAGTATCTGATGCTACCCCTGCTGTAAGGATTTTCATCGGATTGCAATTCCTTTCACACATTTTTAAGACAGGGTGAATTCCATTAAGGTCTACAGTGTTGCAGACTTGTAGGTAATCATGATCCTAGTAATGAAGATTGAAGCAAAATTCTAAAGGAAACCAGCTTTTTGCTCAACTCACTAGAAAGTAAACATTTGAAAATGACAGGTATGTATCCTCTGCATGTGAAAATTCTGCCACTCAGGTCATGCAGCACCTATTACTACTAGACACATTTATACTGTGTAGAAGTTATTCCAATAACATTTTTTTGATAACGCACAGTCTGATTACCCAAAAAAGCACATCATCATCATTGATTTTAATGTCAAGCCTCTACGACACATGAGAGGAATCTGCAACACATATTCTTTTTAGATTATTTTCAACTAGAAATGGCATCAATTTTATGCATACTTTTCAGTGTTTAAACAAGCTTGCCAAGTACACAAACCTAATGACATCAATCCAAGAAAAAGTAACTTATTAAGATATTTAGGAAAATATAGCAATAAAATCCAGCTTTTCACAGTGGCTAATAAAATGTGACTTTATCATTTTATGTAACTTGATATTATACTGCAAAGAGAATTACCTACAAAAGTAAACCTATCTGTCATGAATTCTTCCTCATACAATTAAAAGAAGTGGTATTAAAGTAATCCCAGAGGTATCCCTTTCATATCCCTTAACAAGGGAAAGAGTGAATATAAAACAGTCTGAATAAATGTCTTCATTCCCCCCTCCTTCTGGGAAGGGATAAAATTAGGCTTTCATGAAGGGGGGTGTGTGATCCTTTTCCCTGGGCCCTCTGGAATCCCCTCCACCACATTAGTTGTATCATTCATGATCATTTTTATTGACAAGAATGTTGTGAGGAAGTGTATGATGGCATGTCAATCAATGCTTTTATTTTTTTTTCCGTCATAACAGATTTTCTCAGTGTGCAGTGATGGCTAGAAAATGGTATTCAGAGGTCTGCTTTTGGGAACTGGCTTATAGGTAAAATAAAGTATGCATTAGAACAATGAGCCAGGGCAATGACAAGGGTTAATTGATTTCTAAAAGCCTGGTTGTCACAGTTTCACCGTTTTCAAGGCAGACAGGGATAGACACACAGGCTGGGAAATTGTAGGCATTTACCACACTGTTCCATAACATAAGATAAGGTGGCACTAGGTCACAGTGCCCAACTAATAGTCCTTGGGCTTTCCAGTTTGGGGAACAGACCAAATTAGGAGGACACTGGGAAAACCCAAAATATCATGTGGTCATGTGAAACAAAGGAAGATGCTGACAGGACAGAACATGGGCAGTATGATGACCACAGAAAGACCAATTAGTGATGCCCATGGATCAAGGGTCATCAGGAGGTGAAAAGAATACAAAAGAAGGGATTTCAGAGCAACAAAGGGTCCCCAAGAGGGGAACCTGAGGCACTATGGACAGAGGGCATACCACCAACCCATCTCATCCACTTCACAGGGCGGGGGAGGGGAGGCCCAGCCCCTGACCTCCAGGCTGCTGACATTTGACATTCAAGAGAGAAGCTCAGAGTGAAGCTCTCACCCTGGCCTGATGTACTTTGACTCCAATGACAGCCCTGGGACGGGTAGATATAGACTGCTTGTATTATTATTACCTGCTATCACTATGTATCAATAAAAATCACCTATTTTGCAATGTAAAAGTCGTGGTTGGTCTGAGGGTTTTGGGTCTTCACAAAACAACGTATCTGGGTCATAAATCCAGTGCCAAAACACAGGACCTAGTGCTTTATATTCACTAGGAGAAAAAGGTGTGTTTTTACCTTGTTAGCTAACACGTAAGCCACTCTGAGTCTTTGAATAGAGTGAGTTAAAAATTATTATTTTTGACCTATTTTTACTCCAGGTTACCTTTGAACCATCATACAAGCATTGAAAATGGAAGCATTCTCCCATTAAAAGGGTGTTAACCTATTCTAAGTACCATCTAAACATTTTAAAATTATGGGAGGGTTATCATTTCTTCAGGGGAGGTTTATCTTTCCTCTGTTTTACCCAGGGCACTCCAGATTATTGTTATTATGCTCTGAAAATGCTCTCTTTTCATTCAACCTGTGAGCCTCCAGTATCCTGGGGTGCACCTTTCCCAACCCTTCACTATGTGTGCAAACTTTCTTACCTCCTGAACTCCACTGTCCACTTTAAACTGGGTGTTATATTGGCATAACAATATAGGTTTTAATTTATACCAGCACAACTGCTATAAATGGGGTAAAAAAAAACCCCTATGATAATAACTCATTAGGACAGCTGAGTGCTGTGAATGGGATGTCCATCTCTGGACATTGCCACAAACTCACTTTGGCATATTCCCAAAGCATCATCAATTGCTTCCATCCCTCTCTCTGCACCGCAATGGGATAGCTTATTGTGCAGCCAGTAGCAGCAATGGACCTTCCTTGAAGTATAGACTGGGCTTCTAATAGGTACAGCATGGAAGAAACTGTGTGGTTATATTGCGTGTGACCTATGGACAAGTAGGAGTCTATCCCCTTCCCCTGCTGCATAACTTCAGTGGAAGAGAGAAGAACATGAAGATAATACTGAGAAAGAGTCCCCATTCCACTGGGGTTTTCCCATATTTCTCTGCGTACTTTAATAGAGGTGAACTCAGTTGCTCCCTCCATTACATTAAGATAACCCTACTGAATGCAACTGTGTTACACTGGAGTGGAGAGTAAGTCCCACAAGTCTGAATTAAAAGAGGATAGATCCTCAGCTGCTTTAAATTGGAACAACTTCAAAAAAGTCAACAGAATGGTGCCAACTTCCATCATAAGCAGATCTGGTCTGTTGTGAACAAGGGGAGATAGCAATGTAAAGAGGAGCAGAAAATGAGGCACAGATGGGGAAAATTAGTTCTGGCCTTTTAATAAAAGAAAGTATTCTATCCTGTATACAACTGCAATGTAAAGTATAACAAATGAGTATGAGTAATGAGCAAAACTATTTGCAGATAATATATAAACAAACAAGGATACAGGCATTTTCATAATTATTCAGTGAATAGAACATTTTATTTTTAGAAAAGATCTTGAACAGGCAAACAGTGCTGGTTTAGGACCAAGCTGTGAAAGTGTGTGCGCTGTGAGTGTGCTGTGTTACTAAAAAAAGATTGCAATTCTTTGCATCACCCACTGGAACACCGAAACTGCTGGTAGCATATTGCCAGCATCTCTTGCTTTTTTGTTTTCATTTGTGCCAGATGGGTTCCAGCAGACTAAAAGTGCAGATGGTCTGTAATTTCCTGAATTCTTGCCATACATATCTTTATATAGGTGCATTCTTTATTTTCTGTGGGAGTCTGGGGAAGCAATGGATGTCATGTATGCCTAGCATTGCTGCCAGGAGGCAAGACTTCCTTTGGGTAACTGAGTGATAAAGGTCTGAGGGTTGCCCTTATCTTTTACAGTGTATGTGCTCAGTAGCTGCTCAAGTTAGTGGGCTTTATGTGGTGGGATATGTTTAGTTCAAACCTTCTGCTTCCTATTTTCCTTTCATTTTTACTTTGCTGCCTGAGTGCTTTCCCTTTGAAGCAAAGAAAAGACATCCACATGTATTGTCTGCAAATCTTTGCAGTTTAATTGCTTTCATCTGGGGACTTGTTATTGTTAGATTTAATAGACTTTTGGGTGTTCTCTGTTGAGACTTTAAATGTGCTTAGGGCCTTTGAGCTCCCTCTGTTCCAGCTACACTATAGAGAAAAATGGAACTTCTGTTGGGGGGGGGGACAAAAAACAAAACAAAACAATGATGCAATGAATAAGGAAAATCATACACTTGGCACAAAAGCATGTCACTTTTAGTACTACACAGTAGCCACTGGATTCTAGGGGACTAGGGTCACACAACTCAATGCCTAAATGCTTACTGTGGTTCTACAACATACACAAAGCAAAATTAATTGTTCACAATACTTTTTCTGTTCAGTATTTTCTCAGTTCTATTAAAAATAGTTTTCCATAATACACAGGTTCCATAATACACAGGTTCATTCACTAATTGGCATGTTATATGCCAGAAATAATTTTTGTATATAACAGAAATTTCAGAGTTCCTGTAATTGTTTAAAGTGAAACAGTGAGTAAACATTACTTTAGACATCGTAGGAGCAAACTTTGGCTTCTCACAGCAAATTCATATCTTAATGCTTGTAAGGCTCTAGATTTGAGGGACTGCTGTTGTCAAAAGGGCAGGCCTTGCAAGTACTTTTATAGATACAGAATCCACAGTTCAATGCAAAGCCTTGTTCCTCAGAGATTTAATCCATGCCTTTATTGCAGCAACATTAAGAACTCCCCTACAGGCAACTGGTGGCCTGAGGTCAAGGCTCTCACACCAATATATATCTGCACCTCCCTGGATTTAGCCTGCCTTTATATGTAGTCTCTCTGGATTATTAGCCTTTCTTTCTCTGCTCCACAGTGTAGCCACCTCTCCATTGTGCTCTATCTTGTGCTACAGCATTTGAGGTGAGATTTTATTTCACAGCAAGTAAGTGTACCTAGGCACTTAAGTGCCAGTGCACCCTGATCAAGCTCAGAAAAATCTGTTAAGGTATCTACTCTACAGATAACCACTCTCTTAGGCTGAAGTTACATGTTACACATAGACTACATTAAGGACACCTAACATATGCATGCCTGTAAATTAAAGCACATTAACTCCTGTGAAGGGCCCTCTGAACAGCTCAAAGTTATACCACTTCAGGTAAGCGTTAATTGTGGGCTGTGATAACTACCTCCTGTTAGGGCAACTTCAGCCTGCATCAGTCTGCAAGATAAAACAAGCAATTTGCAGTTCCTCAGCACCTCAGTATCCATCATTCCCAGCTCCCCTCCCCACTCAGAGGAAGCATAGAGCCCAGGTGTCCTGGCTCATAGCCCTCATGTGGCAAATCAGAGCTGTGTAGGCTATAAATAATATGAACCCTTAATGTGCAACTACTCACAGCACATTCTAACATTAACACTGCTTAGCATTCTACCAATTTAGTATGATCTAAGTGTAACGTGTAACTTCACCCTGATTAGGAAACAGAATCTAATACAATTGCACTTAGGCACCTAACTCCACCTATGTGACTAATAAGTGGAACAGAATCTAGTCTATACTGTCTAAAGCATCATCCAGTGATATAGATACTAGATGGACAGCAGAACACTGATACTTTTCCCTGATTTACTGTATTGTCTTGGATATATTTCTACTGGCCTTGTGGAATAACATCATAACAAATGGTAATGTAGTTTTTGCATTATTATTTTGCCATGAGGTACTTCAACTCATGGCACTTTGCACAAAGTGCCATGAGTTAGAGCACCACTGAACCCAGCAGATATTTTCCTGTTGGGTTGGGGGGGCTTGAGTCTGCCTTCACTGGCCCTGGCCATCAGGTGAAGATGCTCCAACAGCCTCCCAGGAGGCTGCCAAACCCTGCTTCTCCCCAGCCCTGTCCCCTCCGTCCCAGCTCCAGCTGCAACAAAGCCCAGCTGGCAGCTGCATGCTGCCACTGTCAAGATGCTCAGGTGGGCTTGGACAGGAGTGAGGGAAGGGAACTCCCCACCTTTCAGGCCTCTCCAGGTACCCTGGCTCTGGTCTTGGAGGGAGCCATGCTGGGCCTATGAGACAGGGGCACTCTGTTCCCCCAACCCCCTGTCTGAGCCCCTGGACAGTAGCAGCATGCAGCTTTGGGCTTTGTCATTGGAATGTAAGGGGTGGGTACTGGAGCCCCCTCACCTCATAAGCTCAGGCCTCTCCCCCCCACAAGACCCCAGCAGGAGTACCTTCCCTCACCTCTAAACCCCCTCCCCCACTGCACAGGGAGGAGACTCTCTCCTTTCTGAAACAGCCCCACAAAAGTGCCTGCAAAAAATTAACCTGCAGGGAGCCTGAATACAAGTTCCCTACAGCTCTCTGCTTTAAAGCACCTTCAGCTAATAGCTTATTTTTCAAGGGTTAAATCTTCATGTGATCAGTGATTTTAAATACATGCTACAGCCATCAGTGTGTGTTATGTCATGGCTGTAGAGTGCTTTCAGGCATCAGGTCATGCAAAAAATGTAACTTGTGTAAGAGCCCTGTATGGCATTCCTTACTTCCTTCTTTTTTTTCTTAAATAAACTCACCAAAGGATTTGGAGGAAATGTTTCTATGCTGTGGGCTTGTACAAAGGTGTCTTTCCTTAAAAAAAGATTTGCAAATCCAATGGGAATCTTTCTTATACTAAGTAGTATATTTTAAATGTTTTTTTTCAGTCCTCTGTGGCTTAAGCTGGTCATATGTGCATGCTTTATATTTCAATGGAAAATTCAACTAGATTGCACCACCTGTGGCCCCTCCTCCCTTTGCCTTCATAGACTTACCTGGATGGAGCTACAGGAGCTGTTCTCCACTGCTGCCCAGCTGCCACATGCATGTGTGCACATATTTACATGGCACCCTCTGCATCCCACTCCCCACAGCCACAAGCAGCCCCTTCCAGGCTGGAATTGCGCCAAACTGTACGAGGAAACCTGTGGTTTCCCACTTTTTCTCCTTTAAAGGAGAAATGCCTGATTATTTCTTTCAAACACGACATTCATATTTTTCTCCATTGAAGGAGAATATCTGTATTTTTCTGCAGTAAATAGAAAACCTGAATCCCTGCTTATAACACTGAATTGGTGGCCAGGAACTAAAAAGTGAATCTGAGTCCCCTTAGACTTATGGGGACAAATACATTTCTACTGTTTTACAGTTTCATACAGCTCTACTATTTTTCCACTAAAACCCTCCCCCCAAAAAATCAATGATCAACCAACCATAAAAAACAAGCAACAAGAATCATTGACATGCAGGCTCACATAACCATCATCACCACCACCACCACTATAAAACTACCTAATTTTTCATGAATGTAACTGCTCAGCAACTGACATTGAAATGAAAGCAGTAAGTAACATTTAACTAATCAGTGGGAATTTTGCTAGGAGTCCCAGGTTAACGCGTGTGACACCAATCAAAATGTGCAAATTGCTTATAGTATTTGCTCAAATGTATTTAATCTTAATGACAACAATAACCAATTCTTTGTTTGTCTTCTTTCTACTACCTGCTGAATCACCTATACTACAGTAAAAGCTCTGTTATCCAGCATCCATGAGGAGTGAGGGATGCCGGTAATCAAATACGCTGGTTGTCTGAGAGTTATACTTATCTTGAGCCCAGCAAGTTGCAGGCATCTTTGCCTGTTTGAGCAGCTACACCCCTCCCACCATGTCCAGTGCGCCAGGGCTTTCATTCCCTGGTGTCAGTGTGCCGGGGGACAGGGAGGGGGGCCCCATGCAGGCTGCTTTGCCCCGGGCCATGGTCCATCAGGAAGAAGTGGGACTTGGCTCGCGGTGGCGAAACCTGAAGTGCCACGGTGGGACAGATGCCTGTTAATAGAGCATTCCGGTTGGTAAAGTGCCGAATAACACAGCTTTTACTATATATTCTGAAAGCTGAATTTCCTCAGTTTTCTCAGCTATGCAGTCACCAAAACCATTCAGTTCTTGTTTCCTGAGATCTAATGAAATCCAGTTGTAAGATGCACAGACGTAGTTGTCAATTATGTTAGGGAGAATCCAGCTGTTGTTATAGCTAAAGCTACTATCAACAATGATGTGTATCATGAGCATTAACTAATTTGCAGACACCTGAAGCACCCTTTAGAAACTTACCACAGCAAAGCATGTTTCCCTATTTGTTCCCCTTGAACCTTGCCCTATCCCTGAATTCACAGAAAGCACAAAAGCTACAGAGGTCCTGTGGAGGGGTCTTTTCATATTTCTAGGAAGATGGTATGGGCTGAAAAACCAAGTGCGATTCTGAGATGTGCTAGGCATCCTTAACTACCATTGAAACCAATAAAAATTGAAACTGCTATGCAAGAGGGGCTCTTTTTGATGGATTTAACTTATCTGAGGATGATTTTGTAGAATAAAGTAAAATAAAAATAGAACTAGTTAGAAGTTTAATGTAGTTTATAGGCAAACAAGATAACAATCTGAGTCTCCAACAGGACACAGCTAATGAATGAACTTTACTGTATTACTTGAATGACATTGCAGCTGCTTAGAACAACAATAAAATGAAACATAATAAAATAGATATTTTTTCAGATGAAGGATATCTTTGATTACATCATTATGTCAGTTGTAACCAAACCTGTACTTGGGTTGGACATATCCATTTTAGTATTTGCAATCTACCCCAAGTTGACTAATAATGATTGAAAAAATTAGGACAAAGCTTGTGTTTTGTGAGTTTTCAAGCCTGGTTTCCAGAATAATGATGTTCAGCAAGCATTCTCACTTTTGAAAGACTTATCCACAGCAAATGTTTTGAGGTTGATATATAACTTTTTTTCTGTAATAAAGTATTCTGCATATGTACTCTAATGGATCTAGGAATTACATAAAGCCACTGTATAATGTATCATTCTCCACTTTCTCAGTATAAACAATGAGAAGGCCAATGCCAGTTCCTTTATGCAAACTGCACCTCTTGCACTTTAGGATTGAAAAAAAAAAGATATTAAAAAGTAGGCAGTAATATATGTGAAAGAAAAGCGAATAAAGGATAGAGCGAGAAGTTTTCTGATGAAAAGAGGAAATAGGTGGAAAACTGATGACACAGAGAGAAACTATTCTGATTCTTTTGTTTAAGCCCCACAGTGGTAAAGCATAATGTTAGGGACCAATTCTGTAAGGGTGCTTGTACACATGATGGTGGACCCATGTACACGTGACAAAAAGTGATGATAAATCATTATTTGTCTTAATATAATGGCATTACCATGTATAAATGAACAATCTTTTTTTGTGTAAAAATATATTTGAGCATGCCAATCTAGACCACCTCCAATGTATTTTAGTTTGATCAGGGCAAATTGTTCTATTCTGGATTTTTAAAAAAAACATGTACATGTATAAATCTGGTGGCAGAAGAAGGTGATGGGAACAGTGCACAGGGTCCTGGAGGCCTGAGCGCGCTTGCTGAAGCTCAGGCTTAGCAGGCCTCCAGAGCCCTGTGCACCATCCCCACTACCTTCTCCTGCCACCAGCACACCCAGCCACCCTCCTGCTACCTTCCCACACTGGCTCAGAGGCAAGACAGCCAATTCCTCAGCAGTCCCAGGTTATGAGAAGGCAGTGAGAACAGTGCATGGGGTGCTAGAAGCCTGCCAAGCCCAAGCTTCCCTGAGCATGTCCAGGCTTCCAGATCTTCATGCACCATTGGATTGGGCTGATTTGGCCTGCGAGCTGGAGCAGCATCCACCCAGTAGCATCCAGCCCAGGGGGTGCCATCACCTTGGAGAGAAGTACCGGGTCGCCCCACAGCTTAGGGGCTGCATGGCCAGGTGGCAGCTTGTGTGGGCAGGCTCCGCCAGGAGGAAAAAAAAAGTGGTGAGGGGTTTGCTTTTTTCTTCTTCTTTTGGCAGAGCCTAACTGCCTCTCACACAGCCAGGATGCAAGCTGCTGCCAGCCCCTGAACTGCAGGGGTCCCCGGACCTTCCCTTCACAATGGCAGCTGCCACCAGGGCCACCTAGATGGGCTGCTGGCAGGTGGGTGCCGCTTGGGGGGGGGCACTGCCATGGAGAGAAGGACCAGGGCCCCCTGCAGCTTGTCCGTGGGCCACAAAAGAGGTGGAAAGGCTCTGCTGGAAAAAAAAAAGTGGACCCCTCACCGCTTCCCACTCCCCCAGCAGAGTCTGCCTACAGCAGGGAGGGGGCGGGAGTGAGCTTCCAGTGGGCCATCACTGCTCTGTCACAGTGATGGAAGCATCTACATTGAAATGGTGGGTCACAATTAAAAACCCACAAGTTAAAAACCCACCATTTCAATTTCGGGGGACTAAACCCTCATCATGTGTACAAGCACCCTAAGGTGACAGGAAGTTCCTGTCATGTTAGGCTCCTTCAGCTTGCTTCGGGATTAAACAAAGTGTGAAACTTGGGCCTTTCAGCTGATTCTCTATCCTCTATCTCATTGGTATAATAAAAATATGCTAAATATAAGAACAAATTAAGAAGTTCTTTGGTGGCAGCTTTTCAGAAACTCCATTAAAGGCATTTTGTTCATGACACATCCAAGAAACAGGATCATGGATGTACCGTGCTATATCTCTATAGCCCTGATTGTAAATATCATGACAAATTCCTTTTCCAAGAGGTAAAATATAATGTATTGCTTTTCAATATTAAGACTGCTGAGTTCAGGTCTTAGAAGAGAAACCTTTTCATCTGAAAAGACTGGAAATTTATCTGCGGATAAATGTATCGGATTCCAAGGACTGTCATTTTTAAATGTGTGCATTTTTGTTCAGGATGCTGCTGATGCAAAACGCTATTCTGTGAACCCCCAAGCTCAATCATTTCTCCATTCTCAATCGCGGTCTTTCATTTAACCTACTGCATGTCTTTCTATTGCAGCCCTAACACATTTAAAGATGTCTGTCAGACTAGAACCTGCTTGTATATGAAATCTATGGAATATGAAACATTTTGTTCATTTTGTACTGAGACATTTTATTATTAAACCCACTGCACTGGTCACTAAAGTTTCAGAAAACTGTAAGAACTCAGGGTATTACAAAAATTTACTCTGCTACGAGACCCAATTTCTGTGAACACAGGACAATCTCCTCCCCTCCCAACCCCTCTTCCACTCAGACCATTACTGCAGCAGGGGAGGAATAATGTGTGACCATTTCCCTAAACCATATAGTATGGAAAAAAGACATGGAAAACTGGGCTCTTTCCAAAAATATATAACACCTGCACCACAGTTTGTATATCCATATCTCATGAGGTTCACTTAATGGTTAGAGATATATAAAATATAGTATTGGAGCTAGGTTAGAAATTTATTTGGAAGATGACTGAAGACACTGCATTCTGCAACCATGAAACTCCCACTGAAGCCAGTGGAAGATTTGTGTTAAATCAGTAATAGACTACAACACTCATGGTCAGACCCTGTGAACTGGGAAGAGTTCCTGACAGCCACTGAGTACCTATTGAAGCCAGTGGGAATAGAAAGTGCCCAGCAGTTTTGTAGGATCAAGTGTTTTATTGAAAAAAGCAGAGAGTAGCAAAGTATTGAAATCAGTCATGTTACTTCTTTTAAACCCAATAACATAACACAACACAACACTTCCTACTATAGTTATGCCTTACAGTTATTTGTATTTAGGTTTAATTATAAAACAACAGGACAAGCCGACATTTTTTGGCAATTTTCTCTCATTTTCTCCTTTTTCCCCTAATTCATGCTGATGTCTCCTGGGAAACTTTCATTAGTATTTGAACTGCAGCGTCAGCACAATGCAACCAGCTGCATCTCAGTTCTCCCCTGACAATTCTGTTACCTCTTCTCCCAGGAGGCTGAGGAAGTGCACAGAGAAAGGTATGAGGGGTATTATAGAAAGGCACTGCTAAAACTATACACAAATTACAAGGAAAATGGACATGAATTTATTAAGGCCAGTGTTAAAATATACACATAAAAGCTGGCCTATTTTAAAAACAAGTACATATTAATTTTCTAGCAGTTACATATTTTAGAAACAGTAATGCCACTTATTCTTAAGCAACATCTAACATATGTTTTTGTCATCCTACAAGAAAAGGGTTTGAGGTATTACTGACATGATTGAAATATGTTGTCATATTCAGCAAGGATTCTCAGCATTATAGTGTGCATAATAAGCTTCAGCACTCATATTGCAATTAGTCACATTGAGACATTCTTATAAATTAGACCTTGCAACCATTTTCAACTGAGATGTTTTCCCTGCAGAAGGCATCCTTCTGCTTTGCATGTAGCATCGAAGTCAGGCTTTCACCACAATGAAAAGCAATTTCTGTTATGGAAAGAGAAAGCTGCCTTTTGTGTATGCCAAAAGGAAAAGAAACAGAAAACAAAAACTGAGAATTAAATGATTCAGAGCAACAACAAAACCACTATTTTCTACCAGTGAATAGAGACATTTCCTGTAGCTTAACACCTCAACTCTGCTAATTGTCACAGTTCTGTATGTCACTGAATAACGAGGAAAAACAAAACAAAACAAAAACTACTAATGATTGTGGTCCAGATTCTCAGTAGGTATGAACTGGCATAGTTCCATTAAAGACACTGGAGTTATGTCAGTTGACCCCAGCTGAGTATCTGGCATAGTAGATATCCAAGAAAGAATAGAAAGAGAATAGAAAAAAAAGTTTCTACTTCCGTACAAGATATCATGTTGTTTGTTTTAATTGCTAGACTTTCAAATGAATTTCCAGTTCATGAGACACTAGTTGTTTATCTTTGCCTATTTGATAGGCAGTTCTAAAGTTCTGGACCACAATGATCAGCTTTACAGTTAAGGATGTTATAAAGCCTATGTAATGTGTTATTCTTTTTCTTTTTGACTCTGAAAATGCCAAGGTTCACAACTCACTGATTCAAGCACACATATTTTCTCAATATTTATATTTTAATATATAAAATACACAAAATTACTGTATAATATCACATTATAACAAAGGCAGCACCTTGGAAGGGAACATAGGAAACATAACTCTCACAATCTCCTGTAATTTATTATATAATTACAGAATTAATTGTATAACTCACTACCTTCATGGTATATCTTGAATCTGGCTTATACATATTGATTACACTACTTTAATCAGTTTATCCATTACACAGCAGTTCTGTTTGTTGGGACTAATCATCCTTTAGAAGATTTAAAAGAGTTCCTTTTGATAAGGAAAGACCATTATGGCTCTTCTTCCACAAACCAGGACATAAAAAGCTTTAGCTTCACTAGAAAGATGATAATAATAGGACCATGGGTTTACTACTGTGTTCATTTTATGTTGAGTAGCACCTTACCATGTGAATAAGCCATTTAAATCAGCAATGTTCTGTACTCAGTATAAGCAAGGGTGAACTGAGATCTTTATGATCAGAGGTGTGAGACAGAGACACCATAACATTTCAGTTTGCAAGAATTTTACCTGTATGCAAATCCCATTTTCCAAGGGTTGCATTCAAAGCAGCATCACACCCTAGTTTTAAATTCTGTTGCAAAACTTTTGCATATTTTCTGTTAGTGACTGCCGGCCACTTGTTCTGACCATGCAACTCTCCCCTACCCTTGAAAGTAATACATTAATTCCAGAGAGAACTCTGCTTGCCAAATTCATAAGTTGATCTACACGCCCAAGTATATTCAACAGGCCTGAGCGTGACAAACTAAATTAAATGATCAAAGAACTTCAAAGTGTCATAGCACCCAACAAGATATATCTGTGCCAGGGCATCAATTCTCATTTTGAAAATATTTGTAAGTAAAAGCAGATATTTCCATGAATTTGTCAGAAGGCAAAATTTGCCACTTGTCCAAGTACATATAATTTTTCATGATGGCAGTTGCAGAAATTTAAAGGACCATACATGCTTGTGAGCTTTAACTCTTGTTAAAGACAGTAGGAGCACTGCAGCAAAATCCAGTCATTCAGGGAAACAATGCAAAATACATTTTTGGTTATTTTGTCATAAGGTTTTCTACACAATTTTTCAGGTTAACATAGTTCCTGAATTTCAAATGAACAATGTGAGAAATGTACAATGTAAGAGAGAAATTAGAGGGGTTGGAGGCTCTGTAATTACTCATCTGTCTTCATTGTTGAAGGCCAGGAATTGAGCCTGTAGAGAATAGATAGGGCCAATGTAATAACAATGCTTATTCTCAATTCTTTGATTCTCAGTTTTTTTCTGCACCAGCTCTAGTATAATTTAAAGATTCCAGGATGATGCTCTAAATTTTAGAACCTGTTAACAGCAGCTACAGGTAGCCTGCAGTACTGTGTGCTTCCACCATGCTGCTTTGCCACACTTAACTTGTTCTCCGTGCCTTGACTGGGTCAGAGCAGTACTCAAACTCAGGTATAACATCAAGGGCCACATCCAGCTGAGCAGGGGAATGAGCTTGCAATGGCACAAATAGTAGCAGCACAAATTTGTGCTCCTACTTTGTGCTACAGCACACACCCCCTTCATTGTGGGCCATGTCCAGCTCCTCCCAGCTCCATGCCTGTCAGGCTGGAGCACAGTGTGCCTCAGCACAGGGGCACCACAGCATGTGGAGACAGGGGAACTGACAGCCCTAGGCTGCTTGCTCCCTTATCTCTGTGTTTGTCCTAGCTCACACTATTTTTACATGTTTTGCACTGCTTTTTTTTCCAGGGATTTTTGTGATCCCTGGAAATACCAGTAGCAAATTTTGCCCCCACACTGCAAACTAGCAGTGCCCTGAATGGTTTAAATTGCAAAACATGTGGTTTGTGGAACCACAAAGAGATTTGTGCCACCACAAACTGCATGTGCCTGAATGTCTTGTTGTACCCAAGGGGCACATCCAAATGAGAATACATGTGTTTTTACCCAAGGAAAACAAATATGTGCCACTTCTAAGTGTCCCTGGGGAACACCCCTGCATGCAGGCTCTGGTGCAGGGAAAATTGCCCTGGGTAGAATGCAAGAGGCTGGGGCCAGAACCTGGGCTTAAAAGCCTGGGACATGGCAAAGCACACGTGCACACTCATGTGGACATGCTCAGGTAGTCTATCTTGCAATAAGAAAATCCCAGTAAAATAGATGGAGAATTTTCTACCGAGATCTATGAGAACAACAGCTGACTTCTCATTTTACCAGCCAAGTCAAACCAATCAGGATAAAGATATAACTTCAGGTTGACTGAAATATTTTCTTCTCCTAAGATGAAAAAATATATATATGTGTTTGAAAGAGGGCATTATTTTAAAAGTTTTGATTACAATTTTTCATATGGAAATAATGTTTCAATATGAAAAAAATTGAACATTTCATTTTGCCTTCATTTTTTCCCTCATATTTTTGACTGAAATGCTTTGCCAAATTCACTATTAATTCACTATTTCAGTTGACTCAGAAGGGATTTTTTCAAGGACACCAAAAAGATTTCCCAGACACCAAAAGATTTTTCTTAGCTCTATTTCTCTCTCTTTTTTTTTCAATGCTGAAGAAAGCCAGAGAATCTGATGCATTTTTGTAACATGACAGCTTCTAAAGCACAAGTTCTTGTTAAACACAATAAAAGTAAAACTATTCAATCTGTATTAAGAAAGAATAACACACTTTTGCGGATATGGAGTGACTTCAGGCTTTTTATAAGAAACTATCCGAAAGGCTATGTTTTTTTTTTCCTGAGAAGCCAGAACATTGCATACTTATCATTCATTTTGTTTTTAACAAAGGAAAATGCAGTGCACAAAAAGCTAAGACATTTGAGGATGGCAGATTAAAATATATTTTCTAGTTCAAAATAAAATACACCCCATTCAGAATCTAAAATTTATGTCATAAGTTCTGAAAAGAAAAAAAATAAATCAGCCACAATTAAATGCCTGCTGTTTTTATTTTCTCCCCTTTTAAAAATGCAATTCTATTTCAGAAGAAAATATGACCCCCGTGACTAAGTATTTTATTATTTGAATGAGAAGTTATAGTAGGTGGGCTCATTAAGATTTAGTCTACTCTGAAATCATTTTGGAAATATAAGCGATTTGATTGTGAATGACAATAATTAGCATTTCCATCAAAAGGAAACTGATATAGAGGGAAAAGAAAACCACCCCTCCCCCAGCCCCCCCCAAAACACACATCTCAACATTTATTATTGTTTTGAAAACTATAGTGAAACGTTTGTATTTCTGTACACACACATCAAACATTGTTTCGCTTTGTTTTAAAATATATCTGTGAATGCTTATCTATTTACATACAAACACAATGTTTTATAGGCATGTTTGTGTCCTTGTAATGTAAGATGTGTGAGAAAGTGATTCTCTTTATCATTGTAGGGTGGGATTTGAAATAATCAGAATGTATTTATTATTAACTGTGCCTATTATGGCTATTCCTTTTGGCTATTTTAAACTAAAGCCACATTGTATTAGGTGATACACAAACTTAGTGTAATGCCATCCCAGCCTTAAAGGATTTACTTTTTAAACTGACAAGAGAGACACAAGGTTGGAAGAAGAGCCTAACACAAAGCAGAGTGAACAATGAGATAGTAGTAAACTTGATGTTAGTTCTCTGATGGGATCTAATCTAATGAAGGTGATTTATATACCTTCATATATGCACTCTGTAATGGTTTCATTAGGAAGCGGAAAGAAATTATTTACTATTCTTGGCACTGCTATAAAATGTGTTAGATATCTGCTTATGGTACAACTGATTTTAAGAACACATTTCCTTACGTTGATAGCCACCTATTCACCACATTAACAGTATGTCTGAAATTTAGTTTACAACAGTGATCTGTTTCAATGGCTACTTCACATTTGAATGGATTCCTATCAGAAATAAGGGCAATGGTCACTTTATACTACAATTAAACAAACAAAATAAAGCAAAGCAGTGGCCAGTCCAGCTACAATAACGTAATTGCAGACATCATTAGCTTTTGAAACAAGCTGAAAGGCTTGACCTGACCACATTCCATTTGTGCAGAGGAAGTCGCCTCACATTTCCTAACTGCAAAAAAATGAAAAGATAAACCTTCATCAGAAATAGATTTAAGTTATTGCTGTCTCTCTGATTTCCTGGAATCTGTGGAGGTAATTTACTGGAAGGAGAGCATACAAAACAAGTATTAGCTCTGATTGGTTTGGAAGAAGAAAACAACAATACATATAAATCTGTTTTTAATTCAGCACTTGCCCAGGATGTTGCTGCCCTAAGAATTGTTATTGCTTCTGTGACCTACCATAGCAATACTAGCCTGAATTTTGCAATTTTATTCTGCTTCGTAGAAATTCAGAACACCAAGGTCAACAATTGGTGTGCCCCTAGCAGGCCATTCGGCTCATATGGTTAGGGCACACCAGTTTTGGTAGTAACAGCATGTAAGGGAATGATCTGACTAGCAGCGTGCCCAGGCACCTATGACTCTTCAGCCCAAATAACCAGGTTCCCATGTACCCCTGGGTCAAGGGCTATAGGGTGTACAGGAGGGACAGGACAGGGAGGAAAGGTGGGGGCGTGGTGCTTTACATTAAGGAGGAATACACATCCTCGTCAATTAGCAAAGAGTCAGAGGAGGGGCCCTTTGAAGTGCTCTAGGTTAGAATACAAGGCAGTCGAGGGGAAAGAGACTTAACAGTGGGGGTCTACTATAGACCACCCAACCAAGGAGAAAAGCTAGACCAGGAATTCTTAAGTCAGCTCACGGAGGTAGTTAGGTCAAAGGACGTGGTCATCATGGGTGACCTGAACTTTCCAGACATCTGCTGGGAAGAGCAGTCAGCCAGGTCTGACCACTCATGTAGGTTCTGAGCCAGAATGCAGGACCTCCATCAAACCCAGGAGATGCACAGCCCCTCCAAGGGAGACACCTTGTTGGACGGGGTGCTGGCCACTGGCGATGACCTGGTGAATGGGCTGTGGGTGCTCGACCACCTGGGCAACAGCGATCATCGCCTGCTGGAATTCACCATCCAGCACAAGGTGGCAAAGGCCTGCAGCAAGGCAGCAACCCTAGATTTCAGGAGGACGGACTTCAATGAGCTAAGGAGAATTATTGGGGAAGCACTGAGGTCCCAGAGGGGAGGGGAGCCAGGTGTCCAAGAAGAGTGGTCGCTCCTTAAGGAGACGATCCTCCAAGCCCAAAGGGAAGTAATCCCAACATGGATCAAAGGGGGCAGGAGGGCGCAAAAGCCCCCATGGCTCACCAAAAGCATCCTGGAATGTCTCCTAGCTAAAACGGAGGCACACACCCAATGGAAGGGAGAGGCCATCACCACGGAGGATTATACTGCAGTTGCTTGGGGATGCAGGGGGGCATTCAC
>NW_017729029.1:26343470-26347650 GCF_001723915.1 Gavialis gangeticus | reverse complement strand
ATGGGACCTGAACCTATTCAGCCTCCACAAGAGAAGGCTGAGGTGGGATATAGTGGCCTGTTACAAACTAGTCAGAGGGGACCAGCAGGCACTGGGGGAGTCCCTGTTCCCCCAAGCACTATCAGGAGTGACGGGGAATAATGGTCACAAGTTGGCAGAGGGTAGATTTAGGCTAGATATCAGGAGGCGCTACTTCATAGTCCGGGTGGCCAGGATCTGGAACCAACTTCCAAGAGAAGTGGTGCTGGCTTCTACTGTGGGGGTCTTTAAAACCTTGCAGGGGTCGTTTGACCCCAGTACTCTTTCCTGCCATGGCAGGGGGTCAGACTTGATGATCTGCTCAGGTCCCTTCTGACCCTACTAACTATAAAACTATGAAACTGCAGGTGACCTTTAACACAATTCAGCTTCAAGGCTCAAATTCATGCCACTGAAGGCATATAGAGAAGGCTTAACCTCTCTGTTATCATACCCTGTCCCCTGGAATGAATTAAGCTGTTCTTTTTGGTAGATACCTAGTAGTATTACCTTAACTCCTCCTCTCCCACCCACTCCTGCAAGACTCTAATTGTTCCAATACCAATTTTCTCATGAGAGCAGAATCATGATGGGATGGAAAAATATATTCCACATAGACTCCTGAAAAATAATACATTACCTTGGATTCAGCATCTACAAATGGGTTGTAGCATGAAAGATGTGTATGGAAGTTGCCATATTTTCCTACAGTAGTGATATGCTGTTGAGTAGATATAGCTGCTCACTGGGAACAAAACTACAGTAGTCAAAAGCAATACCCTTATTTATTCACTATTCACAAGCTAATTCAAATGCAAAATTGCTCTGTATTGTTCTGAGTCTCACACAAGTTTACTTCCAATGAAATTGAACACAGCCATTGGTATAGAAATGTATTGTGCTGTAAAGTTAAAATATATAAGGGGACAAAAGTAAAGCATTGTATTCAATTATTAAATTATTCAGTCAACTCAAGAAGTTTTGTATTTCCTTCCTCTAGCACAATATCAGTAAGATGCAAATGTCAATCACTGTTGGTGTGAGGCAAGAATTAGTAGACTAGAATATTACAACCATATTTTACAGCTTGTCACAGGTGCCCTTTTAGCAATGTGCATTCTATTTTTATGAAGTTGTATACTATTTCCTATTCCCTACTTACTTTTTCATTAGTTCTTGTGCACTATAGTTTCAGTCTCTCTCTTTCTTTTTATTGCATTGAATCCTCTCCTTTTTATTTTAATTCATTTTTCCCTTCTTCCAGTTTACGGTATATGCAAATAACTAAAGAAAAGTATTTTAAAACCTTTTAAAATAATTTAAATGCATTATAAATGGAATTGTTCAATACTTAAAGATGGTGCAACCTTTATCAGGTCTGTATTCTAGAAAAACCAAAAACTGTTTATTTGAAATAGCATTTTTTCTGTTGTACATATTCAATCCTTTATGCCTACTGGAGCTACCAGTATGAGAAATATATTAACCACAACACAGGGAGCATGGCACTCACTTTCTGTCAAAGTCTTCAGAGAGTTTTTGAAAATATCAGGTTCTATAATGTTTGATGTTCAAAGATTCTCTTACATGTTTGTTATCAAGAATGTTTCCTTTGAATAATGCTGTGTGTATGGATCCCTAAAGCAAATGGTTTTACAACATTGCTGAATGCAGGTATAGTGTTCCTGTGAGAGTCTGTACTAGAATGATTGGGAACTTCACTAGGAGAATCTTACCTGCATGACAGAATAGTATTTTTCTGTATTCTGCCAGAACAGAAAAGAAAATGAACGAGAAAAAGAAAGGGTCAAGCATATGGGTAATAAAGATATATAGTCTCCTGACAGGGTAAAAGGACACAGAAACTGTTTTCCTTATCCTTAGAGATCAGTAGACTAAATTCCTAGGTAATTTCATTTTGAATGTATGTTGAAAGTCATTTGTACACCTTCACTGAATCTGGCCCTTGGTGTAAGTAGATTAGGTATGCTATCCCTTGAAGGGAATGATCCAACTTCTGCACCTCAGTCTGAATTTTGTAACAGGAAAAGCAGTCAACAGGAAATTCTAGGAAGGGCTAAGATGAAACAAAGAGTAACCCATAAAGTGGATTTTACATTAATTCTTTATATGAAAGGAATAAAAAAAATAAAACAAGAGAAAAAACATTAATTACCAATTTATGAGACTTCATAAAATTCTCTATTCTCAGACTTATTTGAAAATCATTTATAAAAACATTTATAATCTCTTCATATTTCATCCTTATTATCTCCCCTTCATGCACCCTTGCTTCAGTGAAAAAACAGGTTTTCCCTTTTGTTCATGATTCTCCTTTTTCACTTTCCTCCCACTGTTATGGCTCCACCTTCCCGTTAGGTTTCCCCTTCCATGCTCATTCAGTTTTACAAGTACATAGCCCATACCAAAACCACACTCAGTGTGACATTTTGTGTACCTCAGTGTACAAGGGCAGAGTATAAGTTCTTACTTGTCATGAAAAAAGGATGCTGAGCAGGTTGAAATGCTGCTGCTTTCTGAGCATATTTCTTACCTTGTTTGGCTTCAGAAAATTCAGTATAGTCCCAGCCAAGCTGGTCCCACTATTGACACAAAATAATTGTAGGTATGTGCACAATCCCATTGTGAATGGTGCAGTCAGATGATTCTAAGATGGGACAATTGACAGTTGGCGTATGTGATTTCAGGTAGCTCTGATATTGCTGCTGCATGCCAGTATTATCTATATATCCCATCATTGATATGTTTTCTAATAATTTACTGTGATGATGAAACTAAGCTGTACCTTCACCACTTATCTAATCAAGGAAGTAAAGGAAAAAAGAACACGTCAACATACCCAGCAGTTTTTAAAAAAACTATGATTTCTGCTTTAGAAATAATTGGGTTCCTAACAACTATTACTTGTTATTTGTATGGCAATACTATATAGGACTCCCAGTCATAGTTGCTTGATCCCACTGTACTTGGCATTGACAAACACCAACAGAGATGGTTTCTGATCCAAATAGCTTACAGTATATAAAGACATATATCAGTTGGTTAGATACCACATACAGCTTACTTGCTCAAATATCTTTTTATTGCACCTATGCCAGTGACTGTCACCTATGTGTATTTTCCATTTTGGATTATATAAATATATAAGGCCGGGGACCTAAAAGTGGTCTATTCTTACACATAAATATTCTGTGTAAATAGTATCTATTCTATTTATTAACTGAAACATCATCCAAAACTTATTTCCTTCTCACATCCCCTCAAAATAAATAAATAAAATCCTAGCTCCCACATCTATTCATTTGGCACATTTCCAACCCTTGCCAGAAATAAACATCTAAGGAATCAAACAGACTTTGAAGTACCTGAAAGCTGGCAAAAATCAATCCATAAGAAACCAATCAGGCAAACAAATACCAGTTGTATGCTACTCACTGATAATGTCCCTGATGGTTAAACCATCTCAGTGCTTTTGGTCTGAGCATCTCAGCTGATCATAACTGCTATGGTAGCAAATGATGAAAGAACTGATATCTCAGGCTAAGTATAGGCATTCAGGAAGATCAAGGCAGAAGGTCTCTAACTTTTGAGCTTTACTTTAAGCACCCAGGGTTAGGTCCAGAGCAAGCAGAACATACATTAGCCCTTTTGGTGGGGAGGTAGGGCACTTGGATCCTGCCTGCATGTCCTGAGCCTAGAAGGTAGCAGGGGCTCTTGCATGCCTTCCAGCATGCCCTGTGGGCTCCCCAAGCTGCTGAAGACTCCCAAGTGGGAGGGACACCCTTGATTGGCTAGTACAGAAATCCCAGCCACCCACCTAGACCTGATGCAACAACAGCTCATCATGGCTTCGAGCCACCTGCTGGCCATCCCGCACACACCTATCCACTGCTCCCTGTTCCTGCCGAGTGTGTGTGTGTGTGTGTGTGTGTGTGTGTGTGTGTGAGAGAGAGAGAGAGAGAGAGAGAGAGAGAGATGCCTGTATTCTGCACCCCCACTGATACTGGTGACCCTGGCCCTGCACAGTGGCAGGCAGTCTGGATCCGTAAAGCCCTTGTCAGATAGTTCTTCACCCATGTGGACTGGGAGCCCTCCTGAGATGAGGAGGACTTCAACTACCCCCTACCCTGGCACTGAACCA
>NW_017729029.1:26329043-26338470 GCF_001723915.1 Gavialis gangeticus | reverse complement strand
GTGTGTGTGAGAGAGAGAGAGAGAGAGAGAGAGAGAGAGAGAGATGCCTGTATTCTGCACCCCCACTGATACTGGTGACCCTGGCCCTGCACAGTGGCAGGCAGTCTGGATCCGTAAAGCCCTTGTCAGATAGTTCTTCACCCATGTGGACTGGGAGCCCTCCTGAGATGAGGAGGACTTCAACTACCCCCTACCCTGGCACTGAACCATGGCTCTCCAGCCATGGGCTCCTCTGGCCTTGTATCACAGGAACCACTGCCCACAACCCAGGTTGATCAGACACAAGCCCTCTTCCTCTCTTCCTCTCCAACCTCTCCCAAGTGTACATACCAGAGCTGGGGGGAGGGGAAGAGACTTGCCTCATTTTGATCAAAATCTGAGAAACTTTTAATGTGTTTATTAAACAAAAAGTGAAATGTTGCTCACTCCAGAACTTGGACTCTTTTTCTTAGTTAACACTGAGAGAGTGGAGAATAACCCTGGCTGCACTGGAAGGTTATGCCATTGAGGGGGAAAGGGGATTGGGAAGTTGCAGAGGCTCAATTTAAGAAACATGAAACCTTGGGAAGACAGGGGAAATGCTGCACATGTAACTGACTCCCCTCAGTTTAATTAAATGTGGTAGCTGCCAAACTTTTCATGTGAACTATAATAACAAAATAAAAACAACAACAACACCTACAACCAAACAAAAACCTGAAATACTGCCCACTCCAGAACTTTGGCCTGTGGCCAGGGAGCTACCTATCCTTGCAGAGGTTACACTACTCCCCTGCAGTGGAACCCAGGAGTAGCTGGCCTAGTGGGCTGGTAGGCCTCAAACCATTTCCCCCACTTCCTGAGAGCTCCTATGCTCTTCCAGAACCTCTCTGGGACCTTGCATCTATGCCAGTGACTGTCAGCAGCCAGGAGCTCTGAGTTAGCCCTGGAAGGTGGGCTAAGTCACTGCCAGCTCTTGCACTGGGTCTCAGGCAACCTGGTCCTCCTCTCCTCCTACACTGCTGCTCCCCAGAGTGGGCCTCACCAGGTACTTTCCTGGCTCTTTGGATCACAGGTCATCAGATCCCACATGCCATATCTCCTATTCAAGTGCCTGGGCCTGGAGAGATAAGCTTTCTCTGGTTCTCTGGGAGAAAAGGAAGGGAGGGGGTGGAGTGGGGTTTACCTGCAGTGGTGCTCATATGTAGGTTCTCTGTCAAATGGTGGCAGGAGATGCACCACAGTGAAAACCTGCAGTTGCACCTGTTGGTTACACCTCAGCTGTGGGACTTAAAGAAAGCTTTCAGTGTCTTTGGGGATCTGTTTGTGTATCATTTTACATAAAGTAGTTCCACATCAACACTCTGGCCTCTCTCAGGAAAGCAACATGACCTTGAGGGATGGGGCAGCTAGTTGTCAATTAACCATATTTATTGTCTCACTCAATGTAACACAGAATGATAAGCCCCCAAGAACAGTAGGGGGTAACAACCCTAGCATCTTCGCTTCATTCCAGGCCACTTACATGGGTGTTGCAGGGTTGGGGTTGAGAGGCAGTAAGAAGTATCAATAAATCAGTATCATCAGTATTCCAGTGGACAATTGTTGAAACATGAACATGCTGAATATCAGAACAGGCAATTACATGATTCCCCAAGAGCATACCACAACTTACCAAGGACTTACATTAGACCATTCTCTCACCTATAAATAGGATGACCATATTATTTTGAAGAAAATCCAGGATGGGGGGCCACCCACCCATCCACTCCTGTGGCTCCCAGAAGCCCTGATGGTGGGATAGGGCAGGATAGCATGGAGGCCCATGGCCAGGTTCCATCCCCCACTCACAGGCTTAACTGGGAGAAGCCCCTGTGCAGTGCCCTCTGGGCTCCACCAGCATCTCTACATCACTGATGGCAGCTATCTGGGGCTGCCACATGCACCCTGGGCCTCAAAAGAAGCTGCAGCATCAGGGCATACGATGGCCAGTGGCAGGCAGCCACCCTACTTGCTCTGCACAGCTGTCCAAGCCCCAGCCCTGGCCTCCTCCTCTGGCTAATCCCTGGCCCAGGCAGGGGTAGTGGTTCTTAGCCCACCCCATTCCTTCAGCCTCCAGCCACTGCTCAGGATGAACTAGGCTGGGCATATGCAGGCAGGGCGGACCCACCCATCAGGGACTTTTGCTTCAATTTTAGCCAACCAGCCAGGATATGGGAATTGCCTGTGAAATCTGGGACTGTCCCAACCAAAGTGGGATGTATGGTCACCTTTTCTATAAACATCACATTCAGAAGCTCAGCAGTAAAGTCTCTGCACAGGTAGCTGCCTTAAAATGTTTAGCCAACATAGTGAGGTGTGCCAAATTCAAGGTCCTCAAAACCACTGCACCTGCAATGGTATCTGCCAGTACAGCACATGTAGATGTGAGCTCCGCCACCAAGGCTCGGACAAGGACAATGTCCTCTTGCCTAGCAGCAGGGAGCAACCAGTCCCCACTCTGTGATCATGGGGCCAAAGCTAGGAGATTCTTATCATGCCTGATGGGGGATAAGAATCTCTCAGCCCCAACTGTAATCACAGAGTGGGTGCTGGGAGCTCCCTGTTTCCAGGTAAGGGGACATTGTTCCTGCCCAGGCTCCAGTGGTGAAGCCCACTCTGGCAACAGACAGCTCCCAGGAGTATGGAGCAATGTCCCAGCCCCCCACCAGGAGATAGCTGTCTTCTGGCCCTGTGATCCCTGCCAGCCCCTGGGCTAACACCCAGAGGGAGCCTAGAACTCTCCCTGGCTGCTGCAGGGCCAGCAACAGGCTGTTGCCATGAGCAGCAAATCTCCTCCCGCCTCCCTGCACATGTAGATCCCTACCCTCAGTAATTTACTCTAGAGTAAACCCACCCAAGAGCATTTGCCCATGTAGATATGCCCACTGTCTAGTAAACAGCACAGCACCTAATCTAAACCTGCAATCTTTACAAATGCCCAGATGGAGTGGATGGAATCCACACACTGAGTAATAATACCAGACAGTAGCTCACAGCTGGATGGAGGGAAGAAGGTGGAGGGGAGTGGGTGTTGGAAACAGGGGCTTCACTGCCTTGGGTCACTGAGAGCCTGTGAGTGGAGCTGGCTCAGTGCTTAGGCAGACCAGATGAGCCCTGACAGAGGCTAGAGTGCCATCCTGCAAGGTGAGTGAATGGAGTACCACAAAGCCCCATGGCTTGCCAGTGGTATGTGGCCTACCATGAGTCATTAGGGGATCTGGTACAGATGTTCATTACAGCACTTTAACCAACAGTGCTGAAGTCTAATATCACATCTATCCAGGGTTGTCTTAGAGTGGGATCCACCGTTTTTACAGCCCTTTATGTACCCTATCTGTTCAGTTATGGCTGTGGAGCACTTTCTGCATGCTTACCATGCACTAAATATAAATTCTGTACCTGGCCTCCAGTGTCTGGGGCCAAACCATGTATTGTTAAAACACTGTTAACAATGGTTTAAGGATAGTCAAAGTAAGTAACAAGGCAGTTCAGGCCACAGACCAGAACAAGAATGCACACACATGCACATGAGTTACAGTCAAGAAAACTATCAAAAAGAGATCTTAAAAAAAATACTTTTTATATTGTTAGCATGACAAAACAGGTTAGTGAAACCTGGAACTCAAATGTTACAGCTGTCTGAACCCTAAAAGTATTAATAGGCTAAGGAAGAACTTTGGTCTGAGACAAAAGCTTCAGCAGCCCTTCAAGATAGGACTCAGTTAGATGAAAGAAGTATAATTGTGTTATTATTGCAAACTCAGTAACTCACAGGACTTTCTATTTTACTATAAGGGATAATACTTAAGCTGAGAGAGAAAACAACTGTATTTCTTTGGCTATCAGAGCAAATGGAACAAAGCCACCATTTTTTAAAGTCTTTTTTCTTCTGACTTGTGGGGTGGTTGTAAAACTTCACCTGCTTGAAGTATTTTTCTTTGCTCTGAAGTGCCTAGGCTAGTTTAAAGAGATCCATTTCAGCAAGATGCAATGGAATTTAGCCATATGGCTCCCATTAACTCCAATGGGAGTTGTGCGACAAAATCCTTAACGTTTGTACTGAAAATGCACCCCTTGGTGTTAAATAAATGAAACCTGATTTTTCTTGACCTAGGGTGATTCAAGTCTATACCAACCTACCAGTCTTGTTTTCAGAAAAGGAAAAACCTTCTACCACATAGTGTGCCTGCATGTCGTTTCAATGTTCTGAAGCTAGTCTTGAATGGCATCTGAATTACATACCCTCAACATTTTGTCTTCACTGAAGAATAATTTTACAGTATTTCATCTACGTATGTTGCTTAACACTGCATAATGTAACCTGAAGAGCCCTGGATTACATGAAAATGTATCCAACATCCAAGTCTAAATCATGTCCTCCCTTCCATTCTCATTTACTGAAAGTTTTCTTCATTAATTTAAGCCACAAGACTTTTTTTTTTCAAAATCCTGACCATTAATATATGCTTTACAAGCAACCATAAACAAAGGCTTCAGTGCCAAAGCAGTTTTGCTTTAACAATGCTGTACATTAATACATATCGTTTCAAAAAGTAGGTATATATAAATTTGGAAACAAAGTTTCTTAAATACAAACATATACAGCTACGTAGATCCTTTTATCTGCCCACATACCCCTTGGGAAAGAAGAAAAAAATAAGTCTAAAAGGGATGCACATCTACAACCTATACTTAATAAGCTTATGTTTAAATGATGAACATAATTTCAAGTGAAACTGAGTTTTGCGCATGGATCACTACAAAGCCACCTTGAAAGAGACAAGGAATTGGCTGTAATAAATTCCTCTCACATTCTAAACCTACACGACACCTAATATACTATATCAATTGGGATTTTGTTTACAATTATATTTCTTCTCAGCTGCCCTCAAAAAGATTTTTTCTCCTTGCTGTCTCTTCCTTTCACTCTACACTGTCCCTTCCCCATGCTAGAAAGAGCTTTGGAAATAAATTAGACCTTGAATGACCTGAAAGTTGGCAAAAATGAATCTGTTGGGAGCCAATCAGTCCAGCTGTGAAGTATTCAAAATAAATTTAACGCCCCCCCCCAAAAGGATAATTACTTTAGTGCATTTATACAAAATAATTCTGTTTGTATGCTCAATTCTAGTTTCAAAGAACAAAGTTCTAGCTGGGAAGGGCTGGAGTTTCTTCTTCTTTTTTTGGCTCTTTTCATCATCATTGTTCCAGGACTCCAGTGAGCAACTCTGAGAAATGTCAAGCAGTTTTCTTTTCTTTACATTTTTCAGATCCTGCATTTACTGTTTTTTAAATGTTATGGAATCCCCACAGCTGTTGATATAAAATAATTGCATGCAGGTGTATATTCCTGTGGTGAACAGTGCAGTTAGATCTTAAGTGCATTTCAATGCATTTTGACAGTTCTGTGGCAAAATGGGTGGGGGATTTTGGGACCCTCTGTTCAGGGGGAGTTATAGAATGCACAATTCCATCTAAAATACATTATTTCAACTTGATGATTAAAAACCTACTGGGACTGATGCCCTTTTTACCCTCTTTACTCTGCTGATTCCTGAGGCCTGGTTTCTAGAGGAGTAACTAAGTAAACAATCAAACCTATACTTGGCAAGTCCTCAAGTCAGCTTAACTTTTCCCATCCACAAGCATTCATACAGATAAAACTAAGTTATTCCGAGTAGACTGAGAGATAGTATGAAAAGGCACCAACATTGCAGATGCAATTTGATTTTGGAATTCAACAAAATGCTAGTCACATTTTTCCTGTGATATTTATCTAGCTCTAGATAATATAGGGGCAGATCCTCAGATGGTGACAATCAGTCTATCTTATGCACAGGGTGAGATGGTATAGATTAGGTCAAGAGTGGGCAAAATATGGCCTGTAGGATGGATCTGGCCCACCAAGGAATTTTATTTTGCCTGCAGCAGGTCCCTCAGCCCTGCCTGGATTAAATTACTGCACAGCTGGTCTTGTCACCCCCAGACATGCACCAGGACTGGGGTGGCACAGTGGCTGAACTCCACTTCCCAGCAGCCCCAGTGGTAGTGGCTCCTTCAGGTGTCACTGCCAATGTTGCCAGACCCAGCCCTGCTGCCTGGGGACCCCAGCCCATCTACCCTCCACTCACTGCTTGGGGTATTGGATGCAGTGGATGGGTGGGTCTCCATGAAGACCAGCCCAAGACTTATGTGAGAAGGATGAACTTGGCTGGGTGGATGGGATGGGGCTGTGGGCAGGTGGGCAGCAGTGGCCAGAGTGGGACAGGTGGGTAGGGCTGAGGTTGGGGTCAGGATTGTGGGGTGGTAAGAGCCCAGGGCTGAGACCTGGGGCAGAGCCAAGATCTTCTGCCTGCATATCCCTGCAGTGGGAACAGGTTTCATGGGCAGGGGCATGCTGTGAGCAGATTGCGGCTCTTCCCCAGGCCCCAGTCCCATGCTTTCAATGCTTGTGATCCTCACCTTGGTCCTGGCCCTGCCCACCCATCCTGCTCCCAGATGCTGCTCCCTGTCCACCCATGGCCCCATCAAATCCACCTCGCTGAGTTCTCTTTGCCCTCAAGAGTCCCAGGCAGGTCTCCATGGAGACTCTGGGGCTGAGGCAAGGATTGCTGGGTGGCAACAGCACAGGGCTGGATCCTGGGGCAGAGCAACTTAAAGGGTTTTGGTGAACTGTTTTGGATTGGGGTAGGGGGGTGATGACTTGGCCTAGTGATGCAAGGGGGGGGCAAAGGGAAGGCGTGGCATTGACCCCCCCCCTGGCAGCAGTTCACCAAAACTCCCCAAGTGATCCTCCAGCCCAAGGAACTGCCCATCCCCAGATTTGTAGGGGCTGGGAAGCCTACTTCCCCTGATGTTGTCCTGTGGGGTCAGGCCAACTCTCAGGATCGCAAAATGGTGCTGTTAGATGGGAGGGTGTGACACAATTGCACATATACATGCACAAAAATCAATTAGGTGCATACACACACTATGGGCATACACAACCACCAGGCACATACACACACACTTCCAACTCGGGCACATACACATCCAAGATTACCAGTCTAAGCACATACACACTATACACACTGAAAATTAGACAAGAATCTGTTGTCAATACCCACACACTCAGTACATATACACAGATCATGAAGTCGTGTATCACACACATAATTTTATATATATATGTGTGTGTATATATGTATATATATATATATAAAACTAATATATATAAAATATATATATTAGTTAAAGTGTGCAGGGACAGAGTCCAGATCCTGTGTTTGGGGAAGGAAGGTAGGTGATAGCTATCTATCCTGAGTTGTGAATATATATATATTTGCCAGTTCACACACACACACCACACACCTACCCATACACACAGATGAGTTCCTAACATGGCTGGTGGTGTATGTGTGTGCTTGGGGTATTTGGGATACCTAGGGTGCTTGGTGACTATGGGAGAGAGAGTCAAGGGTTAAAGATGTCCATACAGAGGGGAAGGAGGGAAATGGATAGGGATTAAGAAGAGGGAGGGAAAAATAAAAGAGTGAAAGTTGCCAGAGGGCCGGGATTAGAACTGGCAGACTGGAGGGGAGCTGGCTTTACTTGAGGTTAATTGATGTTAATTGATTAAAGTACAATGCCCAAAGCTGCCAAAACAGAGGAGTGATGCCAGGGAGAAGCCATCACAGAGGCTGGGGCTGGGGCTGGGGCTGGAGCTGTGGGGGAACCAAAAGGTATGGGGAGAGGGAAACTGGGACTGGGGGGAGCTGGAGGGGCTAGGGGGAACAGGGAGCTGGGATAGGGAGCTGCAGGTGCTGGAGAGGGGCTGCGAGGGAGCTGGGAAATTGCAGGGCTGCCAGGAAAGCCAGGAGCTGTGTTGGGGAATCGGGAAAACCTCAGGGGCTGCTAGGGAAGCCAGGACCTGGACTGGGGAGCAGTGGGGAAGGCTCTGGGTGCTTGGACCAGACCAGGAAGCAGCAGGGAAACTCCGGGTGCTGAGGCCGGACTGGGGAGCAGCGAGGAAGGCTCTGGGTGCTGGGGCTGGACTAGGGAGCAGTAGGGAAGGCTCCAGGTGCCGAGGCCAGACCAGGGAGCAGCAGGGAAGGCTCTGTGTGCCAGAGCCAGACCAGGGAGCAGTGGGAAAGTCTCTGGGTGCTTCGAACAGACTGGGGAGCAGTGGGGAAGACTCTGGGTGCCAAGGCTGGACCAGGGAGCAGCAAGAAAGGCTCCAAGTGCTATAGCTGGACCAGAGAGCATCAGGGAAGGGGAATAAAGCTAGAAAGTGGTAGCAGCAAGCCAGGGCTGGGAGGCTACTGGAGAACACAAACAGAAACAAGGAGAGATTGGGGAGAGAAAGTGGAAGCAGTGGTGCAGAATGGGGGAGCTGGAGAAAAGAGAGAGAGAGGGACAGGAACAATTGAGGAGAGAAGGAAGAAAGAGATAGGAATTGGGGGTAAGGCAGAGGTGGCAGGACTCAAACGGGGAAGCTGGGAGCTAAAGCCAGGAACAGAGGGAGACAGGTGAGTGTTAGAGAGAGATGGAAAAGCAGCACAGAGTAGGGAAAAGGGAGCTGGGATGGAACCAGAGGCTGGGGAAGGATCCTGGGGAGTTGAGAGAAGACAGAGAGAGAAATAAGGGAGAAGATGAGAGGGGCAGAAAACAGAGATTGGAGTAGGGCTGGGGGTCAGAGGCAAAACCTAACTCAGGTTCCAATTAACAGTTTTATTAAACAAACAGTATACTGTACAGATGACCAGGCTATTGGTTCCTACACACATACAAGCACTCTCTCTCTCTCTCTCTCACACACACACACACACACGCACACTCCTACACAAAGGTAGCAGGGGAGGAGAAAGGCTTGGTGGAGAGATTAGTTAAAGTGTGCAGGGACAGAGTCCAGATCCTGTGTTTGGGGAAGGAAGGTAGGTGATAGCTATCTATCCTGAGCTGTGATTGATCCTTAATGGCCAGTTGGGGTCTTCTCCAGTGAGGTGTTATCCAAAGGGGGTTGCCGGCAGGGCCTCTGGGTGGATAGGTGGCATGGTGTGGTGCTGGTCTAGATGCAGAGGGCATCCCACTGGGTCTGTCTTTACTACCCCTTTTTATAGGGGCAGACCTTCTATGATCCTAGTGGCAGGGGCATGCCCAGGCAAGGGTCAGCTCTGGTGTAGTGAGCATGTGCAATCCAGGCAAGGATGTGCAGTTCCAGGTGTCTGTGTTGGACCAGTGGGTTGGCTGATTTCTGTAGGGTCTTGGTCTTTTTCTGATCTGTTCCTGGATGAGTCAATGGAAGGCAATAGCCTGGTTGGTGAGCTGATGGTCCAGTCATTTAGTTCATTATTCAGTAGAGGCCTTTTGCCATTGTATCTCAGCATCCTCATTCATCCCCATTCATTCAGGAACCAATTTACATGAG
>NW_017729029.1:26322540-26329032 GCF_001723915.1 Gavialis gangeticus | reverse complement strand
ATGTAGGCCTAAATCATATAGTATTAGTAAAACAGTAATATAAAACATTAAAAAATCAATATAAACATAATTCTACAATATAAAACAGTGGAAATCCATAAAGAAGGAGAGAAAAAAAAACTTTCTATCAAAATAAAATGCTAAAGCTTATCCTATGTCTTAGCTCACTCTATGTCTTAACATAATTATTCTTATCTATAGAGAATAGGGAAGGAGAGAAAAAGTCACAAATTGTTGGGGAAGGGAAAGGAATGTATCTCTCTCTATACATATATATAGAAAAAAGAAAAACTGGGGGTTATGTTACAATGTCAGTGGTCAAGAACTGAATGTTGCAACCATTCAGTTATTCCTGTCCAAATCAGATATTTTCCTTTTCTGGTAATGGCTAAGCTCATATTATTTCATTATGATTGCTATTATTCCTCTTAGTATTACTGAGGAAAGAGTTGAAAATTACTGTATTCAATTTGATTTGCATAGCACAAAATCACTAGCAGAGATTCTTTCTAAACGTGCAAGTGGCACTTCAGTATTGGATCAAGTGTTAGATTGGCAAAACAACAACATGAGTTCATTACTACAAACTCTTTCCAGATGGAACCATAAATGTATTGCACTTTACTGTGTGAGAGGTACAAAAAAATGAGCAGTGTGTTATACTACTTTTTGAAAAATAGTCTCTCACATATTGCTTTTGCCTTGATGCAATGGGGAAAACTACTAGAGATTTTACAGAAAGGAAGATCATGGAACTCTGACTTTTTTTTGTGTAAGCTCTTTTACCAAGCTGTGTAAATCAGCATACATTGGGTGCATCTACATGAGAGGTTTACTGAGAAATTATCTAATTAGCTCCACAGTAAAGTCTCAGCGTCTATACATGCAGCCCTTTTAGGCCACAATAAATTAATCAATGCCACCATAAGACAGTACTTGTCAACACAAGTGCTACCCTGCAGCAGTGTTATTTACTCTGCTGCAACACTTGCAGATGATGGGGCTGGCTACTGTATGAGAGTCCTTCAGTTCAGTGGCTACCTTCTAGCTAGCCTCATCCTGGAGCACCCTCATGCCCCTGCCAGCCCCTCTTTGGCATGCTGAACCAGCTTGGAACAGCCCTGGGATGTCAGGCCCCCTGCCAGCTAGGGCTATTCTGATCTGGCTCAACTGTTGACAGGGCCAGACACAGGCTTGAGCAAATCGGGCAGCCACCTGGGGCCTGAACAGAAATCAGGCCCCCAAATGGTGTAAATAATAATAATTATTATCATTATCTCTGGTGAAGGGTGTTCCAGTACTAAAAGTTTGCCCAGGGCCACCAGGAGTCTAGGTATGGTGCTGACTGCTGACATTACAGTTCTCCAGCCACAAACCTGGTATGCGAATGCCAGCATGACTAGAAGGCTTGGAGCTTCCAGAAGAGCTGGACATTTGACCTTTCATGATGTCATGACCCAGTTATATATATCAAGTCAATTATATTAAGTTGTTATAAGTATGCGCAGTAGCTGCTAGGTTACATGACTTGGTTGGGAAGAGGAATTATGAGGCATTATTACATTTGATTGGGTAAAAATTGATGGACACCTAAGTGACAGATCACCTGCATAAGAGATTGTTTGAGAGGTATGATTGCCAGGTGGCATGATCCTTGTAGTATAAAAGGTATGGGAGTCACCACCTTGGTGTGTGATTGTGGCTGTCACATGCGAATTACTGGGTGAGTGCATATGTGGTGGCTGTGAGTGTAGAGGTTGTTGCTGTTGTCATTGTGGTGTTGTGTTGCATATCTGTAAGCCTGAAGAGAGAGAGAAGAGCATGTGTGTAAGAAGATTGGCACTTGGATACTCCAGTGAGCTGGGGAGACCACACTTACCTGGAGGCATCTTCCACCTCAACTCTCTGCCTGGCCTTGGCTCTGGTAACATATTGCCCTCCCTTGGTCCGAGGTGCCGAGTACCCCAAGGGGGAAAGGGTCAGAAACCCTCATTAAAATGACTACTGTCCACTGGTTGTCAGCAAATCTCAGAGACAGGCCTTTGTACTATGTCATATTGCCGCCTGGCCAGTGCAGTATCACCAGTGCAGTAAATATTGTATTTTCTTGCTCTGCATGTATTGTATATAGTATACTGTAGTCTATATAGATAGTTTGTGGTTACAGGTTGTGATCTGAATATACTTTCTTGTTTAACTTTACTTTGGTCTCCGCACTTTCTTTGGTATGGGATGAAGCTGGGTTGTAAGCCTATGTCCAAACATTTGGGCTCTTAAAATCCCACCAACCCACAGAAAATATTCCAAAAAGCCCCAGAGCTCTGAGGAGAAGTAAAAACCCTCCACCCCCTTTGATGTACCCTGTGGCAGGGCACTGTGTGTGCCTGCCACTTTAAGGCCCTGGAGCTGGCAGCCTCCAGGTGCCTAACGAGGGCAGCCATTTTAGGTTTAGGACCGCCCATATAAACAAGGCAGTTTGGCTGCTGGAGGCTGGGCAACAATACTGCCTGGCCAGAGGGCTGCTGACTTTCATCTGGAGAAAAGGGAGGAGCTGGGGATGGTAGGAGGCTCCTGGTCCTGGGTACGACCTAAAACTACACCCTGTTGGGAGTGGGTGGCCTTGTGGGACTCCCAGTGGCACAGGAGCCCCCAGAAAATGCCAGGCCAGTTACCACCCCGGTGAAAGGCCTGTAACCCTCACCTTTGGGTGGATCGCATTCCATCAGAGGTAGTCGTGGGGGGTTGCATTCCATCGGAGGTAGTTGTGGGGGTGCAAGCCCCGAGAAGGAGAGTGGGGAGTTGGAGGCCAGGTATGGCCTAGGCTGCCTGAGCCCTGCAGGGGTTAGAGACCCCAAGGGGGGAGATTTAGGGGCCAGGCATGGCTATGGCCACCTGAGCCCCCTGAGGAGGGAAGCCCCAAGACCCCAAGTAAAGGGGGCATGAGGGGGGGCAGTGTGAGAAGCCCCCAGTGTGAGGGAGGCAGCGTGAGAGGGGGCTACAGTGAGAAGCCCCAGTGTGAGAGGGGGCTACAGTGAGAAGCCCCAGTGAGGGAAGAATGGGGGCTCAGCCAGAGGGTGAGAGAGCTAAGTCCTGACCCAAGTAAGTCCTCCACCATTGGGAGGCAGAGTTTGGGTCAGATACAACACCCAAGCCCCAGTGTGAGAGGGCAGTGCGATGTGGAGCCCAGTGAAGGGAGAACGGGGGCTCAGCCCAAGAGAGCAAGAGCTGAGTCCTGACCCCAACAAGTCTTCTACCGTTGGGAGGCAGAGAGTGGGTCAAAAATAACATCTGTAGTAGCGCCACAACCTGCTGCCCCAGGGGGAGAGTGAGAGTCCCCTGTGAAACCCTGGGGCACCAGTCGTGGTGTGAAGTACCCCCAGCTCCCCACGTCCATGAAGGAGGACCCAGAGAGGGGGACCCCAGGGAAAGAGTAATGATAATATATCGAGGCCTGTCAGAGCTTCCCCTGACTGGCCCAGGCAGGAGACAGGACCAGGAGCGTCAAAAGGGCAAGGGGGCCCACCGAGAGGGACGCCCAAGAGCCAGGGGCCTGGGATCCCAACTGTGCTGGGGGGGCTGGGGCTAGTGTGAGCCAAAGGTCTCAGTGAGGTGACCACACCCAAAGGGGAACCAGTGGCAGGGAGATATGTGGTCCGGTATGATGGCAGCAGAGTCCACCTGAAGGGAGGAACCCGGGTGGGGTCCTACAGTAGGATTCTGGGGCCCATTGTGTGGGACTGGTGTGTGTGAGAACATCATGAGGTCATCTGCGAGGCTTGGGTTGTGGTGTAGTAGAGGAATGGAGCTGCAGATAGTGCCCCCTGGTGGTGGGGCAGAAAATGGGTAGCCTCCCGCTTATTACCAACTAATTAATCAATTAAGATCCAGGTGTGGCAGGCGAGGAGGCAGGCGGTTGGCCCAAGAATAGGTGGGCGGGCAATGCGGAGATGGGCTCCAAGTTGGCCCCCTGTTACTTACCCTTAGACAGCTTTGGGCCCCTTTCACAACATGCTGTGGTCCCAGGCAGATGTGAAAAAAACAGAGCCCAGGAGCAATTGTTTTACATTAAGAGCACATGTAGATATACCCACCGTAAAATATTCTTCTGCCCTTTGCTAGCCCAGCCTTTGCATCTTGCAACTTTGCAGCACAAGGCCAGAACTTCATCTGCCTCTTGCTCCCTAGTCAACTTCTTACTTGGAAGGTGGCTCAGTTGGCGCTCTGTATAGTCAGGCCAGGTTCTTCTCTCACATTGGGACTGTGATGTGGGCAGACTATGCAGGGAAATTTGCATAAAGAGTCTTACTGCAGTGCATGGCTCTGTTAGAGCCAGTTACATGACAGCCCATGATGGTTTAAGTATAAGTAGAGTAAGGTACCAAACAAATTGAAAAGCATTTGAGAAGGAAACTATTTTATACAGCACTGCTATATATACAAACACTGTCAGTGCTGAACAGACACATACATACATAATCATCACTAGCAGATAGTAAGAAACAACCTTTAGGTCTCAATTCTGAGTTTTACAGTTCTCTCAGGTAGGAACTGGAAGCAAGCCTTAATTGAGTTTCACTATCAGTGCTTGATACCACATCCTTTAATTAAATCCTGGTCATTTTTTTGTTTAAGATCAGATTGGAATCACACTAGCTTGTTTTGATTCCAAGTCTCAGTCCAGTGTAAATCAAAAATAAGTCTTATATACTGCCTATAAATTCACCCTAGAAAACAGCACGTATACAAATATGTTCAATATAGATATATTTATATCTGTTATTCTATCCTGTCCTTTCCTGTTCCTTACCAAGGGCTAGTAATGCAAAAGTTGCACCTGACCTTCAATCAGTTGCTGAGGGCCATTCACCCCAAGTTTTTTACCAAATTAACATAAAATTTATTCAAGTGCAGATACTAAAGATTTGCAGTAATGCAATGGAAATTAGAATCAGCCTCTTTACAACCTAGCTATTGTTTATACTAAATAATAAATATGATCTACTTCTCACCCAAAATACATTTGCTTCAGATTTGACAACTTTTGTTTCTAGTTAGATGTGATTTATTTTTTTAATATTGCTTTCAAGTGCCTGAAAGAGGTAACTATCCACGAAATTTTAGGCATAAAAATAAATATGGGAATAATGACAGACCAAGGAAATAGCAACACATTAGTTTCCCTGATGCTTTAGCAGGGTTCCAATATCTTCCAGGGAACATCTAGCATGAAACTATGTTCTCTAGTCTCTTGAGTTGTGAGGAGGTTATTTATTTATTTTTGAACAATCAAATTTCCCTGTAAAATGTTAATACCACAATCTTCTCAATTCACTTACATGGCAGGCATTACGGTTGACTTTGGTATGCATCATACACATACCTTTCATAAACTCATTAATCTTTCTTTTGTTAAGCCTCTGCTTGAATATTTCACAGTCCCAAATCTAAATTTCCTTAAATTGCAATCAAGAACCCCATTGCAGTAACATTATATTTGTCCCAATTAAAAATAATCATGGCTAACAATGCAATATGATGTGTGTAATGGTGAAAGAGGCTTTTACAAATTTTGTTTTACTCTAGTTTTTGTCTTGAAATTATAAAATAAAAGAAGCTCTTCATCTTCTCTCTGATCAGAAATGGGTAGCTCCTTTTTGCAAGTGGAAATACATACTGCATCTACTCCCTACTGTTAGAATATACCTTATGTTATTCTTTCTCTCACTAACTGATTCAATACAATTTTAAAATGCTCATGTTGAATATTTGGCCCCTTAAGAATAAGTCACTTTTCCCATTCAAACAAAGACAAAACAGATACTGATCTTGATACTTCTCATAAATATGCATTAAAAACAAATTCATGATTAACTGAGAACTAAAGATACATGTTTTTCAAATCTTCAGGTTACTACACTACCAGTCTGAAATTAAATGGGACTAGAAGTCAACTGCTACATAATTCTCCCTAAACAGTTTTAACAGTTTTAACAGTTGCATCATGCAGAACTTCCACAAACAATAGCATATGTAGGACAGGGGGAGTGAGGCATTAGTTGGGGATCCTCACCCCTTCTTTCTGGTACTTAGCTCCTCCCCTCACTAACTCCCTGGTGCTCAACAGAATCTCTGCCCAGAGCTCCAAAATTACTAGTTACTCCTCTGACTCATTGCAAAAGGACCTATTGATCAGATGAATAGAAAATAGCATATACACTCTTTCTGGTCATAGTTTGGCATTAATGTTACATGAACAAATTGTAAATATGACCCCACTTTTGAATTTAAACTATTTACTGTATTTATCCAAATCCAAGAATACCCTGACTTTAAGATGACCCTCTAGTAACTAGGCTCTACACATGGAAAAGTTATAAATTGTTATATATTTTTTACATGTAGAATTTAATTATTGGAGGGTCATCTTGAAGTCTTCCTGCCTCCACTTCTGCAGCAGGAAAAGAAGGGGCATGAGGGCAAATGGGGCCAAGC
>NW_017729029.1:26293555-26322525 GCF_001723915.1 Gavialis gangeticus | reverse complement strand
GGGGCATGAGGGCAAATGGGGCCAAGCAGTAGGAGAAGCAGGGGGAGGCAGTAGAAGGCAGGCAGTAGGTAGGAGGTCAAGCAGCCTGACCCTTGCCCTCCCCCTCCACACCTTGCCTCCTGCTGCCTACCCCACACTTGCTCACATTTTGTTTCTGTCTCATGCAACAAAAATTCACTACTTCCACTGCTCTGAATCCCTCCATACCCACAAACTAGGGGAAAAGGTGGCTCATTAGCTCAGAAACTTTTTCACATACTTGACCTTTGCCCTATTGATTAAATCTTGAGTGAGAAAATAGAAATTATAAGACTGTAGAGTTGCATGAAATTATGTGAATAAAGAATGAGCCCTTCTGACAAAGCCACACCCATGCTACTGACTCACTGGCTTAAAGGACAGGCTGGACAGAAGAGAGAGAGGGAATGCACTGGAACTCCAGAAGCAGAGCTGCATGTCTCCCCCACTCCTGCATGTCTCCCCCACTCATAAGGGAACTGGACACTTGCCTGCAAGCAGAGCTAGGGAGTACCCAACACCTGAGGCTGTGGGGATTACACCCTCACCCAACACTGCATATTAAGTGACCATAGTGAGATGGGGAAGGGAGAGGGAAACTCAAAGGATCTGCGGCCAGAGGAGCCACAGTGAGGTGGTTCCTCAATGCAGCAGGGACTCTGGGAAAATCTAAGGGCCAGAAGTGCCCCATCAGGTGCTGGGCTGGAGATCAAGCTCCACTTGGAATTAGCATGAGCTGACCCAGAGGTGCATCATACCATGCCACAAATGGGAGCGGAAAGAGCCTGAATGATAGGGGCAACCCTCAAGAAGTCATAGGGAGACTGATTGGAGGGTCAGAAGTGGTGTCCAGGGCACTGGACTAAACTCACACCCCAGGAAAGGGGCAGCTGAATGTACTGAGGCAGCTGAGGTCCTACCTGACAAACAGGCATGAACTATTTTTGTTACATTAACTGTTTTTGTTGTAATTTGTGAGATAGAGGCACAGGCATAGTGTATGCAGATCCAAACCTCATTGCATATCTAAAGGATCTTATAGCCACCTGATTTATCACTAGAGTGATAATACCAGAGTGGAAAGGGGTGGGGTGTAGGAGAAGAGGCATCCCATAGAATCTACACCAACACAATTACCCAAAGGCCACTTATATCACCTCCCGATAAGCAAAGGTTCATTTGGAAAAAAAACACAAAATGCAAGGTGCGATGTGACATGCCTGTGGCCTGTTGATGACTCTGTCATGCATGGTCTATCATGCCCATCAAAGAGGTTAAAAAAAAAAGAGAGAAAAAACAAACAACTCTCTGTATTTATCACAAACATCTCTTTTCTGAAATGTGTTGCTAGACCTGGGGTATTGTCAAGTAAAGAAAATGATAATCAGTAAACTTCACATTATTATTCACCTTTGAACTGGAAAACCATTGCCATTTTCTTTCCATACCACTTAAAAAATTAGCACACTTTTCAGCCAGATTTCTGCCTTAGGAACCTTTTTATAGTTTCATAGTTTCATAGTTTCTAGGGTTGGAAGGGACCTGAGTAGATCACCTTGTCCGACCCCCTGCCATGGCAGGAAAGATTACTGGGGTCAAACAACCCCATCAAGGTGTTCATCTAACCTCCTCTTAAAGACCCCCAGGGTAGAAGCCAGCACCACTTCTCTTGGAAGTTGGTCCTAGATCCTAGCCGCCCTGACAGTGAAGTAGCTCCTCCTGATATCTAGCCTAAATCTACCCTCTGCCAGCTTGTGACCATTATTCCTAGTCACTCCTGCCAGTGCTCGGGGGAACAGGGACTTCCCCAGTGCCTGCTGATCCCCCCTGACTAGTTTGTAACAGGCCACTAGATCCCCCCTCAGCCTTCTCTTGTGGAGGCTGAACAGGTTCAGGTCCCATAGCCTCTCCTCCTAGGGCCTGCCCTGCTGCCCCCTGACAACAGTGACAGACCTACACATCTAACTGGTACCTTCACTGAGGAACTACCAGAATTCATAGAATCTCAGCTTAAACCACTTGCTACTCAAAGAGAAAGTTTGCTACAGGAAACAACAGATTTTCTCAACAAGATTTGGAATATCAGCCACCTCCCTGAGAAGGCCATAACTATGGATGTCACCAGGCTGTAAACCAATATACCATATTTACTTGAATAGAAGATGACCCCAAATATAAGACAACCCCCAATAATTAGGTTCCATAAAATTTATAAATTTGTTTATAAATCCAAAAGGGTGAGGAACAAGCTAAGGGGAAAACACAAAAGCAGTACCACGTTGCTACAAAATGCCCAGAGTGAAAGGGATAGGCCTCATCCTATAATTTTAACCTTATTAGTGAATGTTTAAAAAGGTAGTTACAGAGTCAAAGGGGTAAGAGGAAATACAAATATCTAGAGCAAGGTTGACTATATAGCACAGGGTAGTTGTGGGGAATGCAACTAAGTTACCAAGTAAGAACATAACCTACTTAGCCTGGGGTTAGGTTGGAGTGGGGGACATGGAAGCTAAAAGGTGTGATGCTTACAGAGAAGAGCGAATACAAAGTATGCAATGCAACTAACCTATATCTCTACAGTGTGGTGGGTTTTAAGGGACACATACAGGTACAAGTAACAACATGTGGGGAACAACTGCAGGAGTGAGGGAGAGTCCAGGTATGTGTCCTAGGTCATGATCCATTGGGGGGGGGGCAGATCCCCCCACAGACAGAAAACCCACAAACCCCCACATTTACAGCCACAAAACCAGCATCCAACTCAGATATACCACCAAACTGTAATTTATATATAAAGGGCTTATTAATGTGAAAAGAATCTCTTAAGAAAATCACAATCTCCATCCAAATAGTCTAAAAGATTTTGTTATAGACAGATATAAGAACTGTATCTTTACAGATAGAGTACAGCTATACAATTCACAAATACAAGCAATACAAGAACAGTGAATTGTTGCAACGTGTATCATGTTGCAACATATAGACATAACCAATAACCATTAGATCACAACTGCTGATGCACAGTACAGTAGCAGCTCTTCCTCTCTCTTTAAAATGGTTACACCACCTGTCCTCTATTTAAATAATTCATTTTACAAAGCATTCTGTAGGTGGATATTTGCATTCACAGTAGTTCAAACTACCATTATTGCTGTCTATGAAAAAATTGAGTGGTTAAACATACAAATTAATAAGGTCCCCCTTCTCTGTTTCAGGAAAGTATACCATTTTTTATTTTCTGAAGTATTCTCTATCTCTGTAAGAGGTACCATGTTTGATGTTCACATTTAGCCCATCTATTTCACTGAATTAATGCCAACCTACTTTTCCATTCAGCTTACTACTCTGGTACATCAGGCCCATTTCCAATTCTCAGCTTGTAAGCAAGATATTCAGATACTTATATAGCAGAGCTGCAAAACATGCAGTAAATGTTGAACCCATGCTGTAGTAGTTAAAGTCATATAGGCTACAGAAGTAATCTTATGTCAGGTACAGGAAAAGGGTATCAAGTTCTTATTTCAAGTCACATAGAAAATGTATCTTGCCATTGTATATCTCTTGGAATTTTTGAAATTCTTTTATGTTCTTTCATATTGTTTTTAAAATGTATAGGTTGACAAGCAAAAATACTATCTAAACTACTATAAAGGAGACTGACAACCAACAGTATCCAAAATCAGATAAAAGGGGATTTTTGATGGGTCTGAAACTTATGAGCACAGCAAAGAATAAATCTGTTTCTTGTAAGTTACTTTCTTTAAGGAAAAAATATTTCATATAGGACCTGTCAAAATAATAGCTTTGTGATGTGAATTCAGAACATAAAAGACTTCTATTAGCAATCAACAAGAGACAAGAGATAAACCAGCTTTTGCATAGTACAGTTTTGTTATCAGACATTTTTGTTTTACTGTGTGAGATTGTTCTAAATCCATAAAATTTACATAAATATGGCTACAGTCCTAATTCCCACTGTGAAGATATTCAAAGGATCTCTCTCTCTCTCTTTTTTTTTTTAATTACTGAAAAAATCTCACCATTCAGAACTATAAACCAATGAGTGATAGGCAATCTTCTGTTTATAGCTGTACAGTACTCACACAAAATGCTATCTGAAAATCAAGTTAGCTTCCCAGTTCATTATACCAAAAGCATTGAAATTCAAGGCATTTTAGCAATCTGAATTTAAAATGTTGTAGCCACACTCCAGTTTAAAGGTAGTTTTAGATTCCCAGCTGCTGTACAATAAAAATATTACAGTAATAATCTGTCATAAACTATTACATAGTTTTTTGCTATGTGTATCCACCTTATAGCCTTTGTTTTTGACAGTGAGAATGCTGCTGCTGCTCCTTGGGCTTTTCTTACCACGAGATAAAACTATTGCTCAAGATAGGGCTATGCCTCTTAAACTATTTGGCAACTGAATGGTGTAGGACACAGCAACTCACTAAGAAAGCATCTCAGCAGGCTATGACACCTAGGTTCTAGGATCTGTCAGTTCCTGTAAGGGTACAGTTTTTAAGTTGTTGGTGATGACCTCCAAAGCCCTAAAAGCCACAGGATCTCTCTCGATGTGACACGTTGCCACAGTGTGGATCACCAGACACATTTACCCCCCTCACTGTAACAGATAACAGATGGCTCTGGAGTTAGTTATCCACCTTGCTCTGAAAAAACCTGAATTCCAGACAGTGCTTTGTTGAGCCAGGCCTTAAAAACCTCCAATGAAGGAGATTCCTTCACCTCTCTAGGTAACCTGGTCCAGTTCTTCACCATCGTCTTAATGAAAAAGTTTTTTCCTAATATCCAACTTAAACCTGCCTTACTCCAACTTCAGACCATTTCTCCTCATCCCATCATCTGTCACCACTGAGAACAGTCTAGCTCCATTCTCTTTGGAACTACCCTTCAGGTCAGGGCCAGATTATGATAGGGTGGGACTGTAAGCTAGGGGCTCCCAACCTTTCCATGCTGCCTCCCAGAAAACTGCAGACTGGAAGCAGCAGCGGTTGTGGCCTGGCAAACTGTGGACCACCTCACAGAACCCCATGGCTGGAATTTCCAGCCAGAACACAGGTAAAGGTACTTCCACCCCCCCAGGAAGGGGGGTGGGCCAAACCACAACCATGGGCCCAGCAGGAGGAGTCATGGCCTCTCTGCCCTGCTCTGCAGGACCATAGTTGGCTGGTCCATAATCTTTTCTGGTCCAGCAGCTGATGCTTAGAGGCCCCTCATAATGCAAGGCCCTAAGCTAAAGCTTGCTTAGCTTGTGCCTAAATCCTGCTTCCAGTAGTTAAAGGCTGCTATCAGATCTCCTCTCAGTCTTCTCTTCTGTATACCAAATAAACCCAGTTCCCTCAGCCTCTTCTCAGAAGTCATGTGTGCCAGACTCCGGACTATTTTTTTGCCCTTCACTGGACACTCTCCAACTTGTCCACATCCTGTCTATAGTAAGGCGCCCAAAATTGGATACAGTACTCCAGATGTGGCCTCACCAATGCCAAATAGAGTTGAATAATTACTTCCCTCAATCTGCTGGCAACACTGCTACCAATGCAACCTCATATGCTGTTAGCATTCTTGGCAACAAGGGCACACTGCTGACTCATATCCATCTTATTGTCCACTGTATCCCCCAGGTCCTTTTCTGCAGAGCTGTTGCTTAGCCAGTCAATCCCCGGGCTGTAGTGGTACATGGGATTCTTCCATCCTAAGTGCAGGACTTTGCACTTGTCCTTATTGAACCCCATGAGATGTCTTTTGGCTCAATCCTACAAGTTGTTTAGGTCACTCTGAATTCTAGACTTACCTTCCAGTGCATCTACTATACCCCCAAGCTTGGTGTCATCCATGAACTTGCTGAGGGTGCAATCTATCCCATCTTCCAGATCATTAATGAAGATATTGAACAAAACCTGCCCCAGGACCAAACCTTGGGGCACTCCACTTGATACCAGCTGCCAGCTAGACACTGAGTCATTGATTACTATCCATTGAGCCCAACAATCCAGCTAGTTTTCTATACACCTTCTATACACCAGCTCAAGCTTGTCCTTGCCTGGACAGACCCCTACCTTAGTGCCAGGCCCCTCTGCAAGGAGGTAAACACTAGGGCTGTGCAGAATTTCACCGAGTATTTCATTTCAAAGCTGTTTTGATGTGTTTTGAGCTTGTAACAGTGAAATTGCAATGAAACAAAAAGCATCGAAACAGCTTCAAAATTAAATGCAGGCACTCAGAATGTTTTGAAAATTTTGCACTATTTTGAGTTTTGAAGCAGCCCAGTGGTGGGAGCCAGGGGACAGCTGTGCTCCAAGCAGCTCCACAGCCATATGTAGCTCAGCCCAGTGGAGAGTGCAGCCCTGGCTCTCTCCACATCCTGCCACAAGGCTGCATTCTGTGGGACTAACAGAGCCAATCAGAGGACAGAGCCAGCTCTGCCCACCTCCTGTTGACGGGCTGCACTCTGATCAGCTCTGCCAGCCCCATGGAGATCAGCCTGGTGGTGAGAGGTGGAGTGCAGCCCCAGCTCTGCCCTCCTCCTGCTGCAGAGCAGCATTCTGTGGGGCTGGTGGAGCTGAGAGGAGTGCAGTGCCAGCTTTGCCCACCTCCCGCCACAGGACTGCACTCCAATCAGCTCCTGCATCCCCACAGAGCGCAGGCCAGACTCTGCCTGCCTCTGCCCACCTCTCACCACAGGGCTGTTCTCCAATCAGTTCCACCAGCCCCACAGAGTGCAGTGCCAGGTCTGCCCACCTCCCGCTGCAGACCATGGGACTGGTGGAGCCAACTGGAGTGCAGCCCAGCAGCAAGAGATGGGCAGAGCTGGGGCTGTGCTCCGGTTTCCCCCACCAAGCTGAGCTCCATGGAGCCTGGTGCTGGGTGTAAACTGCACCCAGTGCCAGTCCCAGGCAGCAGCAGCAGCCTCCTGTCATCTGGCACAGATCTGGGGGCCCACACTCCCAGGAGGATTCCAACACAGCCCTGCAGCTCTCCTGAGGGTGTGGGCCCTTTGGATCTGCTCCTGGATGACAGAAGGCTGCCACCACTGCCTGGGTCCAGTGGCAGCGGGTGTCTCTGTGGAAATGCCAGAAGTATGGGAAACAAACAGGAGGAACTGGCACTCCTTCTGGATGACAAGGATTTTGATTTGATTGGGTTGACAGAGACTTAGTGGGAGGCCACACACAACTGGGCAGTGAGTATTGAGGGCTATAGGCTCTACAGAAAGGAAGAAGGGTGGAGGTATGGCCCTATATGTGAAAGAGCAGTAACCCTTCCCTGTAGGTCATGTTTGACAATAGGGAATTGTCTCTTGAGACACTCTGGGTTAGGATACAAGGGGGATCAGGAGAAGGAGACCTGATGGTGGGAGTCTACTACAGGGCTCCATCCCAAGAAGATGAGAACAATCAGGCATTCTCCAGAGAACTGACTGAGGCAGTTAGTACTAGAGACATGATTGTCATGGGTGACTTCAACTATCCTGACATCTCTTGGGAAGATCACTTGGCCACCTTCAGCAGCTCAGCCAATTTCTTGGCAACAGCAGACAACCTGTTTCTGACCCAGGTAGTGGAAGGGCCTACTGGGGTAAGACTACTCTGAATTTAGCGCTGGCCAAAGGAGGGGATAGGCAACCTGAGGATTTGTGGTACTTTGTGAGATAGTGATCATGACCTAGTTAGGTCCACCATCCACCATAAAACTGGGGAATCAGTCAGCAGAACAGAAGTCCTGGATTTCAGGAATGCAGATTTTGGCAAACTCAGGTGGCTAGTTGGTAAATCTGCAACCAGCAACTGGACAATTTGGAAGTCCAGGAACACTGGTGCTTCCTTAAGGAGGCAATTCTTCAAGCTCAAAAACAGGCCATCCCTATGTGAAAAAAGTGGGAAAGGATCCAAGAGACCCATTTGGCTCAACAGGGATGTTGGTGAGCTGCTGAAAAACAAAAAAGAAACATACAAGCACTGGAAAAAAGGCTCGATAACCATGGAGGAATACCTCTGTATTGCCAGACCCTGCAGATACAAAACACAGAAGGCTAAGGCAGGCATGGAGATCAAGCTGGCAACTGCAATAAAAGACAACAAAAAGTCCTTCAACAGATACAAAGGGGGCAAGGAAAAAATCTGACTTTACTGTGGGTCCCTTATTGAAGACCCAGGAGCAGCCCACAGTTGATTACTATGGAAAAGCAGAACTCCTAAATTCATACTTTGCTTCAGTATTCCTGAAATAAAACAGGGGCTGTTCACCTGGCCAGAGGCCTGGGGAGCATTGGAAAGACAACAGACTACATGAAATCCATCTTGAACAGGTGAGGGAATTCCTATAACACTTGGATGTTTTCAAGTCTGCTGGGCCCAACAACCTGCACCCAAGAGTCCTGAAAGAACTGGTGGAGCTTATAGCAGCACCCCTGGTTTCTGCAAAGCTGTTTGCAGAGTTGTGGAACTTGGGAGTGGTCCTGGATGACTGGAAGACGGCCAATGTGGTGCCCATCTTCAAAAAAGGGAACAGGGATGAGACTGCAAACTACAGACCAATCAGTCTGATCTGATTCTTGGGTAAAATCTTTGAAAATTTTATTAAGGAGGCCATCAATGACAAGTTGGTAACTGACAGGGTGTTAAAAAGTAACCAGCACAGTTTTGTTGAGGGTAGATCATGCCTGACAAACCCTGCGTCCTTCTATGACCAGGCAGGTAACTAGCCATCTGGACAAGATTGGGGCTCCTGAGATAACTGTTAAGCTGGGGAGCATGGGAACAAAGATGGAGCCCAGGAGGGGCTGAAAATAGAAGGCTTAGGGCCTGGAGGTCTGGAGCCCAGAAAGGGCGAGTGTCAGTAGGACCATGGGATCCCAAAGGTCTCAACTGGCCGAGGAACAAGGCCAAGGTCTACAGAGGCTGAAGGCCAGGGATTTTGCCAGAGAGACCAAGGTGGCTAAGGAGTCCAAAGCCCAAGAAGGGTGAGTTCATGTGTCAGCACATAATCTGTGAGGCATGAGAGTGGGTATTGGGGAGGATGGAGCCCACAATTGGCCCTTAAGGCAATGACCATGGACACTTGTGCTCATGAGAGTGAGACCAAGCTTGGGAAGCCCTGGGTCATCCTCCTTTTCCTAAAAAATTAACAACATCAAGACCTGGTGGGTGAGTGAAGGGGACAGTGCCCAAGGAAAGTCACAAGTGGGCAAAGGCTGAGTGGCCACCATGGGGCATTGCACCCACCCCTGGGATGAGCACTTGCTACAGCAACTTTATAGACAGTGACAAGTCCTGATAGGCTCAGCAGTGCTACGCTAGCTAGCACTACAGAAGAAAGAGACTTGGGGGTCATCATTGACCACAAGATGAACATGAGCCTGCAGTGCAGTGCTGCAGCTAGTAAAGTGACCAAAACGCTGGCTTGCATCCATAGATGGTTCTCAAGCAAATCCCGGGATGCCATTCTCCCCTTGTACTCAGCCTTGGTGAGGCCGCAGCTGGAGTACTGCATCCAGTTTTGGGCTCCACAATTCAAAAAAGATGTGGAGGAGCTTGAGAGAGTCCAGAGAAGAGCCATGTACATGATCACAGGTCAGGAAAACAGACCTTATGATGACAGGCTGAGAGCCATGGGGCTCTTTAGCCTGGAAAAGCACAGGCTCAGGGGTGATCTGATGGCCACCTACAAGTTTATCAGGGGTGACCATCAGTATCTGGGGGAATGTTTGTTCACCAGAGCACCCCAAGGGATGACAAGGTCAAACAGTTATAAACTACTGCAAGACCATTTCAGGCTGGACATAAGGAATAATTTCTTTACTGTCCAAGGCCCCAAGGTCTGGAACAGCCTGCCATCGGAGGTGGTTCAAGCACTTACATTGAACACCTTCAAGAGTAAATTGAATACTTATTTTGCTGGGATCCTATGACCCCAGCTGACTTCCTGCCCTTCGGGTGGGGGCCCGGACTCAATGATCTTCCTTCCGAGGTCCCTTCCAGCCCTAATGTCTATGAAATCTATGGAAGTTTGCTGGAAAATAAGATTTATTATAATATACAGTAGTTTTCAGGCCTGTGAAATTCAATGATTTTATTTTGCTGGAGTCACAGCAACATTTTCTTCATTTCTGATTTGAGTGGGATAACACAGCTCAAGTTCAATTCTGAGATTGAGGCTTGAATGAACCTTGGGCCAGATGATCAGAACCTTCACACACTGTTATGAATGAAAACTTATTTCTCTAAGTTCTACTTATGTCGCTGTATGTGCTTTCAAAATTGTGTGACTGCTTCAGGGACATTTGGGGTCTTTTCATCAATAAGGCTCAAGTTTCAGATTTATAACAAGGTCCAAAAAGAAAGAAGGATAATAGTTTCATAGTTTCATAGTTGTTATGGGTTGGAAGAGATCTTACAGATCATCATGGCCAACCCCCCTGCATGTGGACAGGAAAGACTGTTGGAATCAGATGACCCCAGCAAGCTGGGCGTCAAGACAATATTTGAAGATCGCCAGGGTAGGTGACTGTACCACCTCTGGGTGGAGCGTGTTCCAAACCCATGGCACTTGACTTGTAAAGAAGTTTTTCCTTATGTCCAGCCTGAAGCGATCTTCAATCAGTTTGTGCCCATTATTTCTTGTCTTCCCCAGAGTGGCCTAGTGAATAGATGCTCTCCCACACCCTCATGTATGCCCCTGATATACTTAGGGACTGCCACCAAGTCCTCTCTGAGTTGTCTCTTGTCCAGGATGAACAGTCCCAAGTCTTTCAGCCTCTCCTCGTATGACCTGGTCTCAAGGTCTCCAATCATGCATGTGGGCCCTCCTTTGGACTCCTTTGAGCTTCTCCACATCCTTCCCGAAGTGTGGTGCCCAAAACTAGACACAGTACTCCAGATGCAGTTTCACGAAGGCTGAGTAGAGATGGAAGATGACATCCTTAGCACTGCTCGGATGCCTCAGTAAATGAATGCCAGCATTTGATTAGCTCTGCCAGCTATGGCATCACATTGCTGACTTACATTCATTTTGGTGTCTATCACAACACCCAGGTCTCGTTCAGTTGTGATACTGGCAAGCCTGATGCTGATGAGTTTCGTATGATGTGGGGATCTACTCAAAATATTTTGCACAGGCAATAGCTTTCTCAAGATAAACTACATGATCACTAAACTAGTTAGAAAGTAAATAGTTAAAAAATTAAATAGGAAGAATGGTTTAATCCAACCCCTTCATGAAACTTCATAACAAGCACAAAACTCTTAAAATGTAGTATAATTTGGAAAGATTGGAAATGCCAACTCAAAGGAAGAGAGGAAAAAAAGAAGCCATATTTGAATACACCTGGCTTCATCATTTCCTGCTGTAGCCAATATTATTAATCATTCATTGTCACAAAAACAGTATTTATTCACAATTATCTTTAAAAGAAATAGAAATAAAATAAGCAATAATTTAGTGAATCCTCTTCATCTCCTTAAAACATAGGAGTCTAGATGCATAAATCACAACAATAAATAGACTAATTTGTCATGACCACATACTTGTGTCTAATTAGAGCAGCTTCACTTTACAAATTAAGACAAATGTAAATCACTGTAATCTAAAGATGCCAAGCTATTTTATGGCATTTACTGGTTTAAACAAAAGACAGCTAAAACTCATTTTTACTGTGGTGTGAAGCAACCCATTATGGGAAAAAATAAAAAATCAGTCCATTGGTTTTACAGCTACTCTCCAGAATTTTTTTGACATTTGAGTGACTCTCTTGTAAAGATCTGTGCATGCATCATTAAACAAGGCCCTTAATAAATCTCCCAAGCATCCCAACTCAAAGTAAATGACAAAAGGCCCAAACCTTTGACAAGGTTTTCAGCACTAAAACTTAAAATAAATGACAAATCATCAAGCCGTTCTGATAAGAGATATGACATCCATAAGAGGTAACCAACATAATTATTGGCAATGTCAGTCATCTTGAATTTTGACAGATGATCTTGGTGTTGAAATTTCTGTGCCACTTTCCAGATCTATTACCAATTTCACCAACTTCACCAATTGTTTGGTGATCTGTTTTAGTCTCAAGCCTCTTATGATTGTCTATCAAACACAATGCATTCAAAGAAAGGCTGTTCTGTGTTTTCCTTTCCTATTATTTTAGAAAGAAATACATCCATGCATAGAGCAAAGCCCTCCACTCACTCAGCATCTGATCCTGTGCCTACCTTAAGTCAAAGGTGAAAGTCCATTTATTCAAATGGTGCAACATCAAGAATGTTCACACACAGAGGACAGGAGATCTTCTGATCTGTTTTCTACTCCAGGGTTACAACATGCATTCTATCTATTTTGTGGTATCTTTGAATTAAGGCTACATAAGTAGCCCAGTGTCAAAGACTATAGCAATGACTTGGGACAGAACTGCACATCCACATGAATGCTGATCCTGACATGGAGAGGGTGCATGCATTCACCAGTGGGGCTTTGCAGCCTTCCCACATTCAGCTCTGAGTGGAAAGGTGGATTTAAAATCTGACTGCTCCCAGTCTGCCATGCATTTGAGCACTATGTGGGCAGAAGTGATTTTGTACAGGATAGAGGATATTCATAAATATGCTTCCCTTAAATTTGTACTAATTGTATGTAAAGCTTTTTTAAAAAGCATGGCAATCTGCCCTGGAACAGTCATGATACCTAATTTCCAGGAAATGTTCCAAGAATTTCCTTATTTTGTATCATCAACCTGATAACCTGAGAGTGGTTATCAGGTTAAGAATCCTGGTGTCGATTTTAGCAGACAAATAGATTTGCAATCATTCAACCAATTTTAAAGAGGCTAATTCTGTGCAGCTGTCATCCACACTAAGTTTCAGGAGCATTTTATTAAAATTTGTACTTTAACTGATTGACATTTCTATTTCTCAAGTGAATGAAATTAAAAAAAAATATTAAGGTGAATCTACAGCATTTCATTTTAGCTTAAATTTCCTACATCAGAAAAGGTCATATTATTCATATTAAGACTGAAGATTTCAAATGAGGATATGCCCAAGTACAGCGGAGCTGGACCCACTGATCTTGTGAGGTCCCTTCCAGCCCCTAACATCTATGAATCTATGCTATAAACCAAATTTTACTCTTTTATGGATCCCTTTTTAGTGAGTAAAATTGTAAGTGTTTAAATGGGGGAAGAAGGAGGTACACACATTCACTAAAGCTTCGTTCATGCAAATACTTATTTGTATACTTAATTCTACCACGAGTAATCCCTGTTGACATTTTGTGTTTAAAACTGTAATTGACCTTTCTTAGGCCTGTAAAGCACTGAACCACACAAATAAATATATATGCTTTAATCCCATTAGCATGAACAAGAAAAAAAGCCATGAGCTTAAAATTAACCACAGTGAAGTATTACAAAAAAGGCCTGATGCCTAAAATTAAGTATAGGTTTAAATCCTTGCTGAAATAGCCTTCTGCAGTTGCTTCCAAATACTTACAGGGACAGAACCTGGGGAGTGGCTGGTTTAACACATATAGGATCAAGTTATCATTTGGCTTATCTGACACTTGAGATACCCCATGCAATTTCCATGCCATGCCCATTGTTGAAAATGCTATTTATGTATTACTTTGGGGAGGTGGGGAAAGATATTTAAAGCCTTTTTATTTAAGATGGACATTTTACTCCATTAAAAAAAAAACTGTGGTGTGGAATGGTAGCTGTATTCTACTCTGAAAACTGGCTGCCTGGAACTTCAGCATGAAAGGCAGAAAGAGCAAAAAAAAACCTTGGAAAAATGGTATGCAAAAGATTCAGGTTGCCTTTGAAAATTTGGGGTTAAATGACTAACAAACCAAAGTGGAAAAGATGATTTCTCATTAACTTGCACTGAGAACCTCAGGTAAAAATACAGAAAAATCAAACCTTCTGAACTGGAGCAACAAGCCTGTGTGAAATATTAACTTACATTTAAGAAACATTTAATGACTAGTGCTACATCCAATGATACTGATACAGTAACACTCATGTAAAATGAAATGCTTCCAAAATATTAAATATATCTCTAAAATCTGATTATATCTAAACTTGCTCTATAGTTCTTGTAAGCCTTATGTAATATGTTCCTTTCTGCTCACAATTTTAGAAGAGTTATAATAAATAATGCCCATGTATAAAAATAAAGACAGTGTAGGATTCTGAATACTTTTTGACATGAATTCTGATAACAGAATACATTCTTTAACTTCCACACTATTAAAACATTGACTTGTTTTATGCTTAGAAAAGGTCCAACAAATAAGCCTCTGTGCTAGGCAAGAGTAACAGAACAGACATTAAATTAATTTTACAATAGACATTTAATGATAAGGCCATGACAAATCAGTTGAACATTTAATTCTGCGACATGAAAATGAATGGATGAGCCAACAGGAAAAGATATATATGAAAGGAAACTTGCAAGATATCCTAATGGTTTTAATTTTAAAAGCTGCTATCAACTCTCGTTGGTTAATGAAAGTATGTCTAGTTAGATAAATTATAGGCATGACACTAGAAATGTAGAAGGTACTTTCATTTATTAAAGAGTGAGTAAGTGCTAGCTCTGTGGCTCAAAACTGAAGTGTGCTAGTAAGTTTAGCTAACAACTGTATTAAGAGGGTGTGAAAATATATTGAACAGTTGGGGTTCCATTTTGTAACTGCAAGTAAAGCTCAGAGATTTACTGTTTCATTTAATGATATTAGTATGTACTGAATTTCATGGACTTACATAGATAAAATATACAGCAGTGAAAAAGTGAGATTGGGAACAACAGGCTTTGGACTGCTTTGGATAGGTATGTACTTTTAAGTTGGACATAAGAGACACTCTGAACCATGCTTTAATGCAGTCATAGAGCATTAATGTTCAACTGATATGCTATCTGTAGTGCATCAGGGGTATTCATCAGCAATTCTATCCTGAACCCAATTCATTCTGTCTTGATTTTGAAGTTTAAAAGGAATTGTTTTGGTCAACTGTAAGAATATAAATGGTGTAATTATTAAGAAATGTATCACTTGGTTTTGTATTCCATGATGCAGATAAGCAGGGAGAAGGAATACATTTTGTGAATTCATTTCCTAGTAAGTGGATCTAACCTGGACTTAAGGAGTTAGATTCTCAGTGGGTGCATCTATACATTCATTAATGTGGTTTTGGTTATGCACATTAAATTTAGTACCTCCATTGTGAGGTACTAGGGGAAAAAAAGTACATTAGCTTATTTTAATGAGCATCAGTGAAAGAGCAAAGGTTTTTTTGTGATGCTTTAATGAGCATTGAAGCAAGTTAATGCACACTAAAGTACACATATAGCTACATCCAGCAATGACTAGTTTCCATTGGGTGCAGCTGAAAGGGGGGCACTGGTTTCACCTCTTATTTTTGAACCAATTCAACACTAACTTTACCCTTCACCCAAAAATATTTTCTGAGCATCCGAAGACAACTAGGAACAAACACTAAGAGTTCAGTGACCTAACTGTTTGAGACAGCAAAAAAGACAAAAGACACAATTTTATTAAATTTAAGTCATCTGGAATCTATCTGGTGGTCATTCATTCAGTGTAGGTCATGTTTACTTCCTTAATTATTTCCACCTGATGGAGAGTTGCTGGCAGCCCTGATAACCCTTCAACACCTGTTTCCACACCTCTAATTAGAGCCCAGTGTTTTCCACATGTATGAGCGATGAGGAGATACAGTAAAAGTTCCCTCCAAACCTCATCCCCATTACCCAGGTTCTTCCTGGGTCTTTTAGCTCTCTTCTAGAAAATGAGTACCTGAACTGGACAGAAGGGGGCAGCAGAAATCAGTTTGGCTGCGTATCCAAAATACATATCCCATAGCAGATTACTCTATTGTCTTTAGTCAGGAGTTAATCTAGATTTGAGAAGAAAAATTCTGGCCAAAAATACAGGACTTTTATACCCTGCTCTGATGCTAATGGTTTTCCTGACCTCATTGGCCATTTTATTAACTCGGCTTCTTCCATCGTTCCTGACCCCAAAGGAAGGGGGAGTCTTTAGATGAAACACAGTCCCTTTTTCCTACCTGTACAGTGTTGAGATTGTGAAGTAGGATGCACTCTTTCCTGCTCCATGACACATATCTGGCACAACTAACACAATACTTATAAACAATGATGAAATTATACACAAAATCAAATCCCAAAACACAGCTATTCAGGTGTATTAAATGTGCTCATTACTTCAGTCTGAATTTGCAGGTATTCATTACAAGCATCATATACTTGTTTTATGTTATACCACACTGGTAACAGGGCCCCTGTTTAATACTTGTTTATGCTTGTGCTACCAAATTGTCATTGACACATTTGTTTTTTCTGTTTTTTTTTCATTGAAAACAAAAGTTCCATTTGCTTTTAGATGGCTCACTTCTCACTAAGATTACAACATATCCTGTTGGTGTTGATGTTATAGAAACATTTAATATCAGGTCAAAACTGACCACTTAGGTTATCCAGCTGGATGTCCTGTATAGTACAAGACTTTACTTTGCAAATGAATAGTGACTTCTTTAGAAAAGTCAGAGCAAAAGGGCTTTGTTCTGAGGCACACAACAAGTAAGGCAGCACAGGTGTTGGCCCCAGCCTCCCTTCCCCTACTCAGGTCCCTCTGCCATGCACCACAGTGTGTGTGCAGGGGAGTGCACAGAGACAAGTAGCAGCAACACAAATATGTGCTGCTGCTATTTGTCCCATGGGAAATGTGCATTCCTGCACATGCACAATCATAGAGATACACCCAAGGTTATGCACAGTTTCATATTATACCAAATGATCCACAAGTTTCAGGACCACTGCCCCTGGGATGTGCTATACAGGACACTCAGAAGATGATCCTAGTTATGACTGCATCAACTATTTGAAGGGCTCATTCAGGTGACTTTGCTCTGGTAGAATTGATTCCTTTTCTAAATCCTTCTTACTCCTTTAGACAAAAATCATTTATTCTCCAGGCCAATAAAATACTTCCTAAGAGACTGTAGTAGCATCAGACTAAACTTAGCCCTGGAGAAATTTGGAAACATTTCCCTGCAGAAGTCACTTTTAAATCTCCCTGTACATCTGTTCATCAATGGTGTCTCTAGCTCAGTTTTTCCTTCAGAATTGTGACTCACTTTCTCTTTGGTCTCCAATCTCCATTTTGGATAGTTTGATGAAGTACATATATATGCACAAGTGAGTCATTAAGAGCCCTGTATTATGTTTACGGGTTTGAAAGCATCACCACAATGAAGATACATTTTCAGCAGCCTGCAGCTTGGTCAAATTTGAATGCAATTCCTGCTTGCTGTTTTTTACAGCAGTGAAGTTGTTGTACCTCCTTAAAAATACTACAAGAATCCTTTAAATGAAAAAGGTTAAGCAAACTGAAGATAAGAATCACTGACAGTTCTAATCATGCTGCATCTGAAAATAGCACTGGCTGTTTTTCTCAATGAGATGAGTTCATACTTTTTCTGCTATCTCCTAGTTATGTATCAGAATCAATGGTTGGTTGATAAGGTGCCCTCCAATTTCAGTCTGTACTGTTTATTTCCCCTCTCTGGCTGTATGACATTCTATTGATGCAATGCTGACTCTGTAATCATCCCATACAGCCATCTGATCCCATCTCTTCTAATCCTTCTTTGGTGATTTTGCAGTTTGAGTTTGGCCTCTTTTGGGTTTGTTAACTCTCTGTTTTTCATGTCCTCAGCAAATGTTAATCCAGCTGTATTGACATTTCTATCTAGATGGTACCAATGCTGACACCCTGATTTAATGCACTGTTAATTAATTAAGTACTAGATTCTATATTCTAATCAGTGTTACATTTTAATATCTGTGGTATTGAACTAATAACTTCATAAATTTGTTATATTTAGAATGCCAAACTGACTATTTTGGGACATATGCAGACATTCACTACTGCCAGTGAATTATGCAGTTTTTCAAGCCACTTAATTGTATACTAGGAGCACCATATGCAGATGTTTGCCAGTGCTAGGAGCCATTCCAGCCACTCAGTGTAGGAAACTCAGGGTAGGCATGGAGCAAGCAGGATTGGAAGGGGCTTATAGGTCTGTGGGGAGACTGGAAGGTCTGCAGCAGGGGTTGGCAGGTCTGTGGGTGTCAGAGGGGCATTTTGAGGCAGTGGGAGTTGGGTGGTCTTAGGAAAACCACACTTTTGCTGAGCTGGGGGGCAGCTGGAGGGTGGACCAGAAATACTTCTGGTCCACTTCCAGGTTTGCCACCGAGCAAGTGGGCCCCCCTGCCCCTGCAGTCCTGTGAGATGCTCCATCCGCCCCAGCATCACAGTGTTTACAGGCTGTGCCTAGTACCTCAAGGTATGTAGAGAAAACTTGTAAAGCTATGTCTATGTCCAAATCACTGATTCTCCGAATCAGCATCAAATTTTCAAATTCAGATTTGGCCGAATCGAATCAGGGACAGTGAACCTAATCAATCAAATCACTGTCCCTGATTTGGGCTGAATCTGAATTGAATAGGGCCTGCTTCACACACCCCTTATAACCATATACATATGTCTACATAGAACCAATAATTACATCAAAGGACAGATGACCAGTGTCTATTAGGTGCTCACAAAATTTGGCAAAACCTGGAGCAAAGCACAGGCAATGTGGTGGTGTAAGGAAAAGGGAGTAAGGATAAAATAAGGGCCATTGTGTACATATTCAATCCCAGCTGGTTGGAAGGCAAAAAACCTACTGATCCCCCTCTTCCTAATTGAAAGAGGAGGAGGATTGATGAGTTGAACTGCAGAAGGTCATAAAGACCTTGAACTTTTGCAGTTCAGCTCCTGACTAAATAGTCTGCAAAATACACAGAGACCTCTATGTCTGTGGAGTTTAAAAGCTATACAGGAGCCTGAAAGAAATGTGCAAGTTCCATCTTCTGTGAAATTCAAATATTCATTTTAAACTACATGAGCTGGTGGAGTTCTATTATCCCACTTTCCATAAATGCTAACACTGTTCCTGTTTTCAGACTCAGGTAGGAATGGTGTAGATTGCTCTTTCAGTGACATCATTGCTTTTCCTACAGCAAAGTGAAAGAGGTTCAGACAGTAGGTCAAGGTTAACTATTTGGATCTTCCTACCCCAGTCTCAAAATTATACTGATCAAAAAGCCAAAATATATTATTCCAAGATGGACCAGTGATGGCTTTAATGTCCAGGATCTTCCAAGAAGCCAGCAGGTTTTCAAAATCACAACATTATTATGGATAATGCTATAAACAAACACTGAGGTTAAATGTATATAAGTGTTCTTATACTTTGGCCTTAAACATCTCTACCAGTTAAACATCTATACCAGTGGTTCCCACCTCTTTTTTCCTGCGGACTGGCACAGCAGCAGGACGGGGAGCACGGAGCTGGCTGCCTCCCTCCTGGGGTTGCTCTGCCCCCCAGCTTTAACCCTGCATGTGCCTACCGGTGGTGGAAACCACTCGCCTGGGCCAACAGGGGTCTGAGCAGGGGGCTCATGCCATGACCTGGCAGCCAATCTTTTGCAGCCCAGTGCTGGGCTGTGGCCTGGTGGTTGGGAACCTCTGATCTATACCATTAGCTTAAGAAACCTATTTTTGGAGAAGAAATGTATCGATAGAATTTATTAGACATAATTTAGAAAAAAAATCACAAGTTATAGAAGTAAATATATAAGAATACATTTTTGCCTTTAAGAATAAGGATTTTATACAAGAATAAGATTTTTAAACTGTTGTATAGAATGTTATGGGAGTATACTTTTTTTCTCCTAAAAGCTATAAATGATACCCAGAAAAACTTAAACGAAAACTTTAGAAATTTCTTTTAATTAAAAAGGAATCCCTAAAACATGTACAAAATGGTTTTAAAATAACAGATTGATGATAGCATTGTGGTACATGAAAGCTTCATTGCCTTTCAGTTGATTGTCCCCTTGAAAGAAATTCTTCCCACATCCTTATGGATTAAACCTTCCAAGGGCAAAGTCATAACGGAATCTAATGTATGATCCACACAATCATGCCTCCTGCCATGCCATACCTGCATGGCAGGAGGCACAACTGTCGGATTTCACTTTAGATCCCATCATGCCTATCTCTGGGATCATGCTTTGCAGTGGACACAGCATTGATGGCTGCACAGCTCACAGCAGGTGCAAAGGGAAGAATGCTGCCACTGGTATGAGCCCCACAACTGATGAGGCTCATAGAAGAGCATTGTCAATGCCACGAGCCACACAGCTAACAATGCTACCTGTACTGTGAGCCCAAAACAGCCAATGAAGCTAACTCACTGTGAGTCCCGCAGCTAACAATGCTCACAGTGGCAGCAGTGTTCCTGGCACTGCCTTGCAAGGCTCATGGTGTGGGGGCAGCATTGTCCTCCCTGCAAGCCCCACAGCTGATGAGGCTCACAGGGGGGTAGTTCAGGGAATGCTGCCACCACTGCAATCCTTGTCATCTGCAGGGTGGCAGTGGGTGGTGCACCCCTGTGGCAGGGAGCCCCTCAGTTGATGCTCCTCTAGCCACAAGGGAGCACTTAACCATATATTCAATTAATAGCATGATTAGAACAAGCTACAAAGTTGTTACACATTTTTTTGTGAATAACTTGGTTCCTTAATGCTTATTCTATCATTCCATGAATTGGTTGAATGTGTAACTGGGTCACATTTTAAAGTGGGATTAATTGGTTAATCATGTCTTAAGGGTAACATGTAGATGGGGCTCAGTTATCACACAACATAGTTATGCATTGTTACTCTCTTATGCATTGACAAAATACTGGCTTGGTTTTCTTCCTGTGATTAGATTGTGAACTCTTTGTAGCAAAGGCTAGGCTGACTGTTACTTTGCATGTGCGATACCAAAACAATGGGTTTCTAATCTGTGACTAGGATTCTTAGGCACCAATGTAACATAAATAAAAATGAGATGTTAAACAATAAGTAGTAAGTCTTATCATTGGTCCTAGCTGTTTCTCAGTGACCTTATCACACTTAAAATACAGTGTTTATCTATTACAAGAGGCAAATCTCAGAAAACAGGTGTATCGTGATTCAAGCCATGCTCCCATAAGAAGCTGATATTTGCTCCAGTTGTTATAGCCCTTTCCAGGATTGAATAACTAGCTGATATTAAGTTCAGTCTGGGCATCTGAAACTCCAGTCTGATTCTGCATTACAACATCTCTTAGAGCTCTGAGCACTATGCTTTATAGTTCGAAATGTGCGGCAGTAGGGTCCTGACATGAGATGGTAGTTAGAGGCAGGATGTATAATGTCAAGAGGTGGTATGTTTACCATAGGCAGTACATTTTAAGACTTTACAGGATAACTGCTTCATATTTTTTACAGCAATGAATAGTATAGCATCTTAGAAACTACTGTTTTGGAATGTGAATACAATTCAGATTGTCACTATCACAACATTCTCTTTAACATGCATTCAGATTTTCATTGTCATGTTCCTAAGTGCCTTGGGGGTATGTGTATAATTACTATGTCTCAGCAATAAAGGCAATATTTTGAAACACTCAATTTAGTCTTTAGAGAATCTTTTTTACATTGTACCTCAGAACAATTCAGAATTAGTATTTCACTAGTCTGAAACCTTTAACTAAAGAATTGCTGAACTATCAAATATATGTATATCACCACAAACTGTGCTGATTTACTCCAACTTCTTGGAATAATAGAACTATAAGTGAACAGCCATGCATTCCAACTGCTACTTTGGCATGTGACAACATGGCTAATATATAGGATCCAGCTTTTAGTTTAAATTGAAAGGCACTAGTTAAACGGCTAAAATTATTTTTAGAAAGAAAAAGAAAAAACTAATAAGTCTTCTCCAAAAGGATTTCTGACAGAATTAGAATATGTAAGAAGCCATAAATTTCCCAGACAGTACTGCCAGAAGGGAGCATTACGAACATGGACATGCATAACAGCATACATAATACAGGCCATAAAATTTCACCCCATGATTCCTGAATATAGCCTAGAAACTTACTGTTGAAGTGTATCATGTCTTGCAGCAAGACATGTAGTGCTGAGTCAGAGATTCCAAGTCACTGAGATTATACCACAGCCCACTGACAATCTGCTCCAACATTTAATGATTCTTGTTGCAAAAAATAAGATATTGTTTATCCATTTGGATTTTTCTTTAACTTTAACTTCCAACCATTAGTACTTATTAGGTACTAATCAATTTGTGTTAGAGTTTATTTCTCCTGGGTGCAGTGTTTACATGTGCACCCAAGACGACAAAACATTGAGCCAGGGCAGAGCAGTTCAGGGCTGGAAGGAAGTCTGGGGGTCAGCCTGCCAGCTGGGGTTGCTCCTCTCTGGTTCACTGTATTGCAGAGGGGCTGGCTGGGACACTAAGATGCTACAGTGTGGGACTAGCCATCTGGCAGCCTCCACACTATAGCGGAGCGGGGCTGGCTGGGCCCTCTTGTGCCCAGCCAGCCCCGCTCACAGTCTACATGTGTGTTTTGGTGCACATAATTACACTGTTGTAGGATAGTACTAATCGGAGGCAGTACCATTCTACAGCAGAGTTAATTAATTTACTGTGCTCTAATACAGGTCCATGTGTAGACAGTGACGTTTTACTGTGGAGCTAATTAGCTCTGTAGTAAAACTCATGTGTAGATGCAGCCATGATGTATTTGTCTGATTACATGAGAGAGCCTTCTAGTGTCAGATACCCAGGTCCCTGAATCTTCACAGTGTATACCTTAAATTACAGCTTCCATCCCTACTGTTCATATTCTCAATGGTGCACATATTACTATCACATAGATGCAGAGCAGGAAGTGGTTATTTTAGTGTGGAGACACAGGATGTTAACAACAATTAAAAGGGATTTTTAAAAAGACTTTAAAGACTATTTTGTTTTTTAAAAGCTTTTGTTACTAATGAAGAAACTATTCACTGCTTATATGACACTATAAAAGTGATTATTCTAAGGATTAACAGGCACTCAAGCACTCAGAAATAAACACTACAAATGTGTCAGAATAGAAACAGAAATCTAGACTCAACTTTTTTTAAAAATGAAAATGACTGGCATGGTGGAAAAACAAAATTCTTCCTTTCTCAGTTTTATGTTTTTTTCCCCTGACAGACTTTCCAGGCTATTGCACTAGTGGCTGCATGTCTGTTTTAGTGTTTGCATAAATGGAGGAATGGAAGACTTGTTCCATCACATGAAAAAAACTCAGTCCTGACCGGACTAATGTATTCATGTTCAAGGTTTACAGTAATTGATCCACTGCAAGCAGAATTAACACCTTGTAAGAAGCAGTTAATGCAAACTCTAGTCATCTTCTGGAAAACTGCCAGTAAAATTGGATTACCTGCAAATATCTCTTTTCTAAGTTCCTGGTTCCTGTAGAGATGGAGACTGGTCTCTTCCAAAGAAGATATTGTAAATAATTACAATTTCTGTCATAATGGTATCTTCCAGAGACTTTTCTGGCATATCTTAATAGTTGTGCCATTTTGTCAGTAGTCAATAGATATCAGGAAAATAATGCGCCAATTCTCTTAAGGATTACTCATATAACTCTTGTCAAAGCTAACAGACTCACAGAACATTGGGTCAGCAAGGCCTCCACATCCATTCCACTCATTACTATATATTTTCAAGCAGAAAGTACAGAATCAAACTGGGAACTACAGGGATTTGGACAGTAGCATTCCATGCTGAGTAAAATGTTCTTTTCAAGATTTTCACAGGGTCAAAAAGAAGCATGTATTTAACATCTTAAAGGTACATAATGCTTGTTCCATTCTTTGTTAAAAAGCAAAGCTGTTTTGCACAAACCCCTGTGGTAGTTGCCCTATATACCTTAGAGTGTTGGAACCTTTTATTTCCTCTTGAAAAACTAGACTGAGGGGTGTTTGTTCTCCCAACTTTCATTTATTTTGACAATGGTTTCTGAAAAATAATTGAATCGTGCCACCCCAAAAAGTCGTCATACCTCTTCGGTGTCTTAGACATTTTGGCACATATGGCACTTAGCTGACTGATATTCTGCAGACAACAAGGTGGAGAAAGGAGACAGACAGGTTCTAAATAACTTTACCTTAAGGTAAAGAGTAAACCAAGAGTAAACCATGGGCCAAGAGTTCAAGGTATACCACTGGATTTCTACCATCTGCTTTTTCCATCCGTGAACACTCCTGTTGAGTATGTCCCCAAACTTCCTACCTCAGAAGACAAACATAGGTTATGTGTGGGGAAATCATGGAAGGGCATATGTCCCTCCCCACCCCCAATTTCTGTGCCACTGACAGGATTCATAGATTCATAGATATTAGGGTTGGAAGGGACCTCAGTAGGTCATTGAGTTCAACCCCGCGGGTCCTGGGCAGGAAAGAGCGCTGGGGTCAGATGATGCGGGGAGGATAAAAGGATGTGGGGCTGCAGCCCAGCTGGAGTCAGTGCCCACCAGCAATGGGGATGGCAGTGCTGGTGCACAGCACTTATACATCCTCTATGCAACCAAACATCAGTCCCCCTAATTTACATTTAAGTTATCTTAGAGATGCATACTGCAGAACTGTTATGGTGATCTTCTCTGTAGTAACTGTTCTTAACCAAACTCTTTTCCCATCCTAGAACAACACGCAGGAATACTGAAACTCAGCTGCCTGCCTTAAACAAAAAAGAAATTCAGGAAGACAATGCTCAGGACTTAATATCTGCCTAGTAAATAGTTGCATATGTAACTGCAAATGTATATATTACATATATTCACACGGATGGATTGTCCAGGTAGCATGAGATTAGATTCACCTCACATTATAAGTCTTTGGATGTAAAGACACTTTATTATTACAAAGTAATTTGCCCTGAAATCTAGTCCACACTAAATTTGCTCTGTAACAAGTAGTGGATATGCTGCCATCTCTTCCAAGCTGTCAGAATCAGGTGCTATTACAATTCCAGGCCATTGCTTTAAACTGCCTAAACATAGCTCAGGAGTGGCACATTTGATGCTCCTGGAAGCCATGATGGAAACCCAAGGTAACTAACTCAGGGTGGAGGGAGAGGCAGGCAGAATCAGTGGGGCTAGCATGTCAATGGGTGAGGCTGGTGGGTCCATTGTCAGTTTGGAATGGTATAGTTCTGTGGCTCGGGTGACCAGCTGAGCTACCCCAACCCTAGGACTGCACCATGCATGTGTACAGGTGTTTGGGAAAACAAGTTAACCAAATTTCAATCTAAGTTCACCTCAAGAGGTGCACTAACTTAAATCAGGCACACCATTGTTTGGGTGATATAAGCTCTCTAAGCACCTGAACAGCCAGGCATTTAGACTGACCTATCCCTGGAATTTGGGCTCCCTATGCCTCTAAATGCTGGAAGTTTCAAAGGAAGAGAGGCAGCAGACAGCTCAGTCTGTACAAACTCTACATAAATATTCTTCCCTTTCACATCTACTCTATGTCACCCTGCCCCTTGGCACTCACTCATTTAAATGCACAACATGATCTGATCCCAATTGTACTATTTCTACTTCCCAGTATAGGAGGGAACCAATATCATTATCCTGGACTCCCCTGCACCACCAACTTGAAAGTCAGGTGGGCCCTGGCCAAAGTTGATATTCAGCTGATTGTTGGCCCAGGCCCAGACCTATTTGCATGTTCAACTGAAGGTTACAAACATACCACCCACAATAACATTATAACGTGGAACATTTTATGGCTGGTTTGCCATTTTATGGCACCTTACATTGGGTGCACATATAGTGTGCTTGCCATTCATACTGTAATTACCACATTAAGAATGGCATAAATGTAAGCGTTAGAGGGGCCTGTGAGACACAGAACACTGGACTAGATGGACATGGAGTCTCACCCAGTATAACGTCTCTTACATTTTTATATGATCATTTGTTACATATGGTTGCTATCATTATATATTGGCAAGAGTAAGGGCTGAGAATTTTGGTATAGGTAGTAAGACAGAAAACATGATTTAGCATAAGGTGGCATGTTATTTTTTATACCAGGGAAAATTCAGTTAGTTTTATCAATGACCTAATACATTTTTAGTATATAAAATTCCCTGGGACAGCTGAGAAACTCTGGTGATACCCATTTTAGACATGTCTGGGAGGTTGGCTGAAAGCTAAATTCAGTCATGAAATATTAGCCTGATTGGGCTGCTGCCAAAGAAGGGTCAACAAATCTGACCCTCTTTGCAGGGAAACGTATTGCCAAGGCCCTGGAACTTGACTTAACTGAGGACTCTGTATATATTGAAAATTGCTTTAAAATACCTATAGTACAGCATGTGGTGCACCCTGAATAACAGTCAGGTTGACAGAGGTCTAGTTTTTATCAGGCTATCATAAGAGAAACAATAGAGAAGCTGGCAGGTTTGTGGAGATGTTTGATTTTAGAAACAAACCTGAGTGTCTCAGGTACAGAGGAAAGCAGATACACTTTAACACCTGAATGGATTTACTACATGTGGTCTTTTACAGGTGTAAAATGATGGCCAAATGGAAGAGTAATGAACTATGAAGGTTTTAGTATACAGGAAAGTATATCTTAAGCATTTACATTATCAGGGCATAAAACTCTCCTTCTATAAGCAAGAAGAGAATTTCCCTTCACTTTCTTCATGGATAAGTTGGAGCCTTGCTCCAAGAGCTTGCTCATTTTACCTTCACTGGTAAAATGAGACCAAAAATCTAATAACTAAGTATTTAAATACATAAATAAAAACAATTTGAGACAGGAGTAACAGAAATGCTCATCAAAAAGTTCTGGGAGTTTTTACAAGCAAGTAGACCTGAAACATGCATTAAAAGAGAAGGTATCCTATGAAGGGAAGTCCATCTGCTTGCTAAGAATTCCTAATATCTAGAAGACTCCAGCTAAGAGCCCTTCAAAAAGTCCAGCAAAGTCACCTCAAAGAAATCCTTCCAAATCAATATGATTTCTAGTTACAGTATAAATACATTAATGAAGCTATATTGCTCATCTATAATTGATTGAGTACAAAATTCTGGGTTATTTTTGGTGAAAATAGGGTTTCACACCTTGGTTAAGGAACCAATCCCCCATTTATAACATTGTTCCTATGGTAAAAATCTGTTCCAAGTTACAATGTTTCAACTTGAGACGCAGTTTTCAAGAACCAGTTGTGTCGTAAGTGCGAGGATTACCTGTGCCTCTTTATGATACTAACTATCATGCACTCCCAGAGCCACTCTAATTAAAGCATCCAGAGCATCTCATGTATCAGCATCCCCACAGTGAAAAATGTGGGGCACACTGAAAAACGCAGAGGTGCTTGAACTAAAGCTTGTTGAACAATGAGCAACTGTTCACCAGGGTGAGCACCATGGTGAGCAACTGTTCATCAGGGCACCCAAGGGGAAAACCAGGAGTAATGGCCGCAAACTCCTGGAAGAACAATTCAGGCTCCACATTAGGAAAAACTTCTTCACAGTCAGTGTGTTCAGACTGTGGAATACGCTCCCTCCAGAGGTGGTGCAATCATCTACCCTGGAAATCATCAAGAGGAGACTAGACAGTCACCTGCTGGGGTCACCTGACCCCAGTTATCTTTCCTGCTTGGTGGAAAAGGGGTTGGACCTGATGATCTTCCAAGGTCCCTTCCAGCCTTACAATCTGTGATGCTGTGGCTAGTAAAGCGAGCAAATCACTGGCTTGCATCCATAGATGCTTCTCAAGCAGATCCCGAGACGTCATTCTCCCGCTGTACTTGGCCTTGGTGAGGCTGCAGCTGGAGGCTGTGTCCAGTTTTGTGCTCCGCAATTCAAAATGGATGTGGAGAAGCTTGAGAGGGTGCAGATGAGAGCCATGTGCATGATCAGGGGTCAGGAAAACAGACCTTATGATGAGAGGCTGAGAGCAATGGGACTATTCAGCCTTGAAAAGCACAGGCTGAGGGGTGATCTGGTGGCCACCTATAAGTTTATCAGGGGTGCTCATCAGGATCTGGGGGAATGTCTGGTCACCAGAGCCCCACAAGGGATGACAAGATCAAACGGTCACAAACTCCACTATGACCGATTCAGGCTGGACATAAGAAAGAACTTCTTCACTGTCTGAGCCCCTGAGGTTTGGAACAGACTGCCACTGGAGGCAGTTCAAGCACCCACTTTGAATGCCTTCAAGACACATTTGGATGCTTATCTTGCTGGGATCCTGTGATCCCTGCTGACTTCCTGCCCCTGGGGGAGGGGCTTGACTCGATGATCCTCCAGGGTCCCTTCCAGCCCAAATGTCTATGAAATCTATTAAAAATATAAATCTATGAACCTAAAGCAGCCCCACCACCATTTTTCATTGTGGGGACACTAATGTATGTGACACTGGAATCTGCTGGAGCATGGTAATTACTACACTCCAGCAGACTCTGAGTCTGCTCTGGCATGCTATAATTATAGTGCACTGAAGCAGCTTTGCTGCACATGTATCACCAAGAAAGCTTATCAGGAAATAGCCAGAACCTGCAGAGACAAAAATCAGGAAGGCAAAAGTAAACAATGAAAAGCACCTGATAAGGGAGGTTAAAGGAGACAACAAGAAGAGGTTTTACAAGTATTTTGGCCAGAAAAGGAAGACCAAGGAAGCTGTAGCATCTGCTGTTAATAAGCCAGGGGGAACTCTTAAGAGAAGATGCAAAAAAGGTGAAGCTAGTCAACAACAACTTTGCCTTAATCTTTACCAAAAAATTAAGCTGCAGCCAAACATATAATAAGGATTCATAGAATCATAGAATCATAGAAGTAGGGTCATAAGGGACCTTGTAGATCTTCAAGTCTGACCCCCCGCCTGGGCAGGAGAAAAGACTGGACTTAAATGAGTCCAGCCAGGTAG
>NW_017729029.1:26274119-26292642 GCF_001723915.1 Gavialis gangeticus | reverse complement strand
ACTCTGGGGTGGAGAGCATCTGGACCCGCTGACTTGAACACGTCCAGCCCCTCCAGAAGCTCTCTAACCCGGTCCTCCTGAACCTGAGGTCTGGAAGTGTTCCCCTCGAGTCCATTTGGCTTCTCAGCGGGGAAGTCCCAGTCCCTGCACAAGAAAACGCACTTGAAGAATTGGTTAAAGAGTTCCGCTTTCTCCTCTGGTGCAACCACCAGATTGCCCAGCGTACTTTGCAGGGGCCCCACATTACCCAGTGCCTTCTTCATCCTCCCTATGTATTTGAAAAAGGACTTTTTATTATCCTTGATCTTGGACGCTAGTCCTAGCCCTATTTGGATAAGGAAAGGCAGAGTCAGCCTTAGGGAAAACTGTGCCCTGGGCTAACCTGTATTTTGCTCCCCCCTCCCCCCACTTCCATTTTGGAAATAAAGGTGTAATCTCAAAAGGTTTTTTTAATAATGTAATAGAAAATATACAAGAGCAAATGACACAGAACTCAATTCAATTCAATTTTATTCAAATAAATGATATGTCATAAAAAATAACATTATTACTGTAATAAATAAACTAAACATTAAATGAAGGACTAAAATAATAAATAACATTAACAAATAACAAACTTCATTCATCAAGATTCCAAGACTCAAAATATGATGCTGGGTGCCTTTACTGTCACAAATTCTGGTATTGCTTGTGATAGGTCTGTATTTTGAGCCACAGAATTCTCAATAGACAGGATGGCCAGCAAATATAGCTGTCAATCTCAAATGTTTTTATAAGCTTCAACTTTGAGAAGCTCCACTTGCTACTTGACACAAATATAAACATGGTTAACAGAATCCTGAGTGCAATCCATGTTTTGGGGGTGTAGGTTGTAGCCGTGTTCATAGACAGGCACAGTTCTTTGGTTAAATCTGATTAGACCAACTCATATAGTTGGAAAAATTCTTCTTAGCAAGCTTTCAGGTATAAATACCCTTTGTCAGGCTGAGGAAGCATTTGCAGTTGGTGTGTGCTTTCTAGATGGGATGAATAGTAAAGAAGTCAGAGGCTGGTATGCATGTAAGAAAGGCAGTCAGTTAAGATGTAAATTGAGGGGTCAGTGGGTGAGAGACAGGCTTGAGGTGGAAGGGAATTAATGTAGCTGGTAAATAGTGGAGTCAGATGTTAGGCAGGTTATAATCTCTCGTAAATCCAATGTCTATATTTAGTCCATGATTTTTTTTAATTCAGGAGGTTGATGAAATGAAGTTCATAGGCTTGTCTGTGAAAAGTATTTTGTAAATCCCCTTTGAGGATTAGAACTGAGAGATTGGAGAGAGAGTGAGTTTCTTGTGAGAAATCTGGCCCCTACTGGTAATTGGGTATTTTTGTCTTTAACAGATTTCCAGTGAGCATTCATTCTGGTGCACAGTTGTTGTTTGGTCTCTCCTACGTATTTTCCATCAGGGCATTTGGTGCACTGGATGAGATACGTTACAATTCTGGAGGTGCAGCTGTAAGATCCAGGAATGCTGATGGCTCTGTTGTGGGGTGTAGTAAGCTTGGGGGTGGTGGAGATATGTTGGCAGGTTTTACCTTTCTTTTCATGGGTATGGTCTGGATCCATTTGGTGTGTTTTGGGCTGTAGGAAGTTTGCTTCTTGTGATGAGGTTAGAGAGTTTCAGTGCTTGTATGAAGGCTAAGATGGGTGGCTATGGGAAGATTTCTTTAAGAATTGAGTCTTATTCTAATATGGATTGCAATGGTTTGAGAATATTCCATATAGGTTTGAGGGAGGGGTGATATTTCATAACTAGTGGTGTGCCAGTCATGGGGGTTTTCCTTCTGTACTGCAGCAATTCTTCACATGGTATCCAGGTGGCTCTTTCAAACATGCAATCTATCATTCTGGAGGAGTGTCCTTGTTGAGTGAAAGCTTTTTTGTGATTTGTGAGGTGGCAATCCTGAGTGTTTTCAGTGCAAATTCAGTGGTATCCAAGGCCTTGTCTGTATATTACAGCTTTCTTGGTGTGTTTAAGTTGATTTCTGATTCTGTGCAAATATGTATGTTGGTCTGCCAGTACCTTGTATAACATGGTGTGTATTTTACCATTCTGGATACTGATCATTGTGTCTAAAAAAGGAGATGTTGGTGCTGGAGTATTCAAGAGATAGTTGGATGGAGGGGTGATGATTGTTGAATTTCTGATGGAATTTGTGGTGGACCATTGGTCACTAGTATTAGGGTGACGCTATTTGGATCTTAGGGAGCACTGGATTTGCAGCTGAATCAAGGCTTTAATCTGTGTCTCAGCAAAAGCTTCTGACCACAAGGCAGAATGATATATTAAAAATAACATTGCAAATGCTTAGGCAAGCAGTTTTCTAACAAGGTCATCTTGTTAGAGCCCATTGTGTAAGAAGAACAAGAGGCAGCCCACCAGCTATCAACAGGAGATAAAGTAGAAGCAAGACCTTGAAGATGAAGAAGGAGTCAGCAAGAAACCAGAAAGAACCAGCAAGTGACCAGGAGAAGCCAGGTTCATGGCCTTATGCATGTGCTCTTAGCATAGAGGCATGTAAATGAACAAAATGCATAGGCAATTCCATGCTAATGAAGTAAACAGTAAACGGAGGTGGAGCTTGAGACAGGAGGAGAAATGGGTGGAACAAAAGGAAAAGCGAGGGTGGAGTGAATGTTAATGAGCATGAACCAAGGTGTATAAAATGTTAAAAGAACTAATATTCAGTGCAGGTCCCTTGCCTGTTGTTTTTTTAGGACCTGGCCCAAAACTGTCTCCATTCTGAATAAGGCTGTTGCGAGCAATGTGTGCTGGTGTTTGCTTCCTGCTTGCTCTGGCTAATGAGTAACAGGACCAACGAGCAATTGGATCGTCATCTCTCTAGTCATTGGGCATCACATGGAGTTGGGGTCTAACAATTAGCAGATCTCAAATTTTGGGCATTGTATTGGGCCATAAAGCAGGATCAGAAATGGCATTACCAGTTTCTATAGTGGGAATCATTTAATTTCTATCATTACTGGCATTGTCATTATTCAGGTCTGGATAAAAAAAAAATCTTTCATTTGGGTCTCTATTTCTCTTGTGATAATTCTTGCAATTTGTATTGCGGATCCTCTATGCATTTTACATCTGATGTTTCTACTGTGACCATCTTGATACCACTTCATGGGTTGTTGTTAACATATTTCAAGTAATGTTTCATAGCACGTGCATCTTTATTCATTGCAGTCCTTAACTGAGCCTTTTGTTTCTCATTCTGCACTCCTGACATCCTCTTTTTAGGTACTTGCAAAATTGTTTCCTTCCAAGTTTCACGGCTGGTAAAAACTAAAATAAGCATCCTGGCACACCCTTGCGCACACTTGCACTGGCTGGCACATCTTGACACATGCTTGCAAGGGTCACAGCCAGTGAAAATTTAAATGAACACCCTGGCTCTGGCCCTGCCCCTGTTGAGCAGCCACCTCCCTCCCCTGGATGGTGCATCTCTGGTATTTATTACTATTCAAGCAGCTAAGGGAGTTAACGGCCCATTGATGACTCATTGTTCTTGACTTCACAGCTGCTAACAATCATCTCTCTCAGATACCCGAACAGTAAATCAGAGCTGTACCAGTGATCCTGCCCTGACCCTCTTCCTGCAGAGCTGCACCATGCCACTAGGACTCCTTTGACCAGGGTGCTCTGCGCAGTCACCCATACTGTCCACCCCTAAGGCTGGCTCTGAAGAAGGGGACAAGATGAGGGATGAGATAATAAGAGACAGTCAGAGAGCTTTGAATGGGTCTGAATGAATTCAAGTCAGCAGGGCCTGATGAACATTTTTCCAGAGTATTGAAGAAACTGTTGGAGATCTTGACTCCTTGGTAATAATATTCTTAAAGTCATTGGGGATAGGCAGGGGACCAGAGGAGTGGAAAAGGGCCAACATAGTGCTCCTCTTTAAAAAAAGACAAAAAGGAGAACCCAGGAAACTTCAGAGCAGTTAGCCTAACCTGGGAAGCCACTGGAGCATATCCTAAAGGAAGTCCATTTGCATTTGAGGAGGAAGGGCTGAACATAAGCAACCAGCATGGATTTAGTAAAAACAAATTGCATTAGACAAACTTGATCTCTTTCTCTGAAAAAGTAACTACTTGAGTTGATAAAGGGAAGCTGTGGATGCAACATATCTGGACTTCAGCAAGGCTTTTGACAAGGCCCCACATGACTGTCTCAAACAAATTCGAGAGACTATCAGTTCCTAAAACTTTAAGAGCCTAGTCGGCTGGCTGCCTGAAAAACTTAAGGCATACATAGAAAACAGTCCATCACAGAATCCCTGTTTGACTCCAACAGAATAATTTTAGAGCCAGCTGAATGCATTATAATAATGATATGACTATGAATAACTATGTACATGTAGAGGGTCTGGGAAACAATGATTTATGTGTGCTAAACTTAGAACTTGGACACCTTTCATTGTGAATCCAATATTCGGTGTCACAGAAAATATTAAATCAGACTGTCTTTAGTTATTCAAACACATTAGATATCTGTTAAATGAATCATATTAGATTCCTGTGTCTATATAATTATTTATGGCCTGTTTTTCTGAATATTTTGTTTTGGTTAAGATACATACAATCAAGTTTTCACATGCCAAATCAATTCACTTATTTGATTCCTGTACAGTTTAAAAGTAGAAAGAAGAGCTGGATTTAATCTGCCTAATAATCTCTCTAATAATGGGACGTCTAATTAAGACATCTGTTGAAAGCCCATAACTGGAATTTAACAAGGCAAATAGACAGTATTAGAATCCCCTTGGAACAAGTTATTCACATGAACTATTTTACCATACAATGGACATCTTAGCAAGACAATTCTACTAATGAGACTATCTTACTGTATCTAAATGAAATGTTTATTTAAAAACCTGAAATCTGTTTGATTCATTAGCAATGAATTAGCTTACGCTGAGAAATACTGTGTTCTATGAATGAAATATTATGAAAGGCACCAGTATCCCTTATGACCTTTTCTCCTACTATCTGTTTATGAAAGGGCCATGCACAGTTGCAGTTCCAACATAAAAGGGAGCACAGTGACTGGCCCTATGCTACTCTATTTGTGTTGGGAAAGAGGTGGAACTATGGCTTTACTCCTCTTCTGCAAGGGAAAAACTGGCCAGAGTTGACCCTGAAATGGGGTCACATTCAGCATGTTCTCACTAGATGCCCAAGAGCTCAGAGATAAATTCTGCCTCATTCAAGCAGAATTCATGCTTGTCTTTACTGGGCAATGGAATTCCACAGTATGTCTAATACTGGAATAGCTGGCAATGTTGAACCATATTGTGATTACTTCTGCAAAATCACTGACACATTATATTTATTTAACAAGGACAACAACAAAATATTGTACCACTCCTATTCAGGCATTTCACAGATTTTTCTATATACATTATAGTACTCACATATATGCACATATATATACACATACACACATAGATTATAGTGGTCCATATTATATGAACTCTGTTTTCTATGGTGTACAAAGGAGTACAGGGTTCATGACTCATAACTACATAAAACAGAATTAGATGCCCACATATGCAATAATGACCAATAAAGTACTTTCTTCTTCCTACTGCACTTATACATATAACTAATAGTAATACATTTCTCAGGAGGGGTAAAAGGAACTTTGCTGAGAGGACCAGTAACAGAGATTGTCAGAGGGCACTTTGGTGCCTGCTCCTAGAAGAGCAGAAACTGCCTGGGGAGAGCCCAAAGAACCAGACAGGAGCTCAGGTGCAGGTTGCCATGACAACCAGCTAATATGGACATTGGCCTGCACCTGCACCTGGTCAGCTGGCCAGAAGGGGCAGGGCTCTGGGCCTATATAAACCCCAGGAAGGGGATTAGAGTTCAGTTCTCTGAACTGAGCCCTACTAGAGTAAGTGAAGGGAAGAGGCCTGACTAAGTTCTGCTCCTGGTAATGTAAAGGGGCAGAGCACACCTTTTGCAGCTTGTGTTATGTTATAGCCCAGGGGCTTATGTTTGGTTGTTGTTTTATAAGACCGATGGTTTGGGAGAGGCTACTGGGGAAGAAGGAGGCTTCACTGGGGCCCCGCTATAACATGGGGACCCCAGCACCAGAGAGGGAGCAGTATTTGGGGTGCACAGACCCCGGCACCAGAGACGGCACAGTATTTGGGGTGCACAGACCCCAGCTCCAGAGAGGGTGCAGAGACAGGGCTGCAGAGAGCCCAGTGAGGACAAGGGGCCGAGTTGTAGCAAAGCATGGGAAAAACAACAGAAATACCATCTGCAAGGCTTGGCGTATGGTAAAGGGGCAGTTTGGAGGCATGCATATAGCCCATAAGTCTGGGGTGTCCCGTGACATCTATTGTGAAGCAGGACCCACAAGTGGTCTGGGAACACACAGGGTTCAAAAGGTCTATCAGAACCATGACCAAGTAGACTGGAAGGCAGTCTCCCTATCTTTATAAATACATCAAGACCTGGCGGGTGAGAATAGAGGGTGCCCATTGGCCTGAATTGGCACAGTTGAAGAGCCTTAGGGGTAACACGGCCATCCTTAGGGACCCCATCCCATGACAGAGATGACTGAATAAGTCATAGAATACAGTAAACACACATATCAGAGTTTTTATGTGCATACATTATTCAGACATACAACATTATTTTTGTTTCCTGCTTGCTTACTTATTACTTTTTGTTTGTTTCTCATTCCAGGAACAGCTCATGCACACTCTTTGTAAGCACTTATTTCTGGAATTAGAGCATTTGAATTCTAGTTGTGTTTATTTGTTCCAACCGATAACATGAATCCTATGGGACCATTTTCATTCATGAATTGGATCAGACTAATTTTAATGGTGAAGAAAGATATTTGAAGAAGTGACTCTCAGCAACAGACAGCAATTTAAGGAGAAGGAAGATGAACTTGCTTAGAGTTTTAGAAGTTTTATACTTAAAAAAATTATGTTCTGATCTATACAAGCCCTGGCCTAGATAGAAGCCATAGGAAAATCATGACTAAGTTGTGTGCAGAGGTTTGCACACATAATAACGTGGGAAAAGTGTGCTAGATAGCACCAGCTCATTTACTTGTCATCTGCTAGAGCTCTACTAAAGATGTGAGAACCCTGGTCCGGTGTTCTGTTCAGTCTTAGAGTTAGCACTCAAATATATGTCACTTATTACTAAACAGGGATCTGGGTTTTCCAATCCCCATGGAAAAACGGATTTTCCCTTTTAAAGGAGAAAAAAACCCAGATTTTCCCCTTTGAAGTGGCAAATTATGGGTATCCCTTTGCAGGCTAGCAGCTTTCTAAGTTCCAGCCTTCAAGGACCTGCTTGGGGCTGGAAGGAGTAGGGGAGAAGGGTGATTAGAGGCAGGGGATGCCATGTGTAGGTGTGCATGCACAAATGTGGCTGGCAGTACAGCCAGGCAAAGTAATGGGAGCAGGTCCCACATGAAGGGTTGAGTAACTCAGGCCCCCCACAGGGTCTTGGCCCCCAAGCAGGGCCCCTACCCCATGCAGGACCCCACATCCCACAGTGGCCCTTGCTCCACTGCCCCCTATTTCTTTCAGGGGTCTCTGTCCCCACACCCATCAGCCCTACCACCCCACCCACCCTCACTGGCCTCTGTACTCCTGTACACCCCCTTCAACAGCGCCTTCCTCCCCTACATACTTCTCTCGGGGGGCCCCACTTCCTCACACTCCTTTAGGGGCCTCTGCCCTCTCACCTGCCTCAGTGGTTCTTGACCCTCCATGCAACCTCCTCAGGGCCCCCCGTCCCACCCCACACCTCCTTCATGGCCAGCTTTCCTCTCTCCCCTACATACACACCTCCCTCATGTGGGCCTCCCCCTCTTTCAGGGTCCCCCCACACCTCCCTCATGGCTCCTTTACCTCTCCTCTTTCACACACACCCTCACAGGGGTCTGTGCCCCTCACCGCCTCAAAGTTCCCTACACACTCCCACAAGGGCCCCTCCTCCACCCCACACTCCATCACGGCTCCTTGCCCTCCCCACTACACACACCCCTCCAGGCCCCCTGAGCCACACATAGACCCCAAAACACACACCCAATAAGTTTTCTCCCTCCAAACACACATACAACTTGCATCTGATAACCTGTGAGTTTCACATCAGCCCTCAGCACACCTGCCACTGCTTTCCTAGCATCTTAGCCCACACTAGCTATGTTGACTGGCAGCATGTATGGTCACAGGATACACTCAATCTGCCCCCAAACCCCAAAAGCATGGAAAGAAGATAATAAAGGGAAGAGTTTGTATGTTCCTTGGCACATTCATATTGCCTGTGACACTAGGGATGAGGCACTCCAGTACTCCTCAAGGCTTTTTCTTCTAAAATCTCCAAAAAGTGCTGAGAAAGGTATTCAACCTTTAGCTTTATGGGATTTTTGTTCTCTAATGCAAAACCTTAAGAGTGACATCAGGGACATATCAAAGGATCATCTGCAGCTGGACCTGTGTACTGGTGAGAGAAGGGGGCAGGGGGAGCTCTGATTTTTCACAATAAAAAAAACAAAATCAAATGCCAAAATATATAGGTATTTAGAATTTATTTTATTATAAAGATTGAGGCACAGATAGGTTTACAAATTACTGTAAAATTGTAAATATATCAATACAACATTTTGTTCACCTGATACCTAGATATACAGTGGTGTTTCATTTTAATCATGGCAAAATGTTATTTGGGTTTTTTTTAATCAGAGAATTTCAGATTTTCAAACAGAGAAAACCAGGATCCCTGTTAATAAGATTAGCCAATTTAATTCCTTACTTTATTCAAATGGCAAATTATGATCACTAGGTATAGCTAGTGCTCCCTTAAATTTACAGTTTTACCAAAAATAATTCATCAACATTTAGAAAAATCATGAAAAATTGAAAGACTAGTATTGACAATAAAACAAATCCCAGCTTTTCAAAATGTAGCATTTATTTAAAACAAATTTGTTTAGTTATGCCCATAAGCCATACATTTCATACCCACACACTCACACAGATCACTAGAAAATGGATATCACTATTGCTGGCTGGATCCGATCCACCACAGTAGATCAAAGTCATGGAGCTGCACTGTGCCACCCACCTATTCTGCTGTGGAGTCTGCTGCTCTGGGTGCTGGGCTCATTATTTCTGCAGACAGTTGAGTGTATGGCAGCTGGCCATACAGCAAGTGGGGGACAGGTGGAGACTTGTGAGATTGCAGGCCCACAGTGGAGACAGGCCCACAGTGAGATTGCAAGCTCCAGCCCACACTGAAAAAAGGTTACTGGCCTCTGGGTATAAACAGGTATTCTGAATTCTGGGAATAAAGTATAGGAAGGGCTTTGTAAGTGATCAATTTAAACACATCTTCTGAACTCGCAAGATCAGCCGTTATTAGAAATTAAACAAAGGACCGAATTAAAAATAACTTTGCCAATACTGCAAGTTTGCTCCTTTCAACAGACATAGTGGAACTGCTTAGTAATACAGATCTTTGGGGAAGATAAAAAAAGAAGAAGAAAAAAATAATCTTCCTTACACTACTCACCATATCCATCATCCTTTGACAATGCTTCTCCCAGTACTAAATTGATCTCCTCTGATGTTTTTTCTTCACTACAGTACAGGAGCCTGCAGTGGCTCAAAACCATACTCTAGTTCCTCCCCAGACTTCAGCTCAATACATGACCCCATTGCCATGTCATCCAGCCTGCAGGGATCCCAAATGCGGTTGTGAGGAGCCCTGAGGGCTGTGGCCCTGCATGTTAGATCAAGAGTGTGAGGCCTGATCCTGGTGCATGGAGCCAGGGAGCCAGTGTGAGTCCAGTCCCCACAGGCAGACCTGATACTGGTATGCGGGGTCCAATTCAACCCACAAACTTGCCCCACACCACCCATCTAGCCCATGCAAGTAAAACTCAAATACCTGAATATTTATGGTGGTTGTAAGAAAATAACCCAATTCAATTTCTATCTGTATTTAAGTGAATACTCTTGGAATGTTATCTCCCAGTTCTATGCAATGATAGTCACTATAGCTGGATCCAGACATGCAGGCATGTGTAGTTTGTTGTAATACAAACCTCTTTGTGGTGCCACAAGCTGCACACATTACACACTAACCTGTGCTCAGGGCAAAATTTGCTACTGGGATCTCCTGGTAGCAAAAATAAAACCCTGGAAAAAAAAGTGGTGCGAAGCACACCAAAGTGCCATGCACAGGGACAAACACAGCCTGCTCCCCCAACTCCATGTGCAACTTTCCAGCTAGCTGGGGCACAGGGCGCCACAGCACAAGGGCTGCCTGTCAGCTACCCCCGTCCTGAGGCATCCTGTGCCCCAGCCAGCTCCCCCATCCTCCCCACCTCTGCAGCGTATGAGGCAGTGGAACAACGTATCCCACTGCCCACAAAGTGTATGGGCAGGGGTGTGCACTATGGCACAAAGTAGCAGCACACATTTGTGCTCCTACTGTTTGTGCTACTGCAAATGCATGCCCCTGCTTGTGTGTATGTGGCATGAGTTTCTTCAAAGAAATTTCAGTACCAAATATTTATAGGCCAGAAGGATAAAAAACAAACAAAAAACAGAACACATGGCTACCACATGACAACTGAAAAACTAAAGGACATATTTCAAAGGAGACTAAAGATGAGATTTTTCAAAGGCACTTTCAAGATTTTGATGCATAACTCATTAATTTAATGGACAGTTGGGTATCTAAATCCTGTAGGCATTACCATATATTTTAGTTTGCATGTACTCCACAGACATATATAGAATGCATAGGCCTGGAAGGGAAAGAATACAGTCTTAAACACTGATCTGAATTAATTGGTTATGTGGTGTCTATGGAGCAGTTATTTTTTTCTTGGCATTGCCCTTCATTTACATACAAATGGCACATTTTATTTGAGTATGTCTCCTGTTTAAAATTCAATTACTGCAGTAAAAAAAAAGAAGAAAGAAAACAATGTCCAATCTTATTTGCCCTAATAGCTGTAGTTTATCTTGTAAGAGACTGACAGCTGAGACTGAAGGTTACGTTTCTTTCCAAAGACAGTATAGTGATCTTATCCTTTAGTTTGCTCAGAATACTCAGGATGGCTAGATTTGGACCTGGAATATGCTTGTGGTAGTGTAAGAAAACCCTTCTAACTCTTCTTTATGGATAACCTGACATTGGCTATATGCTCATGTGGAAAAGAGTCTTTCTTGTCTACTACTGCCCTTTCCACAAAATGATGGGTGGATACTGGGCAAGGAAAGGGCAAGGAATGGTTAAATCTTTGGCCCTATCTCCCCGATGCATCAGCCAGCGAAGCTCAATCAGTTCTCCACAGGTGACTGTAGTTCCCTTCCTCTGATAAGCTGTAATAGAAGAACCAGGCAGACATGTCAGCTGAAACTGAAATGATCATGTTCAGTGAAGAACATGAAGTGAATTGAAGTGAGCATGTTCAGGGTAAAGAGTCCATGGAATGTCAGGCAGGAGAAGCAGAGGTTGTTTGTTGACACTGGGCACATCTACACAAGATGCTGTACTGCACAGTAGCATAGTTTACTGCGCAGGAAGCACATGTGTCAACATGTGCACACACTTACTGTGCAGTAAAAGTTGCTACTCGCGAGTAAATTTGCAACCTGTAAATGCAAGTAGCAAATATACTCATGAGTAGTTACTGCACAATAATATACATGTAGACACCAGCTGGCAGAAAATTTGCTCCTGGTTAGCCCTGCCACTAGGGGGCCAGCCTGGGAGCTTCTCCTGCCCCAGGGATGGACCACCTCTATGGCAACCCCAGCCTCAGGCCCTTAAAAGCCTGCAGGCATTTTGACCCCTGGGTCACATTCAGGCAGCGTGAGGCCACTCCAGGCCTCTGTGTTACCCTGGGCAGGCCACAAGCCAGCTGTGCCAGTGTGCCTGCCATAGTCCACCCTTAGCAGCCTGCAGGCGCTGTGGGCCATTGCCTCATCATACAATTCCTAGTCCCATATGATGCCCCTGCACTGAGCACTGTAGGCAGCTGCCCAGGCCCAGAAGCACAGGGACAGCCACACCAAGGCCTGGAGAACTGGCATGGGAGCCCTGATGGTGTCATCCTAGCCCATGCCATTGCCCGCCACCCAGGGCCCCAACTGGTCCATGGAGGAGACATGACTTTGTGGCGCTGTGGGGCAAGGTGGAGGTGTAGCAACAGTTCACACAGGGCGGGGGCTTGAACACCCATGTCTATGAGGGGCTGTCAAGCCAAATGTGGGCACAACCAGTCACTGCAGCAGTACTGCACAAAGGCCAAGGTCTTGTGGGAACAGTGGGTCAGCATCACAGACCACAATCATCAGTTAGGGAGTACCCGCAAGTCCATGCCCTTTATGTGACAGCTGACAGCAATCCTCACACCCCAAGGTCCAGGCCACAGTTCCACAGCCACAACCCCAGCCATAAGGCACAGCCAGCCATGTCACCACTAGCCACAAGCAGTGCCAGCTGCTCCTTGGGGGATGGCAAGGTTGGGTATTAGCATACTGCTCCCCACTGTCTGAGGGCACCACCTGAAGCTGTATACCCTCTCCACCAGCTGGGACCAAGCAGATCCACTGGCCATGCCAGACCTGGCCACGTGGTAAGGCTCACCCTGGAGAGAGGCCTCCCCACCCTGGCCCTTGCCCCTGCTGCTGCAGCACATGGTACTCCCACTGCCAGGCAGCCTCTCCCCACCACATCTCCTCCACCCAGGCCTCTTGGAAGAGCTCCCCAGGGTCTCACAGATGTTATGTAGCATGCATGCTGCAGTGATGACCCAGGGGAGTTTTTCCTCAGCGAATTCAAGACAGGTGGTGAGGGTGCACCAGTGTCCCTTGAGGTGGCCAAAGCAACACTTCACCTGGGTGCAGGTCTGGCCTAGGTACTGGTTAAAATGGACCTGCCAGGGGTCCAGCTGGCTGGTGTAGGGCTGCATAAGCCAGGGCAGGAGCAAGTAGGCAGGGTCCCTGATGAGGACAGATGGGATGAAACAACCATGGCGCCCAGCTGCAGGTTCAGCACCCCCAGCATGAAGCAGCTGCCCTGTACCAGGTCTGGCAGGGCAGAGTTTCAGAAGATGCAGGCAGCATGGGTACTGCCTGCCCAGCAGGTACTCACATGCATGAAGGTATCGCAGTGGTCCACAATGGCCTGGAACACCACGGAGTGAAATGTCCTCCGGCTGTTGTAGGGGTGGTCACTATGGGGTGGGCAGGTAACAGGGATGTGGGGGCTCTCCAGGGCACCAATGCAGTGGGAGGAATTCCAGGGCACAGAGCCCCACCACCATCACCAGGGGCTCATGCACGTGAAGCACCATGTGCCCCAGGACATCCTGAAGGGTGTCACACACCTTCAGTGGCCTTGCCCACACCAAAGACGTCCCACATAGTGGAGGTTGGTGTTGCCAGCTTGAGCAGGGCGAGGGCCAGTCAGCTGCCTGTGGGGAGGAGCGGCTGCATGGTGGTGTCCTGCCACTCCAGGCATGACTGGAGATGCCCCAGAAGGCCAGGAAGGTGGCTTAGGTCATCCTGAATGGCTCCAGCCACTGCTCATCATCTCAGTTCTGCCAGACAATGTGTAGCCGCCAGTCCTAGCTGGCCTAGCAGGCCCAGAGCAAGGGGGGCTGGAGGCCCAGAAGTGCAAGTGTGGCCCCAGCAGTGGTGTCCATCAGCATATTATTGGTGTCCCTGCCAGGGTCTGGAAATCTGGATCGGGTCCAGCTGGCAGATGCTTAGTGGTGGCAGCCCTGGATCAGCATGCTGTGGCCGGGCAGGTGGTCACCGCGCATAGGGGTGTCAGGTAGGCCCAGGTAGCCGTGGGCCTGCCAGTGGTCAGCACAGTGGGCCAAGCAGGGCCAGCACGGTGACCACTAGGAGCCCAGGGCACTGGTCACTGCTGCTAGGGGCAGGGGCTAGAGCAGCCATGGCATGGAGAGGCAAAAGTGGTGAGGAGAGATCTGCCGCATACTGCCTCTGCACTGTGCATGCTGCTCCTGGCCAGGGAAGTGGCTTGCCAGGGAGCAGGGAGCAGAGAGCAGAGAGCAGGGCTGTCTTTTCAAGAGGTCTGGCAGTTGCTGGCAGCTGCAGACAGAGCCTGGAGCTCCCCCTGGCAGTGGCAGTGGCCCATTGAGGCTGGAGGAAGTAGAACCAGTTTGGTGCTAAGAGTGGCAAATCTTCTGCCACATCTCTGCATGTGTAGACACCTTCCCAAAAGAGTTTTCTCACAAGTATTTTACTTAAAATTAAATTGATCTTGGATTAGATGCATGTGTAAATATGCCCACTTACTCAGAGAAAAAAGACATAGGAAAGAAAAGGGCATCACAGGCCATCAAGTACAGTCCCTTGTATTTGCAGGTAATCATTTATGCAGAGAACCCTAAAGAGTTTCCATTCCACCCTCTCCTACACCAGCTGCAGTCTGTACATTTTACAAATGTCAGCCACATCAATACATTAATCATGCTTATGATTAATCATGAAAGATTAGTGGTAGGGTTTGTACATGCGGGGGATTTCCTTGCTCCAAAATTATACCTCGTTGAGAAAGCAAATGGTCTGTTCTACGTCTAAGCATTTTAGCTTCTGAATCTAGTCAGCTCCCCTAATTCTTGTCCTTATATTCTCCAAAAGTAGCTCTCCTAAAGTCCAAACTCCTAGTTATAGACTTATATTTGTATGTTGCAATTTAAACTGAAGTGCAAATGTTCACAGTCAATTTATCAACCAGGTTCTTTATAAAGGTCCTCACTACTTGCCAAAGTCAAATCTCAGATAGCATTTCCTTTCATTGCTGCAGTGACAATTTGATAAGGAAATCTATTAGCTAATTCACCACTTTTAGTGGTTGCTATAACAAAGTGCAAAGAACTTGAAGGAAACCACTGGAAATCAATCTTCAAAAGACAGCTGGAGTTACAGCTGCTCTGTAAATAGTTCTCTTAATCAAATGCCCATTTAGTTTTACAGGTGTAGAGTCCAGCACAAAGTAGCTAAAAATGTGACTGTGTCCTGCTCCTGATATTACCAAAGATAGCTCCAGATTAGTCTCCTATAAATAAGACTTAGATGCTTCTTTTTGCACATAACCCCTAGAAAAAAAAATAATTTAGGTTTTATTTGGGACAACATATTTCCCTACCTTTTTATAGATTAGAGTAGTTGATTCCATATAAGGTATAAACTTTTTTTATAAAGTATTAATCATTTGGTTTAATCAGTTTATTAACCACTAAGCATTTTAAAGCAGCATTTCTCAACCTGTGGGACATTACCCAGAAGTGGGCTGAGAGACTATATGAAAGGGTCCCAAATCAACTTTAAAAATGGAGAAAAACTTGGGAAACCATGGCTTTTCCCTTCCAAGCTGTCAGAGTTCCACTCTGCAAGGGGTTGCTTGCTCCACATATACCCACCCCCTGCCCTACACACCCACCCCCTGACCCCCACACTGCAGGGGTGGGGGCAGTGGGTTAGGAGTGAGCGATACTGGGTCGGGACTGGCAACTGATGTTTAAAAATGGGTCCTGGTATAAAAAAAAGTTGAGAACCACTGTTTTGTAGCCAATCCAAACCACATAATAGCCAATCCAAACAATGCTGTATAGAAAAATAAGACTGGAAAGGACCTCAGAAGGTCATTGCAGGATCACTCTGACTAAACAATCTCAGCTAAGCACTTGTCTAACTCCTGTTAAAAACTTCCAAGAATGGAATGGTAATATTTTTTCCAGTGCTTAACCACCCTCGTATTTACTGTAAAGCTATCTTGCTGCAATTTAGGACTCATTTCTTGTCCTACCTGCTGTAGCTGCAGAGAGCACTTTCAACACTGTCTCTATAAGCTATGCTTCAGCTGCAAACAGACATCATATTATGCTGAGATAAACCATTTTATCCTGAGACAAAATGTATGTGTACAGAAACCTATACCCACTGTCCTGGGATAAATCCTAAAAAGTTTCCAAGGTAAGAGTTAGTAACAGTTTATCCTGCCTATACAGTTATCCTAGGACTGCATCACTGAATCAATTACAGAAATGTAGCAGTCGATTCAGCTACTCACTAAACCCTCATTGGAAGGGTGAAGTATATACACACTAATCCCAAAATATTTTTGTTTTGGGGCAAACAGGCACAACTTATCCAAGGACAAATGAACCATCGGTTCCTATCCTTCATGTATTTGAAGACTTATCAAATTCTCACTCAGTCTTAACTTCGTTAAACTAAAGACCCCCATTTATGCCAGCCTTTCCTTGGAAAACATGTTTCCTTGACTTCTAATCTTTTCTGTTGTTCTCCAAGGTGCCCTTTCCAATTTGTCCAGGCTTTTCTCAATGTGCAGAGCCCTAAATTGGACAGCATTCTAGGTGAGGGCTCATCATTCCGCTGAACCCAGAATATATTCAACAATGCTGCACCTTCACTATGTTACTAGTAATATAAAGAGAATTGTAGATAATTTAACTGAAATCACACACTGTAGGCTATATATCTGGCACACATTCAAGTATTAAGAGATCACATATATATACTAACCAAATACCATTACTTTTCGAAAGGAATTCCTAGCATCCAGAAAAAAAAGCATGCTCTAAAAATGCTCTCTGATTCAGTATCAAAAAAGAGTTCAAACTAAATGGCAACTAATAAAGCAATTTACAGATAGAATAATGTCACAACTATTAAATGTGAAGTAAACCTTAAACAACTGTGTATCATTTAAAGACTATTAAATAAATATTGTATTTCCTTGAATCAATGACACACCATAAGTCTGATGGAAATAAGACTTCAGTGGGCATGTTTACACATGTCCCTACAGCACCGTTGTTACTTTGCCATCATTAAGTACTTCTTTTAGGAAGTAAGAGTCATTACTGTGACGTGGCAGTAGCACACGGTTATTTTCAGCTGCTACATCACCATAGCAATGCACCATAGTGAGGGAGCGTGTTGCTATGGCGAAGTAGCTGCAGTGTCATGGTTTTTGCCCATTGACGCTACATCACCAGAGCATGTTGCTACAGCAACAGAACATCTTATGTAGATGTGCCCTGGTAGTTGTAAATACTATGGGTCAAAATTCTTTTATTGTCATCGTCTTTGTTGATGATGTCATTTGCATGTAAATTAAACTAACTAGATGGGAATATTACTAAAACATATTTTTCTTTTAATTTCCTTAATTACTGATTTCAGTTTGACCCAATTGTATTTGAATATTTTTTAATTAAAGTTCTGAACCATCAGTAAAATTATTTTAAACATCAAGCAACTGTAATTAATTTGCAATAAGTTTTCAAGATGGGAGGAAAACAGTTCACAAAATTGTACATATTTAACAGCTAAAATGGAAGATTTTTAATTTAACATAAACATAATGTACCATGAGCAGGAGGACCCCTCCCCCTCCCTTTCCTCATGTGTAAGTAAATGAAGGGCATAAAAAAGCAATAAGGAGAAGAAGGAGCCATTGTACTCACACTTTTTTAGGGACTTGAGTGGGGTAGAACATAATCTTACTTGGGTACTTGTGATGGCCAGAACCAAAGAAGTTAATAAGCAATAAATATGTGCTTCTTAGAGGCATTTGGAACTTTTGTCTAATATAAAGCTTGTATTTTTGTAACCCGCAAATGTAACTTGTAACTGTTTGTGGAACTGACTAGGCCTCAAAGACAAAGCTATAGCTGTAAAATTAGCTGATCTAACGGTCTTTTCTTGCTCAGAATTTAGCCTTGATAATGATAAAAACTGGATTCAACTGCCTAGCCTACCCAGCACATTCCAGGAAAGTACATCTCAAAAAAGCAGTCAGACAGTAATGTTAATTTCAAACCTGAAGATGCTGCATTGTAATTTGCTTATTGGATAAACCCAATTTTGGGTAGTAACCTTTTATATAATTTTAACACCTTTTAATCCCATAGGGTAATAGCTATAAAACAAAATTGTGAATGGCCCTGAGGCCAGCAGATTAGCATAAGACTAGGTATAAAAAGTGCATGCATCAGGTGACCAACAGGAAGGAGGTAACAGGATGGAGATTGCTGTTCTAATCCTGGACTCTGGAATCCCAGTGTAAGTGAGGATCAGATCCTGATCAAGGGACCTTCCCTGGTAATCCTTTGGACAGCATCCATCAGGGATGCCTGACTTTGCTGGAATCACCTGACGCATACCTGGCATTGAGCGACTATCGATAAGTTGCCAACCCATGTCTGTCTATTTGTTGTTTTAAACAGCCCAGGGGCTGATACTCTCACAGTGCTTAGCTGGCCTGCGACAGATTAAACTATTCATCTGTTGTTATTATCTGTTATTATTTACTATTAGCTCTTTAATATTGCATTATCTGCTTATTGCATTTATCTTTCTGTTAACTGTTGTGTGTGTGTAAACTATAATAAATTTGTTATTGTTTTACTCCCAACTC
>NW_017729029.1:26268395-26269119 GCF_001723915.1 Gavialis gangeticus | reverse complement strand
GCTGCCTCGATCCCGAACCAAACAGCCAAGTGGCTAAACTGATATACTCACAGTGGCCAGCTGGACTGTGACAGGTACTGTAACCAGGTCCAGGTCCTCCAAGCTGCTTTGGCACTCACTGATTCTGAATGCCAATGTAGTTTCTCAGGAGTCTTGTCTGCTACCTTGCCTCCCACATCTTTAATGTAACGCATGTTTAGCAGGTAGACAGTCATCCACCAGAGTGGCTTCCTCAGGTTCTTCCTTCTTTATCCTCAATTCTGTGCAGTGGGCTTGCCTGCACCTTACTTACAGTTCCTCAGGCTCTCTGGCCGTTGCTCACAGCTCTAATTCCTTTGCAGTCTTATAGACAAATTGACATTGCCTTTTCCAGGCAACCTCAGGTCTCCTTTAAGCCCTTTAGCCACTCTCATGCATTGTAGTCTTAAAACAGCAACATATACAAAGCAACATAATTAGAAAAACCACTTAGCTCCACATGGGCCTTCCTGCAGAGCTCCTTCCTCCTCAGGGGTCAGGTCAAACTCCCCTTCTAGCCCCAGAGCTCTGTGGATATCCCTAGCCTGGCTTTAGCCCTTCTGGTCAGCAGGCACCCTTAACTGGGTGCTCATCTTGCATTTTGCTGCCTGCAATTAGTCAGCTGGCTGGGGTTTTCAGCCTAAAGCTCTATAGGTCTTTAACTCTGCTGCCAGCCTGCCAGGTAATTGGGGGGGGGGGGGGGGGG
>NW_017729029.1:26253937-26267912 GCF_001723915.1 Gavialis gangeticus | reverse complement strand
GGGGGGGGGGGGGGGGAGGCATAGAATCTGGTCCCAGGTGCCAGGGGTGGGGTTTCTGGGGAAAAGGTGAGTTTAGAAGTAACAGGGTTTCCAACCTTCCAGAAGCAACAGGTGCCCCTTAATTCCCTGCTCTGTGAGCAAGCTGAAGCAATGACAGTGTGATCATGTATAGGAGATACAATAGGACAGACATTTTTGCACACAAGACTGGTGACTAGTTCATGATTTTTGCAAAGGCTTGTGGCCTGTATCTTCCAAGAAAAAGGACTTTGGGCATTCTACTATTATAAAAGCCTTAATCTGTCTGGCCATAACGCTTTATTTGCACTTGGATTGGTTATCTGAAACAACCAATCAGAGTGCTCTAAAAGTGTTCTGGACAGGAGGTGGCAGTGGAGCAGCACCATGATGGTGGGGACAGAGCAAGGGGGGCAAGCCCCACCTCCCCCCACTCCTTGGAGGCAGTGATAGCAGCTGGTGGAGTGGGCTTGTACACCAAGCGGTGGTGGGGAGGGGGGGTGGCCCTGGGCCCAACATGGCGTGGGGAGGAGGGAGGAATGGGCCCTGGCTCAACCTGGTGGTGGGACAGGTAGAGAGGAGTGGGTCCAATGCAGTGGGGGGGAGGGAGGGGAGGAGCAGGCCTGAACCCAACACAGCAGTGGAGGGGGTACAATGGGGCCAAACCCTAAATGGTGGGGCAGAGGAAGGGAAAGGGCCCAGATGAGGAGTGGGGCAGACATGGGACTCCATCCCCACTTGCCCCATCCCCCCGCATCATTCTTGATGGGCAATTTGCTAGTATTTATTTAAAATGACTACATGAAGTGTTATCTTCACTCCATGTAACTAACTTCTTACCCAAATAAAACTCCCCACAGACTTTCACTTTCTATTTCAGGCAGTATACATCTGCCAAGTCTTGAAAGAATGAAAAAAGGCTCTGCCACTCATAAAAAATAGTCCATGTGCACCTGATTCTAATTCCAGAACACAGCTACTCACCCTGCCACACCTGTTGAAGATGAGACTGGATGCTAGCCTTAGGCAATAATAGCAAGTAAAGCTACTCCATACAGGGCATGTCTACACATGTATTTATGTGAGTCTAAACTCAATGCACCTTTGCTTAAGGTGTATCAAGGCAATTTAAGAGTGAGGCAACATGTGGACATGAGCATTAAATTTAGTCATGAATAGCTGAGTCACTTTAGTGCACATACAGATGCACTAATGCTCATTAACGCTGTGTCTGTCCATTTATGTACACCACGTTAATGCGCGTTAGCACATGTACAGGTACCCTGTGCAACTTAGTTATTTACATTGAAATTTGGTACCTGCTTAATGCAGGCATCAAATTTAGGCTCACATAACCTTAAATCACCATTTTTAAGATGCATTAGGGATGAGCATATGTAGACACACATCCTTAATGCTCCTTAAAAGTGCTAATTTTAGGTTAAGCCAACTTTAAAGAGGCACATGTCGAAGTGCCCACAGAGTAAAACATCTTTGGATTGCTAGTTTGGACATTCCAATACTATGAAAATGTGTTATTGTGAATAAACCACAATTATGAAGGTTTCCATATCCTGGAAAACATCTTCCATAGAAGTTAGAATTCAATGAAATACCAATATTTAGAAGTGCAAAAAATATTGTTCCTAAAGCCAAATACACAAAATCAATAAGGTCCCTTCATAGCAGTTTCCTAGTTTTATCCATAGGGAGAAAAACAAACCTATCAGGGGATTTTTATTTTTTGAAACTTCAAAGAAAGAAGAGCTTTGATATTGTGCACTGGTCTGACAGGATTCATGAAACTTCATGATTAATACTCCTTCACAGAAAGACAGGTTTGGAATACTTTATATGTATGTTATGAATCCTTCCATTGCTCTAATTTTGTTTTGTAGGAAAGATATATGTATATTTTTATTTCATATTTATATTTTAACTAAATGTTTATGTATTTTGAAGAGCATGAATTTTTTGTGTTTACATGCATCAAGGCAGAATATGTACAATCATGTTGAACATTTTAATTCTAATAAAGCTTGTGTAGGATTAATACATTCTTTAATGATGTCAGAACTACCCCAGTAATATTACTAATTTATGTTATTTAAAAATACTTATACTTCTCCCATGTGGTTATAAGCCTTGCGATCTATGAACTCCAAACAACCAACAATCATATATGGAAGAAAGCAAATTCAGCTAGTACAAGGGTTGACTATCTTTTCCCTGGCTGTGCCCCAGAATGACCTGGCTTAGGTCAGAGATGGACACAGACAGCATTTCTCCCTGTGATGGCATGGGGAAATGCACTTCCAGCCAAAGCCCTCTGCCACTGAATATCACTGAAGTCCCGCATCTGTGAGCTGGATCCAGTGTCTGGGCTGGCTGAATGCAACCTATGAACCATAGGCTGCCAACCCCTTGTCTAAACTTATTTACATATCCTGATACTTCTCTCATGTAGCTAAAAGCCTCACATTCTATGAACTCCAGGCAATCAACAATCATACATGGAAGAAAGCAAGTCCAGCTAATGCAGTGTGCAGCAACTTTTTCTGCTGTGGGCTGGAATGAATGATCAAAAGTTGTTGACCCCTGATCTAACAACTTCTGTCCTAAGGATCTCAAATACCCATGTGATAAAAATGGCACGAACCGGGAACTGTCATAACTACACAGAACTAACCTTATTTTTCCTACTGAAATCACAGGAATTTTACAACTGATTTAACTGGAAGCAGAGGTAGGTTAACAATAAACATTTTTTAAAAATCTCACCCTAAAAGTGTAAAAAAATTTAGACAGAAAAAAAACAGATAATTTAATCAAACAATTGTTCACTGCTTTATCTCCATATTCCTTATCCTTATCAGAACATCCATTGATCTCTGACAGTTAAGTTCCATTAGGAGATGTACAAGGCCCCATAAAACTCCTAAATATCCACTTGACAAATAATTTATGGCTCCACATTAAATTTAATTCTAGGCATTACCATTAGACAACAATAAATATTTTTCAGGGATTGTAGCAGGAGCTAGAAAACTGTCACTGCTCTGGTCTGCAAGCAATTATGTTCACTCAATATTTCACCAAGCCAGTCCTCTGCCTTTCCAAAGGGAAATCTAAGTACCACTTTTACTCCTGCCAAGTTCTCTTACAGGTGCACATTGTCAATCTATTGCCATTTTTTATAGCACTCCCAATAGGATAGAGATTTACTGAATCCAAAATAAGGTACATTTTTCCATTATCTAAATGTATTTTAGTGTTATAAAGAAGTTAATTAACCCATATGAGATAAACCAAAATTATATTTGTTGCAAACTAAGGATGGTTATTTCAGACTTTACCCACAGAACATATAGGGACTTTTAATTGAGTAAGGACTGCAGACCTGGGATCTGTATGTGCACCATGTCCAAAGAAAACGTGTTTATATTGCTGTGAAAAAGGAACAGGATGCATTCAAAAGTAATATCGTTACTGTAGAGACAAGTACTCTAACAATAACCTGGAAAAGCCAGCAGAGACCTTCAAGTCTTCCTGCCCAGTGTAAGCTGTTCCATGGATTTAATAAAAATGAAAAAGCTATTGGAAAGTATAATGTAGTTTAATGTGAGTTAATGCAATACCATTCAAGATACAATGTGGAAATCCCAAATCAGTGGGAATATGTGAGTAAGGGAAACAGAACTTGATCCATGATCACTGAGTTATGAAGAAAAGCTTTTGTATTAACTTTATTAATACGTATTTAGGACAAGCTTTTGAGCTCAGTAACTAATAAGGTCCGGTTCTCAGATGTTGTAAACAGCATAGCTTTGTTTGACTTCAATGGAATGACCCCCAAAGAGATGAATTGCTACTCCATAGCATTAACCATACAATTTGCCAGGGAATTAAAATGCTACAATAGGATCTGAAGAAGAATGCACTGCTTTTGAAAGCTTCTCTAAGTCTATCCCAGCCTCACAGTTGGTTTAATAAAATATATCACGCACAAAAATCCCTGCCTCTTGCGTATTTCCTGGACTATCATGGCTACAATGTCATTCAAATACTGTAATAGATTGAAATTCAAAATATTAAAAACAAGAAAAGAAATGTTATAAGAAATATAATATGACCAGATAAATAAGATATGATACATGTACTGTAACCTACAACCACAGACTTTTACAGTATGACTAGAAATCAAACCAACAGGATAACAAACAGGTTAGAAAGTTTAGCTCGTTAATTCATAGTATATCATAATCATGTCATTAACCATTCAGATTGTGTACTAGGTCACAATGGTTTATGCTATTATAGTGTATGGCTATTACCACATTTCCTTGCATTACCACATATCCCAAAATAAAAAAATAGACCTTGTTTTAGGAAGACAGAAAGAAGAAGGAAAGATTTTTCCAGAGTCAGGGATGAATACAGGCCACAGGGAACAAGATAGAGCCAAAAGCTGCTGCCAATTTTGCAGCACCCATGACAGGGTTAAAGCTCAAGCATGCAGTTTGCAAGGAAAGAGTGACTAAAGCTTACAACTGGGCTCTGCCCTTCCCCACGTGTCAGTGTAAGCAGCACAGCCCCTCACATTATAGAATATCCAGATCTCTATCTATCATAGAAATCAACTTCCTTGCTTAAAACATACACCTAATTTTGGATGGCTTTTTTTTTGAGAGGAAAGGTACATGAAGAATGTGAGTAACTATGGCATTTGCTTCATCGAAGTGATAGGAAAAGATTTTACAATCAAACACTTGTTTGTCTATTATTGGCATTTATGTCATACTCATCCCCAAGGTATCCAAAATTCCTACTGCATCAGTTCAGAAAAGAAATTTCATATTACATATTTTCTAATTAACATGAAACAGAATACTGAAAACAGTTATATATTTTTATATCAAAAATAATTTTCAAGAAGCATTTCATCTCCTTTTGTCAATCGTATCTATGTGTAAAACAGAATTCAAGCAGTTATTTCTAGACAAATTTTTAAATCAGAGAAGAAAAAGAAAATAGCCCACTTTGATCTGAAACATGTACAACCATAAAAATGTTTGGACACGGTAAAAAACTGATATCACTGATGAGCTACGCATCTTTTATTCTTTTTCATAAAGAAAAGTCAGACGACTGTATAAAAATAATAGATCAAATAAACAGATATGGATGTACGCAGAACATAAAAACTTAAAAACATTGAAGAATTCAGGAATGACCCTGGCAAGGTATAATTTACAACACTTCTTTATATTTTTACTTTTTTATAAAGCAATACTTTTTTATTTCTCATATTTTTTTCCAACAGTGCTTCCAAATATAGAAAGGCAAGTGTTTAAAATGAAACAGCAAATATTTAATCATATGCCTTTAGTGTCAGTAAACATGGCATCATTCAAAATGGTAATGCAATATTTAAACAAAAAGTGTTAAAACTCATTTAAACAGACTGAAAATTGTGGTTTCTTCCCCTCTTGTTATTTTCAACATCATTTTGTGAAGAAATATATTTCCGAGTGGAAGAGAATGTTCTTGGCTGAGGCCAGAGAAGATATATGTCTCCTTTTTTTATTAAAATTTTTATTCGTTAAGAGAAATGTCTGGTATAAAGACATCACATTTTAGTTTCAATTGCTTCCCAAAAAATCTCCCAGTGAAGATATGCAAGCTCCTTTTAATAAACAACAAAAGTGTTGCCAATTTCTGCATAAAGAACAATACTGACAAGGCATTATACTCCCACACTGAGGGAGCTTAAATGGAATCACTTCAACACTAATCATGACAATAATAATAATAGGGCAAATCCTGGAGTCCTTAGTCATCCAAAACTCCCACTGAAATAGAGTTTTGTCTGGGTAAGGACTGATTACAAATCATGGAGGTGGGTTTGAAGTACTATCAATTGTGATGTAAATTCTCCATTGCCCTAAACAGGAAGCTCAGCATGAAAATCAATGATGTGACATAGTACTGAATAAGAACATCAGGTCATATGAAAGCACTCTGTAATTAGAGTCTCAGTCTGTAAGGTGGTGAATATCTGAAATGCCTGCTGAATTCAACTGTTGCTTGCTTGTATAAAGACTTGAGTAAAAAAAAATCATAATCATTATCATTAATTATTAATTCTACTGCAAAATACAGAGCCTCACCAAGATCAGGGCTCAGTGTCTTCTCTGGGAGAGAAGATACATTCTTAACTCAGATTATGCTAAACCAAATGAACTAGCTTGAAGTCAAATCCCAAGGAACACAAAGCAGTTTGTCAGAATTTCTTTTTATTTCTAAACCAAGAAATTTGATTTGGAATGACAGAGAAGGAATATGAAAGTACAAATTGTTTTCTTTTTACAGATTTATGTGGGTGTCTGCAGCAGTATTACCAGCTGTCGTGATTTCACTCTGAGGCTCGTATTTTGGGTCATTCTGGCAGCCCTGTGAGGATAATGGAGGAGCGGTCAAAGCTTCAGAGATGCTTGAGCCTTACTTGTGCCAAAAGTTGCTCAAACATTAACCCAACTTTAAAACTGGTACGTGGTAACTGGGGCTGAGGAGACAGTCAGCTATATTGCTCCGTGTTCTGTTTGCTGCAGAAACTACTGTGCTTTTAAACATACCAGTCTGAAGGACACAACCATTCAATTAAAAAAAAGTTGAATAAAAAGAATAAAAGAGAAATTTGAGATAGTGGATAGGGAGCTGGGTTGTGATGCTTACATTGCACAATGCAGTGTCGTATTGAGATTGCCTGAGGTAGCTAAGGCATCAAAATCGTTATAGTTGGATTAGGGTGGTTTTCCACTTGAAATAATTGACTCTGTTTCTCAGGGCAAATGATTAATTTTTTTAGTGATAAATTATTCTAGTTGGAGCCCTGCACAAATACGGTGATACTGATTCCCATATAAACTTGCCAGTCATCTTGTCTTTACATGGTACTCCATTAAACAGTGTAGACATTCTCTGAAGCAAGAGATGCAGGTTCTATTCCCAGTTCTACACTGGCCTCCTATGTGACTCTGGGCAAGACATTTACCTGTATCTCCCTTTCTTTGATGTATATTTCTCTGCCCCAGTAACTGTTTTGTATTCAAAATGGAGCATCTACAACAGGAGAGAGGTGCACACAGAGACTAACTCTATAGCTTAGTAATAAGGCATTCATCTTGGCTATAGGTGACTAGATTCAACTCCATGCTTCAGGTCAGGCAGAACAAAGACTTACATTTGGGACTGCATATTCCAGGTCAGTGCTTTAGTTTCTGGGTTATTAGTTGTTATGCACTGAGTGCATCTCATATCTTTTCATGAAAAAAAAATGGAAAGCTTTCAGTTTTGTTCCAAATCAGAATGAAAACAAATGCTGAATTCTGAATTTTGCATTCTGTAATTTTGCTTTCCTGCCAGCCCTACTAGAAATCAGTTTCTTTCTTGAACCTCCACTTGGTCTGAGGGGAAGCACTGTGCTACTGTGAATAGAGAGAGATTTCTCTCCCTTTCTTCTGTTTTCCTTCTTAGCGCAGTGGTGCCCATCCTTCCAGCCCTGTGGACTGGATTAATGGTGCAAAACTAGTCAGTGGGCTGGGTCCCATGAAAGTTTCATACATAGGGATGGTTTGCTGGCCTGACCTTGCATGCAGCCACCCAACCCTGCACATTGGGATCTGGCTGTGTACCAGCCCAAGTCAGCTATTCACCTGGATTCAGTCATGGAGCAGCTCCACCATGGACAAGGCTACATGACCCAACCTGTGGAGCTCCCTATGGGTCAAGAAATTTGTCAGCAAGGGAGTGACAATTAATGCTGCCACCCCTCTCCTGCTTCCAAATTTCTGGATCAATGGGGAGCCCCACAGGCCAGATGACATGGCTCCATGGGCTGGATCTTGTTGGCACTGGATTCGCAACCCGACCCCAATATCTTGCTCTGGGTGAGCACAACCTTCAGACCAGTCACAGCTCCTCCGGTTGATAATAGGTGAATTTTATTGATATGCAACGATAGGAAATAAGAGCATTGCAGTCAAAGGCCATGTGTAGATGAAATAAGAGGCATGTGTGCATGACACTTTAAAGTGGGCTAAATGCTTTTGCACTTCTTTAATGGTGTCAGAGTTTGCATGCCTCGGTGGTGCAATGAACCTTAAATGACATGGGGCTTCACATGCAGAGTGAAGCATCAGGCTCTGTGCAGCTCTACAGTTCGGCAGGAAGCCCTGCAGGCAGCCTGACAGCAGCCCAGGAAAGCAGCTCTGCCCAAGAAAAACAGCAAGCCTGATCTTCCTCCCCCCATCCCCCCTGGAGCCAGTCTTCCTGCCTGAGCTGCACAGAGGCCCAGTGCTTTCCTGCATGGCTACGGTTCCCCCCAGGACTGCCTGAGCCAGGTCCCTGCAGGCAGGTGTTGCCTGGCAGAGGGGCCCACTGTTACTGTGGAGGGAAGCACCAGCCCCCCTTCCCCCCACCCAGCCCAGGAACTGCTCTGCCTGCCAGCAGCTCACCCTCCCCTCTCTACCGGAAAGACAGGAAAGTCAGCGGGGTGTGTGCATGAATCAGCCCTAAATTGAAGCGGTGTTTTTTTAAAACCGCTTCATTTTAGGGCCCCTGTTTCGTCTACACATACCCAAAGAAAGCAAGATGATTACAACATACATTACCCAAATTCTCCAGTGCCCAGAATATACACAAGGCATGTGGTCCTTCTGGCTAGTACATAAACGCCACCTTCAGGTTCTTTGCTTGAATGTCTGACGTAAGCAAACTTGGAGGTTGGGGACTGATGTCAGCTGGCTATTTGATGTTTTGAAAGCTCCTCCTTTTGTATTCTTTCTTTTCCAATGACTCTTCATCTTTAGGCACCATTAACTGGTCTTCCTGTAGTTGTCATACGGTCCATATTCTGTTTTGTCAGCCAAAATCCTATTTTCATAAACCTATTACATGCATACATCCTATTTTGGGCTTTACTGGTGTCCTCCTAATTTGGTATGTTCCCCCAAAACTGGAAGGCCCAAGGGCTTGCACAAGTGGGCACTGTAGCCCTGGTTCCAGGCCTATCTCTATTATGAAAATAAAGTTTGGATGTTTTCAGTTTCTCAGGATGCATATATCCATTGGCCAGAGATGCCCTGTCTTCCCTGAGGCTGTGAAACTGAGAGACAAAACAGGCTTTTCAAAATCAAACCATTGCTGTTGCCCTGGACCACTGTTGTAATACAATATCTATTTTACCTATGAGCCTAAAAGCAAGTCTCTACATATCATTGTCTAGCCATCAGATCTGGCCTGTGGTTTGGAAGTTGAGCATCACTGTTTTAGGGCTTCTATTCCTAGAGTTCGTTGCTGTAGCAGGATGAAGCTTTATGAACATTTCCCTGAAGAAGTGTTTTCTCTGAAGTAAGTGTGTGCATTTTTAGTTTTTATTTAGTTTATTTACATACCACTTTTCCCAAAGGTTCACAGTGACTGATCAGAAGGAGAATGACAAAGACAAGACAATTTAGAAGGGAACTAGAATATCAACAATATACTAATGTTTGCTAAACACCTGCCCAAATAGGAAGGTCTTAAAGTGCTTTTGAAAGATGCCCAAGTTTGGGCTCTTCCAGGCCTCGAGAGGTAAGAAGTTCCAAACCTGGGGAGTAACTGCTGAGTATGATATCCCATGCCTTTCCACCAAAAGGATTTGGCGTACTGATGGTATATGACTGACCTAAGAGATTGCGACAGGGCATAAGGGAGAGGATGGTTCCTTAGTTGGACCCAAACGGTTTAAAGGCCTTATAGGTCAAACCCAGCATCTTGACTTGTACCTGGAAAGCTATCGGGAGTCAGTGCCAACTCTGAAACACTGTAGTTATTTGATCCCTGTGGCCCATACCCATCAGAAGGTGGAACGCTGTGTTCTGCACCAGCTGCAACCCAGATAACTGCTATAATTCCCTCATTTTCAGATAATTTCATCATTATTTTCCATTTACATGTTTCCAAGTTAAATATATGAACAGTTCTCTTACTTTCTACTTCCATAAGTGTTTTCTATACTACAAGGCTATTGTCATGATAGGAATACTGGTAGATCACTCTGTTATACACATGGTATATGCCAGCAGCAGGAATGTTTCTGCTCCCATAGTTATACCAACTCTGCCCAATAGCAGAATCTCTCTTGGCAGAAGCCTTCCTATGTTGACAGAACTATATCTATGCTGGTGTTGGGAGGGAGTAGCTAAAATAGGTTTGCTGGCAGAACTTCTTAACATAGATTAAGCCATAAATGTTCCCTCAAGAAGAGAGTAGATAGTCCTTGAATTTGCATATTCATTTTTCTTTGCTATAGGAAATAGATCTTAATCTCCAGCTAAGCACACCTGATGTCTGATGCCTGGCCATTGAGGCAGGAAACCACCCTTTGCCGTGAAGTATAAATTATTGATAAAGCTCCATTTCTCTGTCATATTCATATAAAAAAATCAGATTTAATGAAACAGGATGCATGCTTTTTAAAGAAACCTATACAACTGATACTGTTTTCCAGGGCAAATTTAATATGCATCTTGGTAAGTATTGATATAGTGTAAAACGTTTTTTAGTTACAATTTTGTCGTCAGACTCTTACTTAAAATATCATTAATTTCTCTATTAATTGAGCTCATAACCAATTGAAAGGGAATGTATTAGATGCACATATAGTTTTATATGCATTGCTGGCATCTGAAGTCACATTGATCTCCTATGGGATGAAACTCTAATTAACACTGGAACATATTTTGTCTATAAAAAATCTTGTTGATTGCCCAAGAGGTAACAGGAGCTCATTTTGTCAGATGATGTTAGCTTTTATGGGTTTAGGTGGAGAGTTACTTGGAGTTGCAGTTGTGTGTTCTATGCTCAGGGCACATTCTATCCAGTTCAGTATTTTAAGAATCTTGACATTCACATGTAATGTAGAGAAAAATGAACAAAAAGGAAGAAAGGTAATAAATCACCATGTTCTATAGCCTTAAAAGTTGAGAAAAGCAATATGTTAATACTCTTGCTCATAATTTCTGCCTGTGTAGTGTTCACAAAGTTCAACCCAGGTGGAATCACAGCAATGAAATTAGTTAATTGACATGAGTTGACTGTGAAGAATAAATAAAAAGCTACCACTAATATGATGACAAGGCCTTTGACCTTTGAGACATGATGAAGCTCATTGGTCAGATACTGATAAATTTAAAAAATACTGGAACTGTTAGTCTTTTGCAGTTAAAATATATTGCAGTTACTGACATTTTATTAAATACCTATTTTTAGAGGTTCTATTATATATCAACTGCAAGAGATTGCTTTACAGTAAAATTCTACAGACGTGGTGGGAGCATAGGAATAGGAACAAAGCAATGTTGTGCATTTAAATTAAAATTGGAGAAGTGAGAATGGAAAAGGAAAAGGGGTTTAGGATAATTTTGAGTTAGAAAATTTAGAAATTATTCTAAGAATTTCCTAATATAGGAGGCTTACTTTGAGTACTGTAGCTCCAGTGAATGTAATGGAAGATTTCTGATTTTCACCACTGTAAGATGAGAGTGCAGTGTTAGCTTCCAGCACCATCATAATGACAAAAATGAATTCATTTAGAAGCCTGAAATGTGGTCAGCCAGTGTTTTGGATAAAATGGCAATAAATAAGTTAATTAACACGGCAGAGCTGCACAGTTTTAAACAAAAAAAGCCAATACACCTACACCAAGCAAGCAAAAATTTGTCACCTGCATAAAATTTGAGCTAACTCTAAAAATATAATTTTTCCCTACTAAGCCCTTAGTTTTGGAATCTTTTAAAGTAATCTCAGATCCTTTTAATAGAGGTCTGATTCAGAGAAGGTTTATGGGCAAAATCCATAAGGAGCACACACAAGACCAGGTGCACACACAGACAAGTATTACCCAAGGTCAGGTTGATCTAAATGCCTAGGTGTGCAGAGATTCACAGGGCTTTAATCACCCAAGCAATGTAATGTCTGATTTAAATTTTAGATTGACCTGGATTCGCCCAGTCTAGTGTATGCATTCATAGCACAGCCCCAGGGCTAGAAAAGCCCAAACACTCACCCCAGCCTCGGGGCCCTGCCAAGTTATTTATGTCAGGCTCCCAACAGCAGTGAAGGCTTGCACATGCTGCTTCCAGGTTAGGTTTAAGTGGCTTAAAGTAAGACACCTAAATCCAAACTGGATTTTATGAATGCTAGTTCAGACATCCCCATGCACACGTGTCATTCTAATTGGAATTCAGAAACAAGCTGTTATTTTGCCCAAGTCATTAAAGACAATTCAGAAGCCAGGATCCTACCCTTATGAGATGAATACCCAAACTCTCGGCTACAGAATGCTTCCTCCTGGACCTCATTAGGACCCAGTGAATCTTGACTTCCATGAAGAATGGTGGCATAATTTACTTATTTATTGCCATTTTATCCAAAACACCCATGTTCTGGGTGACCACATTTCAGACTTCTAAATGAATTCATTTTTGTCATTATGATGGTGCTAAAAATATAGCTGGAAGCTAACATCATACTCATACTCAGCACTGCAGAGTGTTCCCTTCTCAGAACCACCTATGAACAAGTGCTTAGAACAAAAGGAGTCTTCATGTGTTTGTTAAATATTCTAACAAAATGAGCCTCTGTCTCCTCCATACAAAATCAGTTTTACACTTCACTTGACTTCAGTCAAATTACTCCTGACTGGAATATCCAGCCCAATATGTCTCATTACCATGTTTGTTGAATTTTAGTTATTTTAAAAGGCTTCTAAGAAGCTATTAGGGTTTGTCATGTCAGTGGCACCTGGCACCCACATTGACTCAACAGAATTTAATGGCACCAAAAGAATTGTTATTCTCTATTGGTTCACTGGTCCATGAACTAAAAAGTTCCTTGAGCATGCCTTGGCACAGTGTAGCAAAACAGCTGTTATGCCCTATTGTTGTCAAGAATATGCATTTTAACAACTCCTAATTATGTATTTACCCAGTACGGTGAATAATCTTATACATTTATTACTTTTAGCACATATTTACCCAACAAGTCATGGCAGCTGTAAATGAACTACTTATGTTTTAGCAAGGAAACATATACAGTAGTTCATTAGCTGCTCACTACTTAAACACAATTTTTTGACAAATATTTTATTGGATATGGTGAAAGTGCATAAATACAGGTTGAATCTGATGCAATTTATATGTCTTATACTTTTAGCAAAGACAAGAAATTGTGAAAAAAAAATCGTATTTACTCAAATCTAAGATGAGGTTTCCTTTCCCCCATTCAGCATGGGGTGAATCTCTTCTCTTAGATTTGATTATGACCCATGCAAGTAGCTGATGTGGCTCTAGATTGGGCCAGCGGGGTCATGTGGCAGATAGAGGTGCACAAAACAGAGGGAATGCTTGAGAAAGGGGTTCACAATAAAAGGTGAATACAAAGGGAAAAGGGCACATGGTGCAGGGGAGAGCACAGGAAAGGGGTGCAATGCAGGGAAGAACATGGGAGAAGGGACACACAGAATAAGGGAAGCACAGGAAAGGGAAGCAGGAAGGGGTGCCCAGTGCAGGAAGGAATGCAGGGGAAAGGGTATGTGGTGCTGGGGGGAGCATGGGGAAGGGGAAGGAGTACACAGTGCAGGGGGGAGCTTTGGGGGAAAGTGTGGAGAGGCAGCATGGGGGAAGGGATGTGCAAAGCAAGGGAAGCACCAGGAAAGGGTGCAGGGAAGGGAAGCATGGAGTGGCAGGGGGCGCTATTGCACCTCCAGCTCCACCCTGACCTGGGCTGGAGGCTGGAGCAGTAGCCACTACTACTGCCTGGTCAGCTGGGTGTTCCATGCCCCTGGCAGAGGCAGAGACAGAGGCAGAGCAGCTGCAAAGGTAAGTGGAGGGGAGGAAAGCACTGGGAGAGGTTA
>NW_017729029.1:26242908-26248937 GCF_001723915.1 Gavialis gangeticus | reverse complement strand
TGTTGGAGGTGAGGGGGTCATGGTGTGGAGACTCCTGTGCAAGCTTCAGGATCTGGGCAACTGACACACAGATACCTCCCTTTTCCCTGCTGCCTGCCTGCAGCTGACAGATGACAGGAAGCAGAGGACAGGGCTGGGAAGAGGGGCTGTGCTTGCTCAGTGTTGGGAGAGAGGTAGAAATCACAGGTAGAAACAACAGCATTAGAAAGAAGTCATGGGGGGTGGGGGAGGCAGGCAGCAGGGAGACCAGCACTGTGGGGGGCAAAGGGCATGGGACATCAGCTATTTGTCACCCAGCTGCTGCTTTCCCTGCCACTACTTTTCCGGTGATAGTGGTGGGGCTTTGGGGGGATGAATTTAATAGGACCCTCCAATAACTAGATTCTAGATTTTTTTTAAATTAAATTTTACACGTCTAGAACCCAATAACTGGGACATCATCTTAAATACAAAGTCATCTTGGATTCAGGTAAATAGGGTAGTCATTTAATTAGAAGTATAATTAGGTATAATAGCATTATGCAGTAGAAACTGGTTAAAGAGACATAAGAGAAAAGGGAAAAAATATATTTTCAAATAGATAATAAGAGATTCAAAGGTCCATATAATCTGATGATGGACTGAGTGAATTCATTAATGATCCATAAAGAGAGCTTAAGAAAGATGTCACAAGATTTTTCAGATTTTGATTTGTAATGATTACAGACAACTGCAAGGAATTTCTAAGTCCCTTGGCAAATGTTTACTCAATGTCATGATGGTAACTTTTCCTCAATCCTAACAATCACACCTCCTGCAAAGCCCAGTGAGTATGACAGGACATGTGATTTTGAGATTGGGGATCAGATCCCAAACATGCCATTATGACTTACCATTATGATGCTAGGCTTCCCTTTTACCACCAAATAGAAAACTGTGTTCCCAGTGAACAGGTGTACTTCCAGGGCTGGAATCAGCGATCAGCTGATTGCCCTGGGACCACAACAGATCTTATGGAAGGATTTAGTGCTCTCGTTTTCACTCTGAGATCACACCACAGCTAGCTAAGAGATTTTAGGACAGTCCAGATACTGAGATGACACCAAGACAATTGCTGATCTCAGCTGTGAGATCTCATCAAGGGCCAGTTATGATTCTAGTAGGGTCCTGGGGCTCAGACTGACTATCAGCTTGTTGGTCCCATCCCTGAAACCACATTGGGACCAGTCTCAGAGCCCTGTCATGCCGCCAGCATTAGGCTGCATGGGGGAGACTGTGCCATACATTCCATTTAAGGGTTGATAGAAACTAGCCACAAAGTTATTCCATATATTTTATGCAATCATTTTGTGGCTTATTTCCCTTTTTATCACATCATTAATTGCCTGAACATGTGCCTGCATTGCTATTTAAAACACAATTAACTGGTTAATCATGTCTTATATGTAATGTCTGCCAGGGGTCTCAGGGATCTAAACCAATGATAGTGGAAGCCACAGAAAATATGACAAGAGATGGATCATTCCAGATATGCCCTTTGCATATGTTCTCCATCTAAGTCTAAAGAATCCACAGTCACCATTGGAGAGATGCTAGATGGACCATTGATCTTACCCGGACTTCTTATGATCCCAACCAAAATGAATTGGCAGTGTGATGGGAAGAATTATGCAGTGGCAATTCTACCATACCAAAATACTCAAAAGTAAGAATCTGTACAATTGGATCTAACAATCCAAGTAACATAAGTAAACAACTGAAAAATATCCAACCAAAATAGCCCACCCCAAACAGTTTTAACCTCACAAAAGAGAAGAAAGAGAAACAGCAAGATATCTACAAGGGACTTTGCTATTGCTATTGATTTTAAATGGAAGGCACTTAGGTATTATGGTGACTGATGGTAGTATAGACTCCTAAAATAGCCTTTGTCTTTATGGGAAAGTTTAACCAATTAAACTGATAAATCCTTGCTAATGAAGACACTTATTTTAGTAGAAGACCATCTTCATGGTGGATTAGAGTGCTACAACTATATAAATTTAAAACCACAAATTAGATTATACCAAAAAAAAATACAAAACCCTTTTCTGTGCAGAGATGGCCCTAGATAGACACATAGACTAGGAACAGTAAGGACATCTGTACTTGGAACAAACTAAATATTAAGATATATAAAAAATGCATAGAAAATAATCTTGGGAATATTATGGTACTATTGCATAAATCAACAGTGCGCCTTTTTTCCTATGCTACAGAAAGAGCAATAACTCCTTGGTATTGCCTATGAGATTATTGAATGTGTAGCTTGGTTCTTTTCTTTCTGCATGCTCCTCCCTGGAGAAAAATAAATCTTAGTGAACAATAAGTATATAAGGAAGTGAATATAACTAAGTGCTAGAATTACAGAAGGCTTTTTGAAAAGGTAGATATTAAAATTCCATATACACGTGAACCATGTTAACCCTTTTCTTTCTAGCAAAGATCTTGTACAGGTGTTAAAGGACATTGGTAAATTGAAGTCAGTGGAACTATGTTATCTTACACTAGTTAAGGCTCTCGGTTTTGTAAAGAAACAAAGTACAAAGCTCTTCCCATTTCTTTAGCATGCCAAATATTTTGTCCCTTTAATATCCTGAAAACAAAAAAATGACCCCCCCCCGTCCATTTGATTTCAGGCTGGCAAAGATTATATAAGTAATCTTTATAAGTAAAGATAATAAACATAGACATTCTTCAACTAGCTCTCTGAGGTATTATATAACAACTTCAAAGAGGCCCAAAACTCATGGGGACAATAAAAGACGATGCTCATAAAAATTGCAAATACGCTGCTGACTTTGTAAAAGCTGGCATTTAGAGAATCTAAAGGGCGCTAATCATTCTGGATTCTCTTTCACTATGGTATTATGAAAGAAATGCCCACAATTTCTTTAAATGGGGTTGACAACAGTCTGTAGCACCATCACATTTGTAGCAGACTTCACTGAACATGACCAGGTCACAAATAGTATTGCTTCAGGCTAAGGAGATTGCTATACTTCACACATCACACACCAACTTTGGAACAAAATTATAAGTCCTCTGATTAACACTTGCTTCTTTTGTCTACAGAAGGAAGCACTGACAATAAGTAAGGGGTTCAATTACATTCCATGCCTATGAATAGGGACCTCCCTAAATTGCAGTGGAAATTCACAGTGCAGTAGTGCCTTTAATTTCGCTCTTCTCTTCTCTCACCCTCCTCCCCACCCACCACCAGTACTGTTGAGTGGCTGAGAGGCAAAAACTGTGGAATTAATTGCTACTGCACCACAAACTTCCATCATGATTTAAGTAGGTCCCTACCTGTGAGTGGCTACAGGCATACCAGCCACCTTTTTAACAAAATTATCTTGATAATGGTAGCATAAACTTCTAATTCATTTGGGACATTATCCCAATGTTTCTTTCCTTTGAACTTCCCAGGTACAGCTTGCACACATGTATGTCATATTTTAACCCACAAAACTCCCGTAAGTAGATTCTTCCCTTGTGACATGAGAGCATGTAACCAGAATATAGTTAGGGCTCTGATGGGTTGTAGCTGCAGAAATAATAGAGACTTTCTTCAAGCTTAAATAGAGAGTATATAGAGCTGGAAAAACTTGGGGAAAACTGTCTGTGTTAAAACTGAAGGCTTCAGAAACCCGAGTTAGAAGTATGCCAAAAAGAATTTGAGAGCAGTGAAATATAGTCAAACAAACAAAAAAATAAGATAGGTACAAAATATTAGCTTTCCCCAATTGATCTTGGAATACTTAGAGGTATCATATTTGAGCATCAAGTATAAGAAATCTGTTGATGCTCATGAACAACTTCAAAGTCTAAGATTTCAAAATGTTATGATATAGTGTCAAAATAATGCATTTTATATTGTTTATTTTTAGCACCAATCTATGTCTCTGCCTTCCATCACACTGACACTACTTTCCCTGCCTAATCTTGGAACCAATCCCCAAAAAGACATCTAAACAAAGTTAATGCTTAAATATTCTCTTTGGGGCTCACAGAAATCTTCAAAGTGTCTTATTCTGAAAAGGCTATAACGATTTGTGATGAAATACTAGGTTTCACTTGTCATCAACACTTGTTAGTTGTTATTCCTGTTCTCCTCCCATCACAGTCCATTTAATTCAAATGTCCCCTTCCCACAGAACTTTATTGTGGTGAATCCAGACTGTCTAGATTCTGGCTGCTACCCTTATCCCTTATGTCAGTCTTAAGGCAACAGGTGTTGTGGATTTGGGTTTTTTTACTTAAATCAAGTAACAAAAGATTAAATTTTATTTAACACAAATATAATAATTGATTAGCTGTATATGGAGCTTAAAACACCTGACATCTCTACTGAGATTCGTTTGCCAGTGTCTGAATCTTGGTCAACAGTTTGCCAAAACTCTAAATATATAATAACTATTTATTTCAGTATTGTGGATTTATTTACCTAAGTAACAATTATGTTGACATATGCTAACATATCCAGACATATTTATTGTAAAAAATAATTTATTACAGATTTTATACAGTATATTATGTTCAACACACACATGCATACCCTCTATGAAACCTCAATGACTGAATTACTGTTTCATCCACTCTGATTTCTGTGGGATTTAAAAAAAAGTTTCCACTAAATATGGGTTCCTTCCTATATATCTTGACATCTCTCTCTCTCTCTCAGAAAAGAAGGTACCTCTGTGAAAAACACCAGTACTGCCTATATTAGCTTGAAATAACCAAGAATAGATTAATTTTGTGTTTGATTGAAATTTCATGATATATACGGGGGAAAAGAAGTTTCAAATGAGTTACTTTCATGAAAACCCTAATACAGACAAGCCAAATTATTAGCTAACAAAACAGTACAGAAAGACAATGATTTTATCAATATCAAATTATACTGATATAAATTGTTACAATTTAACTGTTTTCTCTGCATGATTCTGCAATGTTACACTTGCAACAAGACTTCTCAATTTTAACCCTACTTCATTCAGGGTCAAAGTTTCAGAGGTTTATCTAATTTATATCAGTACAGTTACAGCTGACGTACCCTCTAGAGCAGGGGTAATGTTTGCAGCTGAAGTATGGAAAAAACCACAATGTGTACCTTGTAAGGTACCGAACTGCCAGCATGCCAGAAAAATAAAACCGGGATGGGGGGTATGTGGCAGAACGCACTGCATATTAATATAATTAAAAATCATAAATGTTGCTTTTTTGTTACAGTAAATACCAGGTTTTTCTTTAAAAAAAATAAACCTTGTGACAATAAATAACACTTCATATACTACCTTTTTTCTTGGGTATTCTTTTTTGTTTAGCATGTTTTGATGAGACAGAGGAAAAAAAGAGAAAGCAAGAAAGAAGGAAAAAAGAGAGAAAATAAAACAAAATGGGGGGAGAAAGAAAAAAGAAATAGAAGAGAAAGAAAAAAGAGAAAAAAGGAAAGAAGAGAAAAAGAAACAGAGAGAGGTAAAGAAAAAAAGAGAAAAGAGAGACAAGAAAGAGGGGAGAGGAAAAAGAACAGAGAAAGAGAAGAGTAAAAAGAGGAGAGAAAAAAGAAAAAAGAGAAAAAATAAGGAGAGAAAAAAGAGAGAAAGAGGAGAGAGAAGAAAAAGAGAAGAAAAGAAAAGAAAGAAAATAGAAGATAGAAAGTAAGAGAAAAAAAGGAAAAAACAAAAGAGTGTGTCCCTTGCCATCCATGTCTCCCACTGGTCTAGGGAAGCATCTGGTGGATGAAGTCAGTGACACCCCAGAAGCAGCTCCAAGACCAGGGTGCTCAGGCCTCCCTAACAATCCCAGGTCAGGGGAAGCCCAAGCCCAGGGTTGGGATGGAGAGCCCAGCCGGGCCTCAGGCACACTGATGTCTCAGTCCACCCGTGCGGGGGCAGCACCAAAGCACTGAGTATCAGGGCTGCGCACTCGGGGTTTTGTCTGGGCAGAATGGGAAGAAGCAGGCCTGGGGAGAGGCACTGTAGGCAGGCTGGCCCAGCTAGGTCCTTGGG
>NW_017729029.1:26224275-26237908 GCF_001723915.1 Gavialis gangeticus | reverse complement strand
ATGCCTCAGTCCACCCGTGCGGGGGCAGCACCAAAGCACTGAGTATCAGGGCTGCGCACTCGGGGTTTTGTCTGGGCAGAATGGGAAGAAGCAGGCCTGGGGAGAGGCACTGTAGGCAGGCTGGCCCAGCTAGGTCCTTGGGAAGGGGGCAGCTGGAGGAGAGCAGGGGCCAGACAGGAAGTGGGGGCTGCCCTGGGGCTCTGCAAACTCAGGCCATGGTGGCAGGGGTTCCCAGTGTCACGCAAGATGGGGACTGGCCTGTGCAGCTCTGTAGGGATGGGCCACAGCTGCCCTGCCTGTGAGGGGACTCCTCCTGGGCAAGGCAGGAAGCTGGAGTCAGGAGGCTCCCAGCTCCGGGCTTGGCCTCCCTGTGCAAATACGGTGTGAACACGGTGGAGCTGCCTCCACTTGAAGAGCCCAGGCTAGCTGCACGAGCACCCCGCAAGATCCAGGAACAGCTGCTCTGGGCAGTGCTCAGGGCCAAGCTAGCCAGGAGCTTCCAGCACAGTGGCACTCCACAGTGCTTGCCGGGCCCCAGTCTCACCCATCTACAGCTCCCTTCTAGGAGCCAGGCTGAGGTGGGCTGGAGGACACAGCCTGGGGACAGGCGGTAGGATCAGTAGAACGCAGACAGCGTCCCTGACTGTGTTCTTCTGCCTCCAACCCTTGGTGCCTGCCACAGGGCTGAAACTTGTGGCTGCTCTTGGGAGCCCGAAGCAGCAACCTGAAAAGAAAATTAAACAATTTCCTAGTATACCTCCTGGCGTTTTGATGAAAATGTCTCTGTGTACCACTAAGTGGCATGCATGCCAGGGGTTGCCTATTCCTGCCCTAGAGCATCAGATTCCCTTCTCTTTTCAAAACATTTAAAGGTATGTTTGTTGGTACCTGGAGTTTATTTTCTTCCCCTCCCCATTGCATCAACCTAATGAGGCAGAGTAGATTCAGGAATCCCCCAGCCAGTTGCAGGATCAAAGCATTAGGTACTGAATTCAGAAAATCACTCAAAGTTAACCATGCCCTTACATACTTTATTGGATTAATTTTTAAAACTATAAATACATAGGAATAAATTACTCCCAGAAATAATATATGTGATGAAAAGTCTTTGGCCATCTATAGAACTGGTTAAATAGCAAAGGAAGAAAATGCTAATATAATGTTTAGTGAATAAAGGGGAGGGGGGGAAGGGATTTCAAAGAAGTGCCCAGTGAATATTATTCAACTAGCTGTTTGAATATAAGTGCAGAAATGAGTCATGCTAAGAGTAATTAATTGTGAGCAATATTAAAAAATTGTCAATCTTCTGTACTTTTGACTTCATGGAGGAAATCAGTATCGATGGAGGGTTAGGGGGAAGAGGGAGGGAGGCAGGAAGATGCTGAACCCTCGGCACAACCAAGGAAGAGGACACTTTCCACTGAAAATCCAGTTTGACAGTAATGGTAGCTCAGTATCCTCCACGGGGTTTCATGTTCTATAATGACTGAGACTAAAAATGCAAATTTTTCATTACGTCTTAGAGGTTAGCTCTCCAGAAGACCAATGCCAAGAAGCACTCTTTACAATCCACTCTGTCGTGTAGATTGAAATACCCAAGGTACCTTTCCTGGGTGCTGAAGCAATGCAAGCAAAGCTTATGTAGGGGTTACAAAGCATGCTTGAAATTTACACAAGTGCCAAACAGATAGGGCCAAAATCTCCTTTCAAATATATCTGTTCAACTATATCGACTTGCTAAAGCCCATGTTATTTTTAGATCTACTGATACTAGCACAAGAAAAGAGAAAACTATTGCACATAATCTGTATAGTCAAGAGGAAGATAAACCCACAGTTCATGAACATCAAGGGCAATTGGTGACCTATCTCTGTTTGACCTGTTACACTAAACTCATTGACATCTGATTTACACAACAAGAATATAGAGCCCCAGTACTAATAAAATTAAGGTGGATCCCAGAGGAAGACTCCAGGGTTAAAGAGAATAATAACTACAACATGACTGCAGAGAAAGCTATATAGCTATTAAGTATAATAGCAGAGGTAATTAAAGAAGGCAAGGCATGTTTCAAGGCAGCAGCATCTTGAGAATACAGTACCAGGTGGGATTAGAGGAGAGAGAGAAATAAATCCTGTCAGGAAGTACAGTATGCAGTACTGGGTTATCAACAGGGAATAATTCACTTATGTAGTTACAGTATACCTCATGAAACTTCCATGAATGATAGGAGAAAAACAAAATTAAAAGCACCTTGTAAATTCCACCAACTCTTCTTCACCAGAGAATTTGATATGTTTCTATCCATTATGAATGAATGATAATAGGAATAATATATTAAACACTCAAATTAGAGAGGGATTCATGTGCTCAATCCACATTAAAAGGGGTATCAATGAAGTAAATGGTAAGAAAAGCAATAATAAAATTATGTATGAACAAGCCTAAAATGCTATCATTTTAGTGTCTCAATTCAGCAGCAAAAACTGCAACTTGTATTCTTTCTGTCTTTGGTAATATTTACCATTACTATTATTGACAAAAAAGTTAACACGTAACAACAGCAGAGGCAGCAGCAACAATGCTGTGAGCAAACAGCAAATCCGAAGGGAATTGTATCTGAGGGTCTGTAGGTTTCTCTTTCTGAATTTAGTATTGTTTCAGTTTGAGAGTCTGCCCCAGTATGTGCATTTCTCATTTCAATAATAGTGCACACCTGAGGCCAAAATGTGGTCAGCCAAACCCTACAAAATAATGGTAAAGTTGCAAAAATTGGTTCCTTAAGTCAAATAGCCCTAAGCTTTATAACTAACTTTAGCAAGCTTCATACCCAGTCCCACCAGCAAAAGAAATGGAGTGATGACCTAGTGGACTGAACTAACAAAAATTAAGTCATGGATAAAATTAGCCTAATGAGGGGTCCTCATTGACAAGCTATATCCAGTGCCACTTCATTCTCAAGTTCTCCAACATTATCCCTGAAAGCATGAATCAGCAAGTCCTCTGAACTAAGCTCCTTAGACTGTTATACTTTTAAAATGTGCAGTATTTACTATTATACTACTACTGTTTTTTAAAGCTCAGTATCCATATTTTCAGTCTCTTTGATGTTTATCACAATTGAAACAGTATAAAATAGAGATTTCTCCCAAGCTTCATCAAATACCCTACAGCATATTTATAAGTTGTGTCCTTTGTTTAAGACAAGAGTAAGAAATCGTTAAGTTCTGTTATGGAAATGGATAGATGAAACAGTGGCAGCCACTACTGCATGGGCACATTACCAACAAAAACAAAAGCATATGGTTGTTTATTTATTTATTTATTGAAAGGTTTTCATCTCTGTTGGAAAAAAGCTGAAAGGCCAGAGGAGCAGAAACAAAAAACCAAGGACAAGGTCAGAACAAGCACTGGGAACATGGCTTTGAGAAAACCTGAGAGAGATTTTGCTGTACAGAAAAAGAGCTTGGGATAGTGTGTAAAGGTATACTCTCTCTCTCCTTCTCCCTCTCCCACCATCCCTTTCACCATCCTTTTTTTTCTTTTGGTCCCTGGGAAAAAAGACAACTGTAGATTATTTGTAAATAAATTATACTGTTAGAAGAAACACCTTCTTCTTTCACCACTTTCACCTCCTAAATCAAGCCACCAGCAACACCTTAACTTCTTGGATAATAAACATTCAAGTCAAAAGGCATGACACTGTGCTCCTGAACTGTATAACATCATTTAGTGAAAAAGGAAAACAGTGAGTACAGAAGAAAAATTACAACACCTAGATTTTGTTAGCAGGCCATTCAAATATTTGCCAATAGCCTCCTTCCTACCCCTCCCCTTACTGCTAACAACTTCAGTTACAAATCATTGCCATGATTACTTTCAGGTATAACATTGCAGCTGCAAAAACAGACCATCTATGAAAGGTAGTTTAATTGTTACATGTTTATTAATACCTCCAATGTCCAGAGTAGCTGTTCCCCCTTTTTTAACCTAGGTAAGAATGATTGAGGTTATACACCATAAGGACTCCTATCCTTTGTCAAAACAGAAATGATTACAGGATGAGATTTATAAAGGAGCCTAAGGGAATTTCAGTAGCATGTAGGTGCCTTTGGAAATCCCAGCCTTAATCAAGATATGGATTAGTTTCTAATCTCCCTCCTCCTAACCACCACACACCACACACTTTATCTCAATACTGGCATTTTATATTCTTCAAATTCTCCTTCCTCTTCAAGAAAAAGCACACCATGTAGACTTGAAGCTTTCCAGGTAATATAGCCAGATAAGCATATGTTATAACATGTATTTGTCGATTTCCAGTGGTATCTAACCAAAAGTTTGCTTCTCCAATCTACCACTCTGTCTAGCAGTGCATTATATGTATAATGGGGATGATTCACATATTTATTGTATGCAGCCTGAATGTGTTTTATCATGACATAGTTGGAATGGAAAATATTTTAGGCTGGCATCCCCTTTTGTGTTTGCACAATTTGCATACCTGTAGTTATTTGCCATTCAGTTCCAATTAGGATCCATGGTTTAGGGGCACAGTAAGAGTGCCTATACACGGCTGGAGGGGTGGCATTTTAATTAGAGCAGCTCTCATGTATTCAGCGTCCCACATTTCAAAACAGCCAAAGGGGCACTTTAACTAACACTTGTTCAACCTATGCTGACACTGCAGCAAGGTGAGATTGCAAGGGACAGTCAAGAGGCATCCAAAGGAGAGGGAGAAATAAACAATGACAGTAGATGGGGTAGCCAAGAACATAGGGGGCACATCTACACATACAATTAAAGCACAGCAATAAATTCTGGCATATATCGTGCTGGGGTTTATTGCTCCCAGACACTGTATTTGAATGTGCTCCTGGGACCTCAGCACACTGAGCCAGATCAGAGCATCCACGGCTGGCAGGGGACCAGGGGTTATCCTGTTAGCTCAGGGCTGCTCCAGCCTCACTCAACATGCTGCAGAAGGGCTGGCTGGGGCACAAAGGTTCTTCAGTGTGGGGGCTGCCTGCCAGCTAGCCCAATAGTGTCTACACACACATTGCTGCAGAGTAAAAAACTCTACCATAGGATATAGGCAGGCAAGGTTTTTTGGGTAGATGTCATTAGATCAACTGGTTCTACTATAGGATATGCTTGTATTTACAAGTACTAACCTGCAGTGCAGGTAGTTTACTCTCTCATAACAGCATGGCATGTATAGATGCTGAGACATTTTCTTTAGAGCTAATTAGACAATTCTGCAGTAACTGTCTCATGTGGGTGTGGGGTGTGACAGAGGAAGAGTCTGAAGAATGCAGACTGCAAAGTAAATTTGGAATTTATGACTCTGTAGACTGGAGAGAGAACAGCAGACTTTCATTTCAGGGAACTCAGGCTGTTAAGACTGGAATGGGGAATAAGGAACTGCTTAACTCCTTGAAGGGGTAAGAAAACCTTTGGTTGGTGGCCTTTGTCCCAGTAAACACCTTTATGGAGGAGTACCTATTTGTTTCACTGCTTGGAACTTCAGGGTACACTTCTTTACCTTATCAAGAGGGATAGGGTAAAGGCATCTCCCTGAACCAGGGAGGGTCAGGGACCAGAAGTCTGAGGATTCAGAGCTGAGAAGAATCAATGCTCATTCCCACACCTCACCCCTTAATGCTAGAAGATATCCCTGGGCTGGATTCATGGGACTTGGAGACACCAGAGAAGGCCAGTGGAATCCTAAGCAAAGATCTCCTAAGTAAGGGGATTCAGAACACCAAGCTAAAGAATGGTGCCTAGTTCTTTTCTCTCTTCCAGTGGTAAAATTCAAATATAATTCTACTGGAGTCAATAATGTTACACTAGGCTATACATTTATTGGTGAAAAAAGAAGTAATTCCAAAGAACAAACCTAAATAAATGCTTCTTCAAAAATATTTCATTTAGTTCCACTTTTTATTTAATTTTCTAAATTCAGAGCATGGACATTTTCTCCCTAGCATGAATGTAACCTATTTTACCAGGTTCTTTGTCCTAATTCCTCATCTCTTGTGAGACATGGAGCTCAAAATGTGCAACATTTTAAGAAAGTGTTTATAATTAAAGTGAACAGGTGGCTCAATCCAGCAAGAGCTACTGAGAAAACAAACCCATTGAGTTCTGGGACTAGTTGTAGCAGATGGTGCGGTCTTTGTACCATTTTAATGAAGACCGTGCCTGATCTCTCTATTAGGTTTAGTAGAACACATTCGTTGTCATTTGTGCAACTACATTTACACTAAAATAAAATGAAAAATCCATATTTGTTTCTAGATTACAACAATAACTAACACATTCATACTATGCATCCTTTCATTTTAGAGATAAGGGTATATGATGCATAGTAACACAATTTAGTGAACAGGCTGATTCATGACTAAGCCTTCTATTATCTGTATCCATCCACAAGGACCAGAGAATCATATTGTTGCACTGTTTGTATTATGTTGATGGCTGTTTTATGCACCACTGCATAAAGATTAAGAGCCTTTAAACCATAAGCAGACGTTTACTCATATTTGACACTCCTGTGCTTTCCTCTGCTTCCTAGCATAATCAGTTAAAGATAAAATGGTGTCAAAGTACAATCAGAAAAGGGTAAATTTCCACTTTATGAATAGAGATAATATGTTTTCCTTAAAGGGTCAAAATTAAGGTTGGAAAAATATGTTTTGCCTGGCAGATGATAAGACTAGGATGATTTGCATATTCACATTCTCTGAAATGAAACTGGACACCAAAGAGAGAAGAGAAGCAAAGAGAAAAATTCAAATGGAAAAAAAGAAAATGGATTAGATAGACCAGAACTCAGACACAGGAAGTCTATAAAAAGAGGGACCAGAATGAAAGAGAAATGTTCTTATGAAAATTGAATACAGAATTTAATAATGTCTGTAAAAGCTATCCATTTGTGCAGAGCTCAGAGAGAGCTTATCTATCCTCAATTCCTAGTAGAACACCTTCTTTACAAAGTAAAACACTTTCCAAAATAAGTCTCCCTTGGCAAAAATATGTTACAGGAAATAATTGCTAATTCCATACCAGTTAATAACCTGGTCCATAGGGTTTGGTCATGCCACAACTTTCATCCTTTCATAAATGTGTTGCTTTGGGAAAACAATGTCTGTTTCTTAATGAAAGTATTTGTGTAAAAATTGCCTTTACAGAAGTAATGTAGGAAAGAAAGGATAGTAGATTTAGAAAGGGAAAGTGTAATAAATGCAGTATAATTCATGGGGAAAGTAACATAAGCAAACCTAGATAATTACTCATCATACTCTGTGGGTCAAATTCTGCTTATAAATGTACCCAAAAAATGGGAGCAAGCTTCTGTATGGGTACACAGTTGTGAAGGAGAATAACTAACAGATGTAATTAAGAGCAAATATGGCCTTTTATTCCTTACTAATTTTCCCAAATTACATTTTACTACAAGGGCAATGAACATATGTACTGCCAATTGTGTATTGTGCCAGAAGGCCAAGACAGGTATCAATTATCACTACATGCATGGCTGAATCATTTAATAGTATCAACTCTTAAGGGAACATAGATTTTGGGGTGAGGGCATTAAGAAAGCTCCTGAGCTTACCACATATTTTAATCATCTTATCAGTCCAGTTTTTGTAATCATTATACATGTCTTTACAGTATAGAACTGTATATCTGTACATCCCTGCTTGGGTGTATGGAAGTAGCTTAGTTCTTTTTAAAATGTTGGTAATTAGAATTGGTATCAACATTCAGGAGTGTTGAGTCAGTTCAACTTGTCTTAGTATAGGAAAGAAACTTCTTGGCTAGGGACAAGGAATCAGACCTTATGGTAAAGACGATATCTTTTATTAGACGAACTAGATTTCTGCAAAAAAAAAAAAGTGTCTTTAATTGCAAGCTTATGGGCAGAAGCACCCTTCTTCAGGTATAGGAGAAAATATTGTAGAAGTTCTCCCAGGTAGAAATGAAAGTTCATATTTCATAGGAGAGTTAAAGGTGTAGTAAAATCACCTGTTTTGCACAGTTCATTTTGTGCAGGTTAGGCTCAGGGGAAAGTTGAGATACTCTGTTTACCTTGAAGCTGTTTGGTGGCAAGCAGGATGTAGTCATGTTTCCTTCTGGTTATGGTGTTTCATATTTCACAGAAGAGGAAAAAGACAGAATGCTCTTCGGGGCAGGAATTTCCTTGTGGTGAGGTGTCCCTGTGTTCTGTGAGGATGCAAATTACCTCCACCAATGGCAGGAACAGGGTATCAGGTTCCAGGCAATAAAACTTGATTCCTCCTTGTAAAATGATGACCTCTACTACAATATCACCTCTACCAGCAGTTCTGATTCTTTTTGCCTCTAGATCAACACAGCTACAACCTGGATACCTGACATACAGAAGAGCTTGAAATTTAGCTGATTTTTAAAATGAAATCTTCATAACTTTGCAAGAACGAAGCAAGTTTTACCACCTGAAACCTAAGACCCTGCTCCTGCCTTTGTTTGAGGTAATTTGCATCATCATGGAGCCCAGAGACACCTCAGCACATGAGCTGAGCTGAAGTAGCCAATGTGAAGGAAGCTCCCCCACCCCGAGCAGTGCTGTGTGGTACGACAGGAGCAGAAGCTGCAGCTGGAGGTGAGGGGGAAAAAACCGCCTTGCTGAGCCTGGAGGCTACTGCCCAGCATGTGGTGCTCTGGCTGCAGGCCCAGGAGACCTTCCACCGATATGCCTTCCGCCTTCCAAGGTGGCTGGGAGTTGGAGTCTAATGTCCAGATGCTGGGCAGAAGCTGCGGGGATGAAACTCCCCACCCAGAATGGCACGGCCAAAGCAGCAGCAGCTGGAGACAAGTGGGGCACAACAGGCCCCCTGGCTCTGTCCAGCCCACAGCTGGTTGTGCACTTGCAGCCCCCAGGTGCTGCACAGGACAAGGGGTGCGGCAATGGCTGCTGGGTTCAGGGCCTGCCAGCACCTCCAAGCTGGCCTGGGAAGCCCACTCCCCAGCCAGCTGCTGCCTGTGCCGCCAGACTGAGCTGTAACACAGCCACAGTGGGATGGGAAGGGCCCTCCCCCGACAGGCTGGCCCCATGGGGCACTTCCCAGCCAGCTGGGGTCCATGACAGCCAGAACCAGCTTGGGCCTGGGGATCCACACAGCCCCCACAGCCCCAGCCCGAGCTGCAGACTGCTGGGAAGTGCCCGGCCTTGGTGACACAGCCCAGGCTGGCCCCTCTGCCTCTGCACTCAGCAGTACTCACAGGCTGGCTCAGTACAGCCCTGAAGCCCCAGCTGCTGGTGAGGCAGGTGGATGGTGGGAGCCATGCCAGCCAGCTCTGACCACGCTCCCTCCCCTGCCACTGGAGTGGGGAGGCAGAGGTAATGGCTGACAGGGGCCAGAGTCCCCAGGTAGAGAGGGGGGAATAAGCCCCCTCCCTGTTCCCTTTTGCCTCAGAGGGCCATGTATCTGGCTGTACTCCTTCTCCTGCTTGGGTTTGAGAGCAGAGGGGAGGGGCCAGCCCTGCTTTCTGGAACAGAAAGCACAGCCCTGCCCAGGTCTGCAAAGCATTTGGGATGCTGGGGGGGACTGTGATTTAACTTAAATCAGGAAGGGGTCAGGGATAGAAGTTACATGCAACCAGTTTGACCCAAATCAGTTAAGTCTGATACTACATTCAACTAGGTCTATCTTAAACCATTTTTGGCCATTTTGAAACTGGTTTATGTGCACTGAACTTATGTTCTGTTACTGGTTTAAACAGTTTAAACAAATTTATGATCACTTAAACTGGCTTATGTGTAACTTCTGTCCCTAGAATTTATGAAATCTTAAGAGATATATATTACAGGCAATTCCTGCTTAATGCTTTTTTCACTTAGAGCTATTTCACTATAATGTTCATTTTAAATTGATACCTGATTTCAATTAGCTCTTAGCGAGTTTCATTCTAACACTTGCTGTCACCATCTTGGGTCATTAAAACAATTGCGATCACCATCTTGAGTCATCAAATACTTTCAGTTTCGCTTAATGCTCATTTCACTTAATGCTCGTTTTTTCAGGAACCATTTAAGAGAGCTAGGTGGGTGTTGCCTTTTTAGTGAAAAAGTACCTACCTGTATAAATAAATAATGAGAGAGATTAAGGACCTGTAGTGGGAGATGAAGACACCCATATCTGCTCAACTTTACCAAGAACAACACTACTATACAGATGAAAAATACATCCTGATCACATCTACATGAGATGTTTACTGTGGAGCTGACTAACTAGCTCTACAGTAAATTCACTGCATCTACTGGGCTCCTATTAGAGCACAGTAAATTAATAAATAGCATTGCAGGTTAATACGTGTAAATAATAGTACTATCCTGATGCGGCATTATTTACTGCACAGCAATGCATGTATAGACACTGATGGTCTGGCTGGGGCACAAGGGTGCTTCATTGCAGGGGCTGCCTGTTGGCTAGTCCCACACTGAAGCACCCTCTTGCCCCAGCCAGTCCCTCTTCAGGAGGTTAAACTAAGTCAGAGCAGTGCTGGACTGGTGAGCTGATCCTATGGGGTCCCCTGCCAGCTGGGGCTGCTCTAACCTGTCTCAATGTGCTGTGGTCCCAGGCACACATTAAAACAAGGTGCCTAGGAGCAATACATTTATTATATGCACCAGAGTTTATTGCATTGTAGTAATTGCATGTGTAGATATGCCCCATGAAACTTACTTTAGGGCTATATTAGGGCTATATTACTAAATTTAGGCTATGTATTTAGGTCCATCTTTGTTCAAAATTTCCATTGACATATGAAGACCAGGCTATAATATGGCCCTTGCTGTCCATACATTTTCTAACATGTAATAGTTTTACTAGTATATTATAAAGATCATAACATATACAACTCATTACCCTCACTATTCATAGCACTGAACTTGTATTGCTGGTATCATTTATTTTTCACTGGAATAATTCTTCTGGGAACTTCAAAGCAATTAGTTCAGGAACACATGTTAAAGGGTGAAGAGTTTCAATGTTGTAGCAATGTAAGATAACTATAGATCACAAAATCTGTCATGAAATAATGCAATCAAGAACAAAGCAAATTGAAGCTTTGTTTTCAAAAGATAAGGATGCAATGGAATGCATCACTAGTTCCTTTTATTTCTTGTGCTGTCTACCTAAATGAGACTCCCTGCTTGCATATTTCAAAGTCACTGGTTAATTACCCTGTAGCAGAACCACATTTTGGGTACAACGATTTGAACATAATGTTGTGACTATAATTTGTACAAATTATAAATATGCAAAGTTGAATACTGCACTCCAGAAATAACTCAGTAATTAAAAATACAACAAATAGCTTGGCAGAAATGTTGGCATTTGACGGACCTAGAAAAAGGCCACTAACCCAGTCTTTTCTGCACTGGAACCCAGTCCCAAATCAAATTACAGTTGTAGAAAATCCTGTTATTTAAAAAATGAATTGTACAAATTTTAAAACTTTAAACTAATTTCATGGTGTGAGAAAGAAATTATATGGGCTTGATATCTTATCTTCATTTTCAGTGAAAGCAACAAGTAACTATAGACAACAAATATTTTTATCTGATAAATAAAAATGTAGGCTTTAGTGAAAATTTTCTATTCAAACAGCCATATTGTGTTACTCATTTAATAAGTATGTGAGTAAAGAATAGGCAAACTGCCCTTTACAGTTACCTCCTGCCTCTGCACAGTGCTTAGCCTTAAGGATGGCATTACCAGAAACTAGCCATCATCTATCATCATCCAAGAAATTGTCTTGCTTTTGAATGCAAAATTAAAATCACTGTAGTTAAGACATGCCATCTAATTTCTCATAGTTGACACTGGTAAAAGACTATTTTAACCTATCAGCATTTCACTGTTTTATTGTCCTGGTCCAAATCCAATACCCTAAGGCTGTGTACACATGTTCAAATGATCAGGATAGATAAAATTATCCAGAGATGCCTGCACAGACATTCAAATGCAGAGCCCCTGAAAAGCAGATAGCTTGCAGTGCTAATGCTGCAAAACCAGGGGCCCTTGCACACACATCTCAGGTGTGCTCTGTAAAATCCTTCACTCCACCTGGTAAGAGATAGCAGCAGTGCACAGCACAGCCTTGACTAGCTGACTCAGACTGCCTCACAGGCTATCTTTCTCCGCAACACAACATGGTGATTGTAAAGAAGATGCATTCTTCTCCCTGCTTGGCTGGAGCAGAAGAATCTAGCCTGAGCAACACACTGTTTCCTTGAAGGGATAGCAGAGACAGGATAAAAGCACCCTTGGATATTGGAGGACTGTGCTGTGGCTGCTGTAAGAATGTGAAGAATTCACTCCTGTAGGAGAAACTCTCCTGGCAATGGTTCTCAGGGAACCCTTCTTGTTCTCAGATTATTTTTCTCCTGTTGTAAGCTGTTTTAGCTGGAAGAAAAGTCCTAAATCTATACACTTGTGTTTTCTTCTCAGAGAGCATAGACTCTCCTAGGAGAAACTGAATGCCAGTATGTGGCTTAAGTTTTATTTCTTGCTTTTGAGATCTTCCATGAATCTACACGACTTATCTTTCTTCAATCTGCATCCTTTTTTTCTCCATATCCCTTTTCTATGATCCTAGAATACCTGGCTTGTTTATATTCTCCTTCCTGCATGGATATTTTAAAGATTCACAACGCTATTCTTTGATAAACTTTTCCCTGATGGCCTTCCTCTGTTCTATGTGTAGCATAGGCATCTATATCTGTGGACCACACTGGTTCTCTTCAATAAATTTTGGTCAAATAACAATGATGGTATGATGCACTCATATTGAGACAAAGCTGCTTGATAGAGAAAAGACACCATGGTTCAGAAAACAGCTGAACAACAACTTCCATCAGTTTTCAGGCACAGGGAATGCAGAAGCGGTATAGTCCCATTACAGAGACAACAATTTGGGGAAAATTTCTTCTCTTCCCTCCTTCTCCCATTTTTGTGACTTCAGCATTTCTTGAACAGCAATCTGGTAATCCAGGGCTGTCAAAATGATGGCAGGTGGGCTGCAAGAAGCCACCAAGGTATTAAGTTGAAGAAATTATGTTGGTCCTTCAACTTAAGGATCAGCTGCTGCTCCCCCTATCACTGGGTACAGCAGTAGCCAAAGGCTCTCCCTTCATCCTCTGGCTGCTGCTTTCTGCCTCTGGTATGAGACAGTGTGGTATGAGTAGTAGTGAGCAGAGGGCAAGTCTAATGTGAGGACATAATGCAGCCCAGAAGACCGTGGCTCATCCTTGTGCACCCTATGCAAAGTGCAACCCTTCCTATTACGCCCCATAGGGAATACACCCCCCCCAGCTATTTGGAAATTGAACAACCTTGGGCTAATCTTTCCTAGGGGTGTGCGAAGCAGGTCCTATTTAATTCAGATTCAGCCTGAATCAGGGACAGTGATTCAATTTGGCTGAATCCAAATCTGAAGATTTGATGCTGATTCACAGAATCAGGAATTCAGAAATAGACACAGCTTTAGAAGTTTTTTCTACGTGTCTTGAGTTAGCAGGCATAGCTCATGATCGCTGCAATGCTGGGGCACATGGAGCATCTGTTGTATTGCAGTAGCTAAA
>NW_017729029.1:26219068-26219275 GCF_001723915.1 Gavialis gangeticus | reverse complement strand
CAGAATCAGGAATTCAGAAATAGACACAGCTTTAGAAGTTTTTTCTACGTATCTTGAGTTAGCAGGCATAGCTCATGATCGCTGCAATGCTGGGGCACATGGAGCATCTGTTGTATTGCAGTAGCTAAAATTGCTTTGATTGCTTATGTTGTTATGTTTCTTCTTATATATGCTGGGTTTCCCTCCCCAGAGAAAGGGTCCCAAGTG
>NW_017729029.1:26218671-26219057 GCF_001723915.1 Gavialis gangeticus | reverse complement strand
TGCAAGGGTCCCACATTACCTGGGACCTTCTTTTTACCTATTGATATATTTTACCTATTGATCTCATGATTTTATATATATTTGACCTATTGGTCTCATGATTTTAGAACTTAAATGTGGTATCAGAAAAATGCTTATGTAAGGTCTGTGGTATGTCTGACATCTTTAAAAAGAGTTAATGAAAGAATGAACGGTGTATGTATGTGACAACATGAAGGAAGACGGTCCTTTTGCAGCAGGTGAAAATAGCCTTCTGTGGTATAACAGTTAAAGGTTGTACCGACATCAAGTCAACAGTTAAGGATTACCAAATACTAGATCCCTGATGGCTGAAGACTGCAAGCAATGACCCTCCTGATGGCTGCAGACCACAAAACCAGACGATC